>NC_056523.1:209175693-209261425 GCF_019175285.1 Sceloporus undulatus
GACCTGATCCTATTCCCCACCACTACTCCCTTCTCCTTTTGTGTCGTGTCTTTTAGATTGTAAGCCTGAGGGCAGGGAACCGTCTGACTAAAAAAAAATTGATGTACAGCGCTGTGTAAACTTACAGCGCTTTATAAATAAAGGTTAATAATAATAATAATGGAAGACTGCAACAGAATAGTGACATCATTCCTCCATGTCTCACTAGATTCTTCTTTTTGGATCCTGCCTGAAAGAACCAGGATGGAAAGGTATCTGCCAGGGCTGGTGAGTGGAGAGAGAGAGCTCAGCCCTGAACTGAACCTCTAGGCTGCCTTTTGTATAACCCCAACATAGGATTAAGCTATCAGTTTTAAAACTGAAAATATGACATTTGAAAGAAGGGAAATTATTTTTTAACACTCCCTTCCAGATTTCATTACTTCTAGGCTGTTATTTTGTGTTGTTATTTGGTCCTTCAAGCACACTCTGCTGAAGTGTTATTGTGTAGCAGACTCCTTTCCCAAAGCAATCACGAAAACTCACCATTATATTTGGGCTATTAAACTTATTCTGCCTTTTATGACATTTAGATTGGGTGCTCAGCGCCATTTCAGAGTGTGAGCAGTGCTTCACCTTCTGACAATCTGTGAACAAATATCAGTGATGAATTCAGTTGATGATCCTGAGAGAGTCATCACTGTATGTTCCAATATAGCCAAAGCCTTTCTCTAAATGATAATGAGTGATTTACATCCAGGCTTTATCTCTTTGGTAACAGTTAAGACTAATACTTTACTTGAGAAACAGTCAGACTTAATGGAGGATGCATGGCACATCTCTTTACCTCATTTATCTCAGAGGGAAAATATTGCAAAAGTCCTTATAGGCTACAAAGCCATTTTCTAGTTTAGGGAACTCATTCAATGCTGATAAATTAATTGAATGCAATGCTGGATCTACTGTGAGACAAAAATCAAACTTTTCAAAATATAGTCCAGATGTTCTTTAGATAGTTATTTTGAAGACAGAAAAAATTACCTTGATAATGATGTAGACAACAAATGAGGAAGACCAGAAAATCAGATATTACCTGTAGAAAAGGGGTGGGAAACTTGTAAGTCTCCAGGGTACTTTTGGACTGGAACTTCCTAAATTTTGTATCATCCTTTGCCTGCCTACTGAGACTTGTAGTTCAACAATATCTGGAGTATCACATAAATTCCCAACCCTGCTGTAGAACAAAATGTTAATTTCAGTTCAGTAGGAGCAACTTTGGAAGAGACATTAGGAAGAATAACAGGTAGCAGCATCAGCACATATGTATTATAGGCCACAAAGGATATTCAAGTTTCAGGCTGAAATGCTAACCACTTGTACTAAGGAGTAAGTCTAACTGAAATAAATGGCTCTTGCATACGAATAACCATGTATAGGGTTATATTGCAAGCAGATTTATGCTTCTTAAGCCAATAGCATACACATATAGAAATTCATGATCTTAGTCACAATTGCATAAACTAAAGTTGCACATTAGTAACTGGTTTGTGCTCACAATCCCTATGCATTTAATAGTGCAGGGAATACATAGGGATAGTAAAAATACCCCAATCCTGACTTACTCAGCACTAACCACTGCAGACAGTGCTAGTCAATCAGGATGCAGCAGACTGATGTTTTCTCCCCATGAGCAATCCTTGTTATGTGGATGAATGGTGATCCTGATCCTGATTCTGCCTGCCACACTGGAGATTGTATGCAGGTGGGTGAGGAGATGGCAATCTTCTGTGTCCCAACTGAAAGGAGGACAAACCCGTATTGTTTGCTGTAGCTGATCAAGTCGGAAGGGTCATGCTGGAAGAATATAGTTGATATGGAATCTTAGCCATAGAAAAGAACCATTTGATTTGCAACAGCATGTTCAGAATGACAAAATAAAAGAAAACTCATGCACATGCATGCACACCATGAAATAAAATTGATGGGTTTTAGCCAAATGGAATTTTATGGGGACACTTTATTTGTTTATCCAGTTCCAGGCAGAATGTTCAGGCAGGAGTCCAGAAGCAGGGCAGCTTGCTGGGGAGTAGGGTAAACTCAGGCCACATCTGATGCATTCAAGTATAGCAAGACCAAAAGGTATCCCAGAAGGCTCTGGAACCAACAGATGGCCAGCACAATCCTGCTGTTATGTTTGGTGTTCCTAGTGCTGCCTCCTCTCAGGAAACTGTTGTTGCTTACGGGCCGCCAAGTACTTATTCCTCAGGCATGTGTATTACTGCAGGCTTCTCCTGGAAGGCAGGGTCGAGAGTGAGAGGATCACTCTTGTATTGAAAGTGATTTAACTTCCAAGTTATTGCCAAGGCTCTAAGGAATAGTTTTCAAAGTTAAAAGGAGGAGAAAAGGGGTATCTCATCAAGTCATACCCAACAAGCTTCTTCTGCTTTTCTCACCCAGGAGTTAGTGGCAAGTTGGTGCCACTGCTTGGATCTAGTTATCATTTCTACCTTTTGTTCTAATATAACAGAAGATCAGGCTTCCAGACAATGGGTTTGCTTCTTCTAAGGCTGCTGCCACACTGCAGAATTACTGCAGGGTGACACTGCTTTAACTGTCATGGCTTCATCCTATGGAATCCTGGGATTTGTAATTTGTTGTAGAACCAGAGCTCTCTGACAGAGACTGCTAGATATCTCACAAAATGACAAATCCAAAAATTCCATAGCACTGAGCCATGGAAGTTAAAGCACTTCTACACTACATTAATTCTGCTGTACAGATGCAGCGTAAACCATTAGTTAAAACCCTGGTATTTGGGAATTACACACTGTAGAGGATTGGATTGGGCTGTTGAGTACTTTTATTTTCTTGCTGGAATTATGTTGACATTTTTCTGGCTTCTCCCAGTATAAATATTTTGGTAAAGTCATTTTCATTTTAATTTTCTATATTTAAGTGATCTATTACTATGATAAACTCTTGTGTTGCACAAAATGATGTCTAAGAATTCCAATATGATGAACAAACCAGGTGACCAGACTTCTTCTTCTTCTTATTATTATTATTATTATTATTATTATTATTATTATTATTATTTTGAGTATTTATTCTCAGAGTGGCTTGCAATTTTTTTTAAAATTAGACAGTTCCTTGCCCTCAGGCTTACAGTCTAAAAAGACATGGCACAAAAGGATAAGGTAATGGTGGTGGGAAAGGGATCAGGTTCATTGATTTATCTCTCCTTCTGGGGCCATGGCCATGGCAGATGGGCTGAGGGAAGGCTCTTCATCTTACTATGGGCTAGGCCCAATGGAGCTGGTCTGCCTCTCTCCCCCTCTGAAGCCAGATGGTGGTGGATGGGTTGGAGGGAGGGCTCTTCATCTTACTTGGATTAGGCCTGATATAGCCTTGCTGCTGGGGCACATTTGCTCTGGTTTTCCTTCCTTCCTTCCTTCCTTCCTGGCATCCAAGGGTGGATCAGAGCTCCCTCCTTCTCCTCACGATCCTACTGATAGATCCCCCTGTGGATCAACCCCAAAAGGAACCCAAAGCCAAGCAGGATCTCTTTCCTTCCTCCAATGTGCAGAGTCTCTGATGCTTTCTTTCTTCACCCTGGCAGAATTTGCATTGGCTCTCCAAGGAGGGGAGGGGGGAGGAGATCAGGGAAGATCACTAAATGTGCAATCAGAATTTAGTTATTCTCCAAATTTTACTTGCCTGAATTTTTAATGATTTTTTTTTTAAAAATCAAAATGCTTTTTCAACAAAAAATGTAGTCAATTACATTTAGAGACATGTGTTTTAGAAGAAAAACCATTCAGAAATTTGTATATAAATACAAACACATCATCACCATCATCATCTTCATCATCAACATCAGCTACACAAGATTTTTTTGTAAGTTAAGAATAATGCAGAAATGAGTCAGAATAGATTTATAAACTTAAAAATAATATAGCAATATAACCAGAATGAGACATCTATTTATTCTTAGTTACATACTATTTCAAGTACAGGATGAGTCTCCATTATCCAGCATTCCAAAAACTGAAATACTCCCCCCCCCTTTTTTTTCAGGAGTGGTTGCGATAATAACACCTTTGCTTTCTTATAATTCTATATAGTCAAAAATTGTTTCATACACAAAATCATTAAAAATATTGTATAAAATTATCTTCAGGCAATGTGCATAAGTGTACATTAAACATAAATGAATTTTGTGCTTAGAGTTGGAGACCATCTCCAAGAAATCTCATTATATGCATATATACAAACACAGGTATTTCAGAATCCAAAATCCAAAACACTTCTGGTCGAAGCATTTTGGATAAGGAATACCCAACCTGTATTAACAGTAAAAATGGTCTACATCTTTCCAAAAGAAATATATACTTACACACAAACTAAACCACTCTCAGATATTCAAAGTCACTGTAATGGCTATGTGTGAGGTGCTGAATTCTTGTTTCTATTTCCCCCTTCTATTAATAAGCAATTAATAACTGGCAGTTTCAAGTAAGGATGGCATCAGACAGATGAATTTCACAAGAAAAAAATGAATGTAGCCAGTTTGTTCAGACCCAAATCAGCATCATGATTCAGGTGGGATACATATGCAGATGTGTTGGCTATTTCCATATACACCCCCTTCATCAGGTCATGATACCTATTTTTAAACACAATCATAAACAAGCTAGAGGTAACCATTATGCACTTAGGCTTTTCCCAGAAATGGCCATCCATCCTGCAATGAAAACTTTACAGCCAGATAATTAGAAAGCATGCTCCACTGCCATGTACTACTTTGTCTCTCATTTCTGTGGGCACTTAATCTTGTATGTGGAGAGAAAATACCATCAGGCAGCAGTAAAGAAACAAGCAGCTGCACATAATATATCGAGTCACAAATTAATTAATATCCTTAATCAAAATTCCCCAAAGCCCAATGAGTAACCTACATCTATAATGAACTAAAGAATGAACCATATACTACAGAAGCCCTTATATTCTTTCATTAGACATTCAACGGAAGAAGCATCACCTACTTAACTTGGCTTTAGGCAAAATCATTCTTCCTGCCTTTGGCCCACAACAACTATTGTTAAAACAGAACTTGTCATCTCATCACCATACCTACAAGTCTTGCATTTCTGTTGCTGTTCACACATGCAACAAGCTCATTCATAGCTATAAAGGTCTTCCCTTAGGTACTTCACTCCATGCATCTGATGAAGTAGTCTTAAGTCAATGAAAGGTAATGCTACCAACTTCTTTCTCTCAGTCTGAAAGATTTTATGAGATCCCTTTGCATACTGATGCATATGAACATGGCTATGTCTCTGCATTTCAATCAAATTATTGTACAGCAAGGATGGGGAATCTTTGGCTCCCCAAATGCTTTTGGACTACAGCTCCCAATAAATTCTTCTCATTGGGTAAGGCTGATGAATGCTGTAGGCCAAAATAGTGGGCTCCTTGATTTATCACAGATTCTCCAACTCTACAGTATATAGCTACGTTGTGATTTTGATATGCGATTATCACAGGTGTCCTGGACTGAAAAAACATGCTATTTTTCTGCATATTTACATTTACTCCTGTGTATTTTCACAAAAGGTCAATGCATCACTTATTTCAGAGAATCGGTGAACTCGCATCCATTTTGCACACCTGCATCTGAGGTTTAAGATATAAATTCACTAAGACACATACATGGTGGGCCTTTGATCTCCTCTGAGGTTTGGTTCCGGGGGGGGGGGCATAGATACTAATATCTGTGGATGCTCAATTCTCATTATATATGGTAGCATAGGAAAATCGTGTCCCTTGTTTAAAAATGGCAAAATCAAGGTTTGCTTATTTGAGGGGGGGGGACTGGAATATTTTCAAGTCAGGGATGGTAGAATCTGGAGGTACAGAGGAGTGTCTTTATCAGTTCAGTTATTTGTGCACAAGATAACTTTCTAGCTCAGTCACAACACCATTCAGCATTGAAAATGTTCAAGCAGAAGCAATAGCGGTTTTGTTCTCTCATAGTACAGGCCAAAAAAATCCTGTGCAGGTGTAATGTAGATAGCCCTGTTTCTGTTCAGCCAGCCATTTCTTGTCAAGGGAGGTCAAAGCCTCATGTCAGGTCTCAAAGGGACTCCTTTCCCTGTTCTTGGGTCCCAGAGCCTTTACAGGAAAATCTAGAGAGTACCATAAAAGTACATCTGGGTAGTTACCAGAATGCCCTGCTGATATCTTCCCCACATGGCTTTGTCATTGTAACTAGCCTATTTATAATGGAACTGCCCATTCTGGTTTCTTTCCTGTACTCTCCAAGGACAATGCAGAATGGGTGAAAAAAACCATCACTATAACCTACTTCCTCCATGCCGTCATGAAATATGCATGAGCATGGCCAAGATTACTGGGCTGAATAGACTGCTGGAAGATTGGGGCATAATCCACATGTAAACTCCATGTAAATTTAAGCCACCTTCAGTCTGGATCATGGATTTCTGCTGTGGGTATAGATTTCTGCTGAGTTCATTCAGTTCTCTCCCTCATGCATTCTGCATGTGTATGAATGTGTGTTGTGTCTGAGCAAATCAATTTCCTATCATTCAATTGTAATATTTGTTATTGGATGTTTGTAATTAGATGTAATTACAACAAGAGCGTTGGGGGCATACATTCTTGCTGTTGTGTGCCTTCAAGTCATTTCTAATTTATGATGACCCTAAGGCAAACTTATCACGGGGTTTTCTTGGCCATTGCCTTCCTTTGAGGTTGAGAGAGTGTGACTTGCCCAAGGTCACTCAATGGGTTTCCATGGCTGAGCACTGATTTAAATCCTGGCCTCCAGAGCTTTAGTCAAATGCTCAAATGACTATGCCACTCATATGTGGGGAGAATAAGACATTGCCCTAAGACATAGATGCTGTGTAAGTCTGTGTTCATGGTGAAAATGCCACACTCAAGGTTAAATGGTATACATATCTAGAGACAGAGGACATTTGTTAACGTCCTGGAGAAGCTACCCATAAACCTGTAATCTTTACAAGTAAAGCCTACCATTAGTTGCACACTAAAACATCACGTCCACAAGACATCATATAAATGTTGAATAAAGTATCACTCTTCTGGTGTTAAAATTGGAGACAGGTTTTAAAATTTCATAAAGGATGGAGGTGTGGGAGCCTCTGGAGATTAACTCCAATTGAAATTTGTGGGCCATTACAAGACAGCTATTGACAGCTGTGGATGGATGAGCAGTACTTGAATTATCTTTTTAAAAGGGGAGCCATTTATTCATTCTAACGAAGCCTAAGGTTGGTAACAAATGCACATTATTCAGTTTTTGTCCTCCTCTTTCAAAAAGACATACAGAATGCCTTGTCTTCTATACTTCTTCATGAATTCAAGGACAACCATGATTAGTTGCAACCATTTACAATACTAGGGAGGAAGCAGGTCAAAGTCAAATGAGGTACCCATTGCTCTGTGCAGTAAAATCACATGATAGAATTTTGCTGGCATTTTCTAGTTTGTAAAAAAATAACATTGCATGAGAAGCCCCTGACACTAAAACTTCTTGCCATTGTGTTACAGTAGGAGAGAGAGAGAGAGATGAAAGCAAAGGCAATGTCGCTGTATTTCACCTAAGGTTGTGAAGAAAAATCACTACATTTCTCAAGCTCAATGAGACACTGCTAAATGAAGTCTATAGTGGAGTGTCTAAATGTTGTGCTCTTAGTTTTGGGATGCTGCAGCTTCTTGGATTGTACAAGAAACAGAGCAAAACTAAAACTGCTGATTCCTTACATGGAGTGTGCAATTGCTTCGGAGAGGAGGAAATTTTTCCACTGCCCCAACACCCTTCTGTGGCTCTCACCTGACACCATATTGGATCTCACCTTTGAGATGCCAGTCACAGATGCTGGTGAAACGTCATGAATAAACTCTTCTAGAACATGGCCACATAGCCCAAAAAACCCACAAAAATTATCCATTGATTCTGCAGGCATGCTCTACATGGGATTAGCAATGGATTTAGGTTTACTTTCAGAATGCAACCTCTGCTTTCCAACACTTTCTTTGGTCTAAATCCAACTGGTAAAGCCAACACACTGAATCAGTTGTAAAAAGGGAAGTCAATACATGCATAAGTGCCATTGACTCAGTGGGTCTATTCTAACTGGGACTAGCAATTTTATTTAGATTGTTTTTATCATATTCTTATTCTTATTATTAACATCATTAGATTCATTATTATTTCTGTCCCTGCAAGAGCCTTACAGTAATTCTGATTTTATTATTTTGCACTGTAAACGCATAGGCAGCATCAGTAGCTTTCCATACCATCAAGCAGCCTGAGCATTCTAGTTTGAAATCCCATTTATTTTGATAGTGCTGTTTTCAGATCTTGGGGGTTCAATAGACATGCAGTGACATCGTCCTCTTTAACAATCATTTCCTTCCTTTGACATGCCTTCAAGCTGGACTCATCATGCTAGTGCTGCTGACACACATCTCCTCCCACCCACCAGAAATGAACACCTATTTCTCACATCTAGTGAGTGACAGTAAGCACCACACAGAGATCAATAGGTGGTGTTCTATGTGAATTACTAAGTATGGTCAAATGGAAAGAGTATGCTCATGTTCATTCTGCAAACTCAGTCAGGGACTTGGAGAAAGTGAATGCAAAAATAAGGCAGGTCGAATGAATTCTATAAAGGACCATAACGCTCTATCCTCATATACAGCTAATAACAAAGAAATGGACGGCAAATATTCAAATCAACAAGAAAAGACCATTAAAATAGATCAGAACTCTATGATAATAGACTTGGAGTCAGAGCACAAACTGGAATTATCCTCTTATTCGGATGCCACAAATGATAATCAATTAACTAACTTGGCAATATTATCTACAGATCCCAACAACTTATCCTAGATCAACTGTCATCTTCTGTGCCCCATCATGAGCCTTCTCCTTCCCGTACCACTTCTCCTACTTTTTTAACCATGCGAAGGAAAGCCATACAATACCAAACGCTTGATCAGATAGGTAACTTGCCATCACTACGAGACCAACTCAGTCAACATGTTTCAACAGAACACTTATCAAGCACACAATACATAAGATCAGAAGATAGTGTGGCAAAGGTCCCTTCTTCTTCTTCTTCTCTTACTATATGATGGGCAGGTCAAATGTAACAGTCATTAAAAAAAATACAAGTTACTAGGAAAATATTGATATCTACACAGAAATATCCCCAGATAAAGTAAAAGACAAGATGTAGTCATTTGGCATTGTGTGCCTTCTGACTTTTTGCAACCCTAAGGTAAACCCTAGGGTTTTCTTAGCAAGGTTTCTGGGAACTGTAGTTTGTTGTGGCACCAGAGCTCTCTGACAGAGAAGGCTAAATATCTCACAAAACTACAAATCTCTGAAGTCCATAGCATTGAGCCGATGGTGGATACATTACTCTCCTTGCACTGTGATCTCCATATGAATGGATATCCTTCACTGAGTCTGGCAGTTATCTGGTAAAGTAGGTTTGGGAGTGCATTCATGATCATGGCAATAGTACATGAATGCAGATCACTCACAGATCTTCAATACTGAATTCCAGCCTGTATTTTTAAAGTACTGGATATATTTAAATGGTTATTTTCATGAAGTTTTTTTTAAAAATTCAGATTAATATTGAAAAGGGATGGGATGCTTTTATGAGTAAAGGCATGAGAAAATGACCATAAACAGACTGACTTGGCTATTGGTATCTTTTAATTAAAAAAAATTAATAACAAGACACTTTACTGCTTAGCAAAGGCTGTCCCCACACCAAATCATTGCCAAATGTGATGACACTGAATAATGTTTTTCTTTTATTAGTCAGTTGGGGAAAAGAAGAAATACAAATCAGTGACAGAAACATGTCCCTGTAACACTTAATTGGAGTCTGAGCTCTCAATCAAAATGTCTTTGTTTCTGAACGTCTTGAATTGACAATTAAGCCATAATTACAGAGGCAAGAACACAACCTTCAATTGTCAAAGAAAGGAAAGTGCAAAAGCTCTTCTGAGTAGCACTAAACTAGCTGTAGACAGAAACAGAAAGATAGGGGTGGGACATGCTCATCCCAGTTATGCTCTCCCTCAAGATTGCCAGACATTTTGCTGAAAACAGAAATTATATTCCAATGATTTCTGGTTTCCACTGTTTGCTTTTGGGGAAAGTTTCAAGTGCCAGGGCAGGACAGTTGTACAGGCTTACTCATGGAAGCTTGTAAAAGCTTGCACAAGGATAATATATTCAGCTGAGAAGTGGTTTTTAATTTATTATTTAGTAGTACTGGAGGGTCCAAGGGGTCAGTGAACACTTTAAAAAAGCTCCTATGGGTGACACATGCCCCATGGGCTTTACAATTCCCACCCCTGCCTGCATTAAATCATCACCATATGGCAACTATGCAGCCTATTTTATACAGACTCTTTTAAATATTTAAATTTGGCTTTTGCAGGTCTCCACCTGCATCTCTGGCATTCATCTTTTACTCATTAAGAGATTTTTATTGGGGGGGGGGGGGCAAGAGAAAACAACAGTTTGAAAATTTCTTGCTCTGATTTCCAGGTTTTATTCTACAGTGTCACTTGACCACTAGGTATAAATGAAACATCAAGACAGCTGTTAGACTTAGCCAGGGGAAGTGTTGGCACTTCAGGCTTACATAGTTATTATATTTGATTGTCTTCAAGCCCATGTCTCCTGGAGAGAAAGAATTCTTAGTACATCTTTGGGAGAAATAGCCAAATTCACTTTAGATCACAGTGATGCTCACTTTGAAGAAAAACTTATAGAGGCTGGGAATCTCACATTGCCACAACATATTACATGAACAGCAGGAGGAAAGAAATACAAACAACAGCAATGAGCACACAAGTGAGAAGAGAGAATATTTTATGATCCACAGATAATAATATGAAGAATATCAACCAGAGTAGTTAAATCTTGAAACCTCTACCTAATTCTTTTTATTATCATTGCACATAAACTTTATGTGTTCCAGTCATAAGGTCTTCTTTCCCATAAGTGATAATGTTAGTTTGATCACATAGTATTGACTTGGAATTATCATTTCACCAGCCTTTCTTTCCCCCTTTCCTACCAGTTCCTGATATTTATTTGTTCTTTTGGGGATTCTATGTGAATCACTGTATGGCAGAGGAAACGCTACTCTGCAGGCCACATTTGGCTCACCAGGCTGGCCCATCTGCCACATACAAGCTTGAGATGAAGCCCTAGTCTCCCTTCCCAAAAGAGAAAGTCAAGATAATGTATGTGAGAGCATTAAGGTTCAATCACTTTGCTCTTTCCTTACCTTCGCCATCCAGGTGTCAAGGGAGCAAGAAATCCAGGTACATTAGGGGCCAGGGCCTGACATTGAGTGTGCTTCACTCCTTCATGTTCATATTCTCTTGAACAAGTGTCTTGGTGAGCTTCACTCTCTATGGATTTGGTTGCCCAACTGAGGTGCCAGATAGAACAGTAGTTCGGAAATGTTGGTACTCCAGATGTTTGAGACTCCAGTTCCCAGAATTCCTGCCATTGCCCAGGCTGACTCACAAATCTAGGACTTCTGGGAGTTCAAGTGCAAAATGCCTGGTTGACGAAGGTTTGAAAACCAATGAGCTGGAGGATCATTCCAGCAGCAGGCCTCTTTGGCAGGAAGGTAGCTTCACTCCACCTGGGATTTCATCTATTCATTCATTCATTTCTTATTCATTTATATACAGCCTTTCTCCCAATAATGGGACTCAAAGCTGCTAAATGAAAGTATAAAATATACAATTAAACTGCTGTATATTGAAACAATTAGAGCACCACACAGCATTAAGAGCCCAATCTCAACCATTTGTAAAGGTCTGGAAGCACAAAAATGCTTTAACCTGCTGCCGGAAGTAGAGCAAGGACAGGGCCATCAGAAGGGACTTCAGAAGTCTGGAAGCAGCCACCGAGAAAGCTCTCTCCCTTGTTTCCACCAAACATGCCTGAAAAGTGGGTGGCTTCTCCAGGTGATCTTAAAACCCAAATGGGTTTGTACAGGGAGAAACAATCCTTCAAATAGCCTGGATCCAAACTGTACAGGGCTCTCTAGGTCAAAACCATCACTTTGAATTGTGCCTGGCAACTGACCGGCAGCCAGTGGAGCTGTCGAACAAGGAAGCTGTGTGTGTTCCCTGTAACCAGATTTTGCCACCCAGGGCTATCTTACATGCACTGAATCTAGCTCTCACCTGAAGCATTGACTGGAACAGATGTAACCAGTGCTTTATCTAGGGAGAAGAGAGGTCCAAGCAAAACAAAATTCTCACATATCCCTATAATTCATACAAGTCTATGGCCTTGGTTGGAATGTGTCCTTCAGAATTTTCATAAAACTATGCCAGTGTGTTTATATGCTGGCTTGGGAGAGTGAAAGCTATTGCCCAAAAAGAGCATGACGGAGTTGTCATGGCTTGCTGCTGTTATGTGCTTTCAAGTTATTTCTGACTTATAGTGAACTTAAGGTGAACCTTTCATGGCATTTTCTGGGACTGGGAATGTGTGACTGACTCACACAAAGTCAGCCAGTGGGTTTTCATGGACAAGCAAGGAATTGAACTCTGGTCTTCAGAGTTGTAGTCCAATGCTCAAACCAGTATGGCACAATGGTGCAACCAATCGGTGACCATTTAGGTTATGGGTGGAATAATATCCAGCACCATCCAGATGTGATTGATTTACTGAGCAAAATCACTGTACAAGAAAGTGCTGAATATCTCCTTGCACAATGCCCATAAACATACTTACACTGGTATTATGTCTTATTATTCCAGCACATGTCACCTGGAGAATTCCAGCCTTGATCTGTGGGATTTTGGCTCACGGCTAACGTTCTGAAGTGCTGTGTTACAATTCCATCGTCATCAACAGTGATTGATATGCAGCATATAGAAGACAGGTCCTAGGTAGTATGTGTGCATGTGTGTGTGTAAAAGTAAGAAAACACATCCTGTTCTCACAGACCCATCTTTGATTGAGATACACTGTATCTAAGCCAAACATAATGCCTTCTAAAAAACAGAAAAAGAGAATTTCCATCAACACTCTCAGATCCACTACAGTATAACTGCTTTTACAGCATAACAGCTAGCATGGTAATTGTAGGATTAACTGCCTTAATCTGATACCAAAATCAATACTTAAGAAAACATCAACAAGAAAATTGTCTCCCTAATGAATACACAATTACACATCAATATAAAATATAACTAAATGTCATTTTAAAAAAAACTCCAACAATTTCTGTAAAGTCAATGTGAAAAAGCGGGTGGAGGCAGGATATATATATATATATATATATATATGTGTGTGTGTGTGTGTGTGTGTGTGTGTGTGTATATATATATATATATATATATATATATATATATATATATATTCTAATCCTTTTCTTCCCACAGAGTGTAGTGCTATTTTTGTAACAGATGTCAGGAAAATGTCAAACAAAGTTACTTCCTTTCTACCTTATTGCTGATATAGGTGACTGGAGTACTAGTAGCAAACAGGCCCAGATAGAGTACTTGTCCCCATGGCTTCACTGGGAGTAGGAAAGTGCACCAGTCAAAATGTTCTCAGTAAGATAGTAAGTAATTATGTTGATTATATAAATAATATAATAGATTTTATATATATATATATATATATATATATAGAGAGAGAGAGAGAGAGAGAGAGCGCAAAATATGGAGAAGCAGCATTTTGATGGTCAAGACTAGACTGGGCGCTCATTGTGGCACAGACCATGAATTACTTATTTCAAATAAAAGAGTAAAACTTAAGAAAAGAACAAAACCAGTCATCATACCAAATTTTGATCTAAACAATATTTCAACAGAATTTATTGTGAAAATAAGGAACAGATTTGAATTACTAACACAATAGACTGGGTAGAAGAACTATGGTTAGAAGCCAGGGACATAATAAAAGAAGAATGCAGACAGACACTTACAGTAGTCAAAAAGAAAGAGAAGAAACCATGGATGTCAGATAAAATGCTACAAGCAGCAAAAGAAAGAAGAGAAGCAGGAGACAGAAACAAACTCAGAACCATGAATGCTACAGTTCAACAAATTGTGAGACTAGATAAAGACAATTACTACAACAATCAATGTAGAGTGATAGAGGATAACAACAAAAAGGGAAGAACAAGAGACCTATTCCAAAAGTTCCCAGAAATCAAAAGGAAAATTGAAACCAAGGACCAGCACACTCTATGACAATAAAAACAACATAATACAAGATCAGGAAGGAATAAAAAGACACTGGATGCAGTACACAAAAGAGCTATATAAAAGGGATAACAAAATGAAGGACATATGGATTGAAAAGTCATATGAAGATGAACCACAGATTCTAAAAACAGAAGAGGAAGCTGCAATTAGAGAAATCACCTAGCGTCACTCCAGAATGCAGATAATGTGTAGAATGTGGGGCAGCTTTGGGGCCAGAATACTCTGGGAGTAGCCCGGAGTATCCCAGCCAGTGTATACCCACCCTAGGTCTTAATAGACAAACCCAGGATTGAAATCTGCCTTCACTGCACCAGCACCAGCACCAGCAACCTTTTGCCACATCTAAAAGGGCAGCATCAAACAGGCTTGCTCTAGGTAGACGTAGAAGAAAATGAGCCAGCAGGTATAAGACCCTTAGAGCAAGGATGAAAGAAACAGTTCTTCTCAGTTCCCTTCTTTGCAACAGGCTTAGGCAAACAGTTCTAGAAGACATGCAGCAGGGAACTATGGACACATGAGAGAGAAGTTTCCAATGCGAGCACAGGTCACCACATGACTTCAGGGGAGACCAGAGGAATAATCAAGCACATTTGACTACTTGGACTGCTCTTAATACTTTGTGAAGCATGTCACTATCAGCCTCTTTCCTTCTAATACTGTACTGCATTACTTAAGTTCACCTGTTGGTTTACTGGTAGAATAAAGTGAACAAAATGCCTTATCTTCAAATATGCTGTCATGTTTATCATTTTAATTATTATATATCTTAATTATAATTTAATGGTGCCAGCTAGCTGAGACTTTAAGGGAACACGGTCCAAGCAGTGTGAAATGAATTTTCAAGATCAAACAGTCAACAAAAACTTTGTTTTTTAAGAGAGGTATTTTGGAAAGCAGCGAACTTTACAAGTTCCTAGCACAACTCATCCCCTTGGAGTTACCTGTCTAGAAACGTGCTGGATGAATCTCCTCTATAGGATCTCTCATGTCACCATATTATATGGAGATGTATAGTGGGGCGGGGGAGGGAATAGCACACTTATAACCATTTTTGGTTTTCTAAAACAAGTCAATGCAGGAGAACTGGAAATCCAGATTACCAAATCTCAGTTTGGATTCGGTATCTGGACTGGACTATGTGATCTGAATTTGGCCCACATCCAAACTGCTGAATTGGACTCTGGACAGGGATCATTGCACAAACCTACTCATCATTGTTTTCAGGATAATTTAGTTCACTAAAATAGGCAGGAGAGATGAGATTGAGAATAAACTGGGAAGCCCCCCACGAACCCAAAGAAAACCTCTCTCAATATTTATAAAAAATAGAGGGGGGGAGGGAAAAAAAGAAAAAGGAGAATCCTAGATTCTTCCAGGAAATGTGATTCTCCTTTAAAACTAGGTGGGCAACATCTTTTGTGACTTGTTTTGCTTCAAAATACAGTTTTAAGCACATTTGAACTGCTATTCATGTTGAGGGGTTTACGTGTGTGTGTGTGTGTGTGTGTGTGTGTGTTGATTTTGTTGTTGTTGTTGTTTAAATGAGGGTATACATGCCCATGGCATGTATAGTGGGGAAATGATTGTCCCAATCTTCTGAACCTGTCCACTTCTGTAGCAACCCCCTGCTAACAGTTTGGATGTTCAATCTCAAATGCAATTTGTGATGGATATCTTGGTAGCATTTCCATCGGGAAACTAGGCACTTGCTGACACATAAAATGGCAAATTTATTTGCATTGCTTTTCTTAACATGCTTCCCTAGTGTTGGTAAACCCTGATAAGGAGAGTCTTAGACTGATGAGAAACTTGGCCATTTAGCAGTTATTTTATGTAAAATTTGATTCCCCTTTGCCCCCAAGCAAAAAGCAACACATGAAAATTTTGCACAGAATAATCCTGCATAGGAAACAGCATTTTCTATAGAGAAAATTATAGAAGACATTCACAGTTGGTAGAATATTCCTAAAATATATTAATTGCTTCCTTCACGAATAGAATTAGTGAACATTTGTATACCTAAATTGCAGCATAGATCATGTCCATGACATGGTCCTCAAAGAAAAAGAAAGCACTACCAAACTGAATAGACCTTACTTTCAGTCTTTGCATTCAGCATGATGCTTACATTTCAGCTTGGGATCAGGGTAGCTTCCCCTGACTCTCAGCTGCTTGAATAAACCCAGGCTGTACACCAAAGATGTACTTTAAAAGAGAGGGGGGGGGGAAGAAAGGAGGCAGGGAGAGAAGAAAGAAAGAAAGAAAGAAAGAAAGAAAGAAAGAAAGAAAGAGCATGCAAAGTCCTTCAACTGCATTTTTTAATGGAGTCTGCTGTGTGCCTCAGCTTTAAAAAGAATTTTATTAGTTTGAGACATCATGAAAGATTGATGCTGCCAATGACAATGCTAATAAATACTTAATGCTGTCTTTCAAGTGCCATGAGTTCAGGGTTTACCGGTATTATGTGACAGAAGAATTATATGTGTGTATGCAGAGGGTTACTGTCAGCATTTCCCATGTTGTGATTCTGTACACGACAGAAGCAGAGGCCTCTGCACATTTTAGGCATCCTGGAATCCAAATAGCACCTAAAGATTCTGTGCAGCTTTTCCCTACAGGACAAGGAGCAAAGAAAGAACAAGTAGATTGAATTGCACTAGTATGGCTGAGCATCAGAAACTGCCTACAGTGGGTCATAACAAATTGATGATTTAGGATGCATCCACACTGTAGAGATAATCCAGGTCGACACCATCTTAACTGCCATAGCTAAATGCTATGGAATTGTGGAAACTTAGTTTTGTGAGACATTTAGCCTTCTCTGTCCGAGAGCTCTGGTGCCACAACAAACTACAATTCCCAAAATTTCATAGTACTGGGCCACAGCAGTTAAAGTGGTGTCAACAAGAATTATTTCTACAGTGAAGATGCAGCCTTAGTCTTCTGCTTTGCCTTCCACAGGAGCAAACCAGATGTCCCCAAGCAGTTCACAAGTAAAACCAAGATGGAGGAGATGTTTATTTATTAGGAGTAGCCAAACTCTGGTCCTTACCACCTCTTTCTGGTACTCAGAGGTTTACAGTCTGTGGGTATTGAGGTTTCATTCTACTGGCATGGCTACTTACCAATCACAAACCTTCCCGGTCTGGGTTGTTCTAAGCCAAGGAAAGGGTAGTCAATCTTCTCACACAAAATCACAATGATAAAGAGGCTTTAGTAGAACTATTGCACCACAAGATATTTGGTATTCTCCACCCCACTTTGAACATGGTCAAAAGGTTTTAGCTGAAGCTCTTCCTTCCTGTAATTAAGCCATAGGAGAAGTATCTCAGCTTTTTAGAATGGGAGGAAACAAAGAGATCAGTGGAGGGAAGATAAAGACACACACACCCCAACAGTCATGAACCTTATTTTTATTTTATATCACTTTGGTATTTTTCAAATAAAAAAGTGCTTTGAAGAAAATATCAGAGTGACATTAGTATGGAAATTAAGACAATAAGTATATATTTCAAAGTGGGCCTGGAAATCTACAGCTTCCAGATACTATTGGTTTCTACTTTTGTACAAGCATTCATTCACACTGCACATTTAGACTAATTTGGTTTTATTTTAACTCCCATGCCCCATCCTATGGAATCCTGGGATTTGTAGTTTTATTGAGATGCTTCAAGTTCTTTCCTGGAGAACTCAAACAGTGCAGTTCAAAGGACTTTTAAAAAAATGAGAATTCTAAGTATCTCATTCAATGACAAGTCCCAGGAGTCCAAAATATGGAACAATACCAGTATTGTTTTGGTATCCAAAAGCTATAACTATGTTGTGTGGATATACCCTGAGCTCCAGACAAAATGATCAATAGACAGGAATGATGAAAGGTGTGGCCCAGAAACACTGGGACAGTGGATGTTTATTGTCCTAAAGAAAAACTAGTTTTGACTATGTTTAAAGTGGGGCGGACAATAAAAAAAGCAACCACCCAATTTCATATACGTATTTTCTATCATTATGTTTTACTTGCAGAGGGAGAAAATTCTCCTTCCTATCTCCACAATTAATTTAGTTTATAAAACTCTATCCTGTCTCTATTTCAACATTCCTCCTTGCCCAAGAAAGATCTCCCAAATCCTTTTAGCAAAGGGAATATAGTCAAATCACTTGACCATATTACAGTGTAACCTCTCCGCACATCTGTTTTTTTCCCCTCAAGTGAGTAGAAATAGGATTGTGATCTTGGTTGCCATCAGGCGCAATTTCATCATTTATAAGATTTCCGTTAATGCTCCTGAAGCACAAAAAGAAGGAAGCTGGCTGCAGCTGAAAATAGACAGGTGGGGAGAATGCAGTTAAAATCTGATTACAAAATCAACAATAAAACTCTGCTTGTGAAATTAACAGGGTCTGTAATGGCAAGATAAGGTTGAGGGAGATTTTATTTCATTTCACACAGATTTTTTCTTTTTGAAAAGGATTTCACAGGCAGGTAGCAGATGAAAACTTTGGAGTTTGAAATGAAAATCTGGAGAGTACTAACTGCCTCAAGAGTTAAATAGCCAGTCCAAAACAAATAGTATTTGTGGTAGCAAGGAGAGCATGCCAACAGATATACATAGCATCCTTTACACACTTCAGGCACAACTGACCCCCCCCCCAAAAAAAAACCCCACAACCTTGACTTCACCACACATTTTTCTGGGCCACAGAGATCCTGCAGTAACTCTGTGAATGCCACGCATTCATAAATATGGCAAAGTGACGTCAGCATAACTGGCCAGACCTTTCCTCCTGATGAACTCATTTCTTTTCCCTTCCCAGCATGAATCAACCTATCAGCCAGTAGCCCTTATTGTTCATTTTTCTATCTATTGGATCAACTCTGATTCCACTCTATCTATTTCACTCTATCCCATCCAATCTCCTTTCTCCTTTGCAACCCCAGTGAGTGGGAGAAGGGGTCTGTATACATGTACCCATGTACACATGACAAAGAAACAAAAAATAAAATGGTATTTTAATTATCTTTTATTTATGACAATGTTCATTTATGAGATCAGCAGTGAGGGGTTAGATAGGGATTGCCTCCTCCTGTTTCTTCCCTCCTGCCTCATCCTCACTCATGAAGAGAACCTATGAATGAATGAATGAATGAAAGTTTATTTCTAGACCGCTATTCCTTAGAGATCATAGCGGTTTACAAAATTTAACATCAAAAGACAATACAAAGTGAAAGCCCATAACCCAACAATAAAAAACCCACACGTACCACTTAAAAACAATACAACAATTCTAAAAACATTCTAAACAATCATTCAATATAAAAAACAATTAAAACACATTAAAACACATATAACAAATTAGCTGGATCAAACAAAATGCATAGAGAGAAAGGGATAACATCAAGGCACGTGGGTGAAGGCTTGACTGAAGAAGGTCTTCAGATTCTTCCTAGAAAGATCTAGAGAGGTTGCCTACACACCTCTTCCTTCCAATCCCCTTCCAATCACACATACATTGCAGTTAGACAGTTTTACTGGCCCTGTGTATACAAGCCATTCATGAAAAGAAATGGTCCAAATATGAATAAGTCACTTTCCTGCTGCAAAATTTGACAAACATATGGAATCAGCCTGATTTACCATTTCTCTCCACAGACAGGGGCACTCTGTGTGTGTGTGTGTGTGTGTGTGTGAGAGAGAGAGAGAGAGAGATTGCAGATCTGTGAATTTATGATGAAACTCTCATTTCTCCCCAAAATGCATGAGTAATGCATGTATTTTAAGAAGCACATGAAAAAAGTAAACAACCTATGCATTCTAAAAATGTGTCCCAAAATAAATACACTTATTTTAAAAATTGTAGGGAAATGTGTAAGGATTTACAGGTGAGAGGAAAAAAACCTGTCTCGATCCAATGAGAACCTAAATTGTAACACACTTGGCTGTGAGAAACTGAAAAACTTTGACCTAGATGAATTTTGCACATCCCTTGATAACAGTTTTTGACAGAGCAAGGGAGAAATATTTTCTTATCTTGCCTTCTCTGAATGTGGACTTTGGAACAGCAGATGAGGAGTTTGCTAAGAATGCTGACAAGCCTTGGCTGCACATACCGGTTTGATGATCATCTTTTACACTTCCTAAACATTCTTATGCAATAGCATATGAAAATACATTTAAAATACATATTTTAAGAGAATTTTTTTTTCAAAGCAACTGCAGATGCTTCTTTAAAAAGAAAAAGAAAATCGAGTTAACACAGAAATGGCATGAAATGTATTTTCAGGTAAATGCATGCCAGTAAAAAAGTAGATTGATTCACCCAATCCCTCCAAAAACCTCCCATTTGGGATCCTGCAACTTTTCACCCAAAAAGTAACTTTTCTAAGTTCTGATCCTTATATATGGCACAGTCTCCCATGCCTTACTAGATGTTTTTCTATCCTGGATGCTTCAACATTTCACATGAGGCAAATAGTAATTTGCTCAGAAAATTGGCTCCTCTAGCTAAAATTGTAATCCAAGCTATAGAAGATTTCAGTTCCTTCTCTCATGCCATTCACTCAGCACTGAACCCTGACTTGTTTGTGTACCATCTCATCTTTTCCTTCCCAACTATACCCCTGTCTCTTGAGTCTCCATTTAAGGTAGCTGGCACGCTACCAGTATTAGACTGAATGTTTGAAGGGCACTTTGCCAGTTGCTCCTTTCTCACTTTGAGGGATTTATATCTTGCCATTCAATAAAATTCTTTCGTCAGGTTGTAAAAAATTAAAGTTGCAATAAAACAAATTTAAATGTAGAAATTGGAAGATGACCTTCAAGGTTCCTTCCTGCTTGATAAATACCTATGCTACATGCAATAAAATCATGGGAAACAGTGTACAAAATCCAGTGTGGTGCAGTGAGGTATGCTCAGTAAATATGGTTATTAGATGTTGATGCATGGGACAGGAAAGCTGTCTGGTGTTTAATTCTGCACAAATTGTTACAAATTCATAATGGGAAAGATAGGATTGTGGCCTGGATCCTTTGCCCATCTTGGAGAAACCCAAGCATCATTTTAAACTGCAAAATTCTTTCACCCCTTTCCCCCAACCCTCACTAGCAAGGAAACGGTTGCATTAATGGAGAGATATTGATGCTTAACTGCTCATTCACCTCACCTGAATGGAGACCTGCTAAACTGGCTCAGACTGGTATACCCCTATCATGAAATAAATATCTATACTGATTGGCTTTTTGAATGTGTACAAAACCCCATTGTATGATCCTTCCCAGGCCACGTAAGATCCATTAGCAGAACCTGAAGGACAGGCTCATCTCTATCCTTTTGTAAGGACATATTGAGGTCACATTTGCTCTACTGCTTCACTCTTAAGAGACCACCCCTGATGTTGGATAGACCATAAAATATATACACAGAAATAGAATTTCTCTCTCTTTGACCTGCTGCCCCACTCTCCATGTTGGAAATCCATGTGTGTGCATTAGCCTGTAAGTCACTTACGCTTAGCTACACCCCTCTAATCCCCTAAGATTGGTTGCTTTTTAGGTCCCGTGCTATTTTGCCCTCTTTTACTTTGAGAAACAACTTGCATTGAATCTGTTGCTATATTTATTCTAACTTTTAACTAAAGAAATAATTCTGTTTGTTGCAAAATCTGCTTGTCCTTCTACTACATTTTGACCTGAAATCATTTTGGTTAATTGCCCATTTTTAAAGCCACCCACCTGTAAGATCCAACAGAGACCTAGTGCCTAACAACCTTTTCCTCTTCCCAGAAAAACATGCACAGATCTTGACAGTAGCCAGTATGAAACAGTATAAAACAGGTTAGTTGCTATTCCATTGCAGATGTTATTTCACATGGCCCTCATGTTGGAGAACAGGACTGGAATATCACCTGGCAAAGAGCATTGGTGAATGCTGGGGGGGGTACATTGAATCCTTGTTATTCACTGGGGTTTTGTTTCAGGGCCTGCTGTGCATACCAAAATCTGTGGATGCTCAAGTCTCATTGTATAGTAAAATGGTGTCCCTCATTTAAAATGGCAAAATCAAGGTTTGCTTTTCTTTGTTTAAATTTAAAAAATATATATTTTCAAACTGTAGATCTTCAATCAATGGATGAATCGAATCCATGGCTACAGAGGGCTAACTGTAATACATTTCCTACCTTCTAATCCTGGGGTCTAAGTGATGTGTGAGGTCAGAGTGTTACCTACATGAAGACCAAGTGCTACCTAACTGTAGCAGGTGTAGCAATATTTGGGGAAAGTACATTGTAAAAGTGTAGCTCAATATGACCACTGCAACTTAGCCTAGAGAGAGTGGATCTAGGTGCAGTTATGTAAGGAAAAGTACAAGCAGACTGAACAATTACATTAAATTTACTGTTTTTTTTTTATTTTTGTGACAAGTAAATACAATCTACAAACTGTATAAAGTTCCTGGGTGGACAGAAAAATAAATCACAGGACCACACCAAGGACTCTCCCGGTTAGAAAGTCAGACTGCAGTAGTGGCCATCAGACAGAATGGAATGCCACAGAAATGTGGCACAGATGGAAGGAGCCCCCACAGGTGGCAGGAGAGCAGCTCTGATGCTGCCCAGATGGATGGTGGATGTAGAAAACAGCATGAGATCCTGGGCAGGGTGGCCAATGTGCCAGTGCCACTGGAGGCCAAAAGGCAACTGACTAAAGGAGCCCCAGAGGCCAGGATGCCTCAGAGAGGAGACCAGTGAAAGGGGGAAATTACCCCCTTTCTCTACAAGAGAGCTGTCAGTGGCCACAAACAAAGATGGGGCTGAATGCCTGGCACCCTCGGACTGGACAAAAGAGAACCAAGTCAGTGAGAGGCCTTTAAAGTGCCCAGAATCCAGCATCAAGTGTGAGTATGAGAGGTGGGGACCAATCTGTGGCCCTCTCAAATGAGAGCCTTCCACTTTGCTCCATGATGAAGAAAGCTCAACAAGGCACATATGGTTTTGAGCCTTGCTTCCTCTGGATGGATTCAAGGCTGCCCCACAACCACATTGGGGTGGGAGAATGTCCCACCCGCACTCACTCTTTCACAACCCCATTCCCAAACATCTATCCTGCTTGAGACACCATGCAAACCCTGGGCCCTCAGTAAGTAATTGCAGTGATCCAGCATTCCAGTTTCCAAAAGAACCGAATAGGCAGCCATCTCTCTCACACACACATATGACGTCACAACAGAGACACACAGCAACTTCTCAGAGCTAATGCAGTGACCAATGTTATCCCTGCTCCTGGTGCTATGGGAAGTTGTGGGTCTCCCAGAGGGGAGGAGGAAAAACAAGTAGCTCTGCCATCCTCATGAACGCCCAGAGCTAGAACAACTTCAAGGGTATGCTCACCAGGTACTCATGGAAGAAGGTAGAAGCCAAGAACACAGTGACTTGAGCTGGCTGAGGATTATATTTATTGTTAATGGATAGATATAGAAAAGAGAATATCCTAGTTGATCAGATATTTTACTTGCAGTGCCAACATTTTTCAATCACTTCTGGGCCATTTAACTCTAGAGAATACCATTTTGATGCCAGACCACCATTTAATTTTGTTCTAAATCCTCCTCATCAAAGCTTGCAATAAATCATTGAAATTCATATTAATATTTTATTGCAACAGAAAGTATTTGGGTGAAAGTACACAATATAATTTAATTAAGGATGACTGGGACAAGATGATCCTTACAAAAGTTGCTGTGGTAGCATAATGGCACCTACAACTATGGAGATAAATCCCTTAGTTAATATATCAGCAAGGTGTAAGAGCAAACACATAGTGTTGTCTTTTCAGAAAAATGAGCTGTATTGCACTAAGAGTGTTAGAGACACAGCTTGGAAATAACATAATAAAAGTTATGGCTTTACTTCTAATGCCTTATATTATAGGGTAATGACATATCATTATTAGACCTTTTTTTGGCTATAATGTAGGTTATTTAAACTTTACAACATTAATCTGGGAAATATTTCCAGGTGATTTGGGAGAATTTGTGGCCATTTTGTAATATATATTTTTTTAAAAAAAGAGGTTTAAAATTAAATGAAAGGCTGTGCTACAAAACACAGTACATTAATGAATGATGACCAAATCAAGATAATGAATCCCTTAAAAATCTGAAAAGTAATATTTTGAGCTATATTTAGAGAGATATACATGCCAGTGTTGTTTGTCACATGAAGGTTGGAAAGTTTATGGAAAAATACATTTTGCTTATTGAAAGCAGTTTTGCATGAAACAATATAAAGAAGCATGGCAACAGCTTTGCTTTAGTGGAGATAGTGTTAGCCTAAAAGGCGGGGAAAGAGACATTGGGATCTCCACTGAAGTGTGAGCATCTTCTTGAAATTTTTGGGAATTTATAGCTCAAAAAGAGGCCTGTGTGGGGAGGGTAACTTCTGAGACCTTTGCACCTGTATATACCAATACTAGCTGCAGAGCGACTCCAGTTTCAGTGAATAGAAGGATTTTTATTTAGAAAATGTGCAAGTGTTCTTGTTTTACATACATAAATGACAAATCCTATTGGTAGTCCCAAATAAACTATATCCAATAAATCAATGAGATTTACATAGATGTTGTATTCAGTAAGTGATTCCGTGGGCCTACTCCAGTTGGGACTGCTAATAGGATTGATTCCATTTAAACATTAGGAAGAACTTCTTGAATATAAGAGCTGTTTGACAGTGGAATAGACTGCCTCAGTTAGTGGTGGACTCTGTCTTTGGAAGGCTTTAAGCAGAGATTGAATGGACATCTTTCAGGAGTTATTCCTGCATGGACGGGATGGGACTGGATGACCCTTGCAATCTCAGCAAACTTTATGACTTGGGCCCGGTACAGACAGGCACAAAGTCCCAGCCTGTGGGCACAGTCATAGTGAAACATCCACACGCTCAACGCCATGAGTCCACCTCCCTTGTGCCATGATGACATGCACTGTTCGAGACAGCGCACAGCATCATGGCATGACCTTGGCACTGCATCTAGATGATGCAGCACCAAAAGTGTGTCATAAAGCTGTGCCGCCACTCTTACCTTTTAGAGAGTACAAAAAGGAGCTGCATTTTGCAGCTCCTTTTTCCCCCCTCCAGAGGGCTGCGGTGTGGAATGACCAAGACCCCGATTCGGCCAGTAATGGGGCAGCTGCATGCCACCCCTTAGGGGCTGTTTGTACAGTCCCTGAATGATGCTATCAAATACCATCTTCCTTACATGTGGAAGTTGACAGTTTCTTTCCCATTGACAGGCTGGTCACTTACTCTCTGGGTATCACCAAAAAGTGAGACATGCACTACCAAAAACAGAACTAAAATACATCTCACCATGGTTGAGAAGATTGTGACAACACCTCTTTTGTGTCCATGAAGCCTACTCTCCAGATTTTAACTGGCGATGAACACATTCAAGCACACTGCTCCTCTCCCTGCTTATGATTACTTCTCCTCTCCCTCCTTATGATTACTTCTGTTTTTAAACATGCCTAGTTAGATGCAACCTGTAAAGAGTGTACAAAACCATTATACCATATTTTCCCATTATTGCATTTTCCACCTTGCTTCCCACCTCTATCTCTTCTACTGCTACTCTAGGTATGCTTTGCAGCCCACTATTATAGTGCTATGATTTCACTTTAACTGTCATGGTTTCACCCTGTGAAATCCTGGAATTTGCAGTTTAGGGAAGGTTATTTAGAATTCTCAGTCAGGAAACTCTAGTGTCTCATCAGCCTACAAAGCATAGGATTGCACACGTTTTTGCCATGACATTAAAAGTAGAATAATAACATTGGATTTGTGGGATGTGGATGGGACCCAGCTGAGATCACCTGTGTTTGCGGACCTCTCAGAACAAGGCACTAAAGTGTAAGATTCTCTTTTCCTCTGTCTCTTTTGGAATTCTACAGAAAGAAATACGGACAACAAACAATATGCATCTTCTAATAAGCACAACGCATATTTTGATCTAATGGGGAAAATGCATAAAATATGTAGATTAAGGAAAACACACACACACACACACACACACACACAGCACTCAGAAAAAATAAAGTCAAGGTAAAGGTTTTCCCTTTGACATGTCAATATTTTCCTAGTAAACTCACATTCCCTAAGGAGTGCATTTCTGAAAATTTGCAATATGATTCACACATATGAATGTATAAATCTGAAAGACTACATCATATATATATATATATAATCAAAATCTGATCTGAAAACAAAAGTATATAATGAAAACAAAATACATGGGTGAATTAATCTTGGCTCGTCCACCCATCTTTGAACAGGAAAAAATGGAGTTTATTGTACAGCCCCTTGGGATGGGATTGGGGCATGACAAAAGGGAGCTGTATGGGAACACAATGGGGGCTCTCGCACGCTGAAATGCCGCTGCTGCCGCCGGAAGTTCCTATTCCATTCCTGTGATCTCTCTCAGAGGAGACAATTTTCAGGAACGCTTCTGAACTGTTCCCGAATATTGCCTCCTCTGGGATGGATCTGGAACGAAATGAGAACATCCGGTGGCAGCATTCTGGCATGTAATAAAATACATGATAGCCCCCATTCTGTTCCCATCCTGCTCCCTTTCATCATGCCCCAGTCTTGTCCCTGGGGGCTGTGCGATAAACTCCTTCATTGGGATCTAAATAATTGGAATGTAAAACAACTCTATCTGGCTCCAAATCATGAGAAAAATCTTCTTTTTATAAGCATTCTTCCCATTACACATGCACCTTTTTTGGCAGATTAGCATGCCAAAAGAGCAGTGTCCCTTGGAAAAAGACAGAAATATCTGCAGCAATGGGTGGAACCCTTTTGAACATCATTACCCACAATATCACACAAGTGTCACCATACTGATTTGGTTTTCTGCCTCATTATATCCAGTTCAAAGCACATGCTTGCTTCTCACTCTTTACCCTTTCTTGTCTTTGAAATCTGACACTTGGTCTCACTGGATTTCTTTTATCCTGCCATGTACTATAGTCAGACTATCTATCTTTGACTTTAAATTGATTCTTGACTGACCATGCAAACAGAGCTCACCACATCTTGCAAAGATAGCTCAAGACATTTCGCTGCTTATGTCAGAAGCATCTAATGCATTCTTCCTTCCTGGAAGATAGAGTTAGTATGGGTTTGCTTTATTTTTAATTGCACCCTAAAATCTACCATCATCTGGCCTAACATAGTTAGGCCTGCTTTCTAGATCTTTATTCATCGGAGAACTATGACAGCATATCCCTACTTTCTCTCAACAGAATAACAACTTTGGTTATTCGTTTGCCTATTATTAGCAGTGATTTCTTTCATTGGTCATCTGGATAATTTTTTAAATGTTATAGTAGAACTGGCATAAGAAAGCCAACAAAGGTAATCAAAGTCCATTGTTCCATTTATGAGTTTTATGACTAATATGTTAAAGGAAGAAAATTAAATTGCACAGGCTACTGCTGACCCGGTAAGTTATTCAGTTATTTAAACTTCCACCATTAATTGCTTTGCGATCACTGTCATGATGGCTCAGCATACGCTCGAATGAAGGGGAAGGATAACAGCAAAGTATTTTATGGGAATGAATCTAGTTCAAGATCTTTTTGATTGATCAAGGCCAGTACTTTCTAATAAAAAAAATTGAACAGGCTTTGCAAAAATTCACCACCACTCTAGTGAAACTTCACTGTAGGTATAAGTCAAATAGGGCAACTCACTGAACTTGTTTATATTTATTATTATTATTATTATTATTAACCTTTATTTATAAAGCGCTGTAAGTTTATTTATGCTGAACAACAAGGAAATATAAGGTCATAGAAAGAAAAAAAATGTGTCTGTTAAAAATAAAAGAAAATTTGGATGCTAAGAGGGGGAAATCTGAACACTACAGGCTGGGTCAAGGCTCATGCTAAGTTTAAATGGATTATGACTTGCTCAAATTCCATTTTACTCAGTAGGTTTATCTTAAATGTGCTCTAGGTGAGAGCTTGGAAATTTATTTCTACTAAAAGAAATAAACTAGCTACTTTATTCATTACTTTGATTAACCAGTATCTTGTTACCTGTATCATAGCTCAGAAAGGATTTTGTTAGATTATTTATAAGTAACATTGGATTATTTATCAGATTACTTATAACCACCAGAAGCCAGTAAAGTAGAGTCACTTGAGTGTTGGACTAGGGTTCTGAGAGCACAGGATTTGAATCCTCACTCAGTTATAGAAACTCACTAGGTTAATAATAATAATAATAATAATAATAATAATAATACTTTTATTTGTATCCCGCTTTTTGTAAAAACAATCAAAGTGGCAAACAACATATAAAATCATACAATAATATACACAATATCCCCCTCTTAAAAAAGAATTAAACAAATTGAGATTAAAATTACATAAATAACATTAAAGTCTAATGATCATGGGCAGGGTCATGGTATAGACCAAAAGTGTCCATGGTGTATGGAGGTGATCATTATGTGGCCGAGAGCTTTATTCTGGAAAGGCCTGCCTGAAATGATCCATACTGACAGCTTTTTAAAAAGTGTCTTAGGCCCTTCCCAGATAGGCCTTTGCAGAGCCCCCGTCATGTGCTAGGGGTTAGCTGAGGGTGCACCACCCATACGTGACTCACCCCTAGCATGTGACGAGGGCGTCAAAATGTCAGCGCCCTAGACACACGGGTGCTGCCATTTTGACGTGACTGATGCTTAGCGTCTGCACGTCATGCCCCCATAAGGATGTCATGTGTGCGCCATTGGTGCACTGCAGCATCCTTATGGCGCTGCAGAAAGAACCCGCTTTTTGCGGGTTCTTTTTGCTGCGTGAGGGAGCCGCGTGGTTTGTCCCAAGTTGGTGATTTGACAGATCTCACTGGGACTGGGACACTGACTGGGAGTGGTTGCAGAAAAAGTCCTCTGGGAGGGAGCAACTAACCTGGTCTTTAAACGTTGCAATAAATAATAAAAGGCTGCATAAGGGGCAGTGGATTCAAATGACAGGAGAAGAAATTCCACCAAAATATTCAGAAGAACATCCTGATGGTAAGGTGAGTCTCTAACAGGTTGTGGGCTAATAAGGATGGCCTTTGTAATCTCTTCCAACTCTATGATTCTATCATTTCATTTATCAGGAGTTTATCAATAAGCCGATGTAACCATTTGTCTGAAAATATCAGATATGTTTGTTTCACTCTTGCGGTGCTTGATAAACTAATCAAGTCTATATTATACAAAAGCAATACACTCAAGATATGAATATTCACAATTATCCTCTATTGAACACCCCCCCTCCGATATTTGGAGCATTCAACAGACAGCAGCACATCCAAGAAAAGTTATCACTTTGAGCAAACATGCTCAAAAGCAAGCCAGACATCTCATTGGAATTCAGACACTTAAGCGAACTAGCTGTTTTACATGAAACTTTTGGAAAGTAAACATCTGCTTCTGTTGCAAATATCCATCTTCCTCCTCCTCAAGAGTTTTATTTTTTAATTAGAATTTTCCAAAATCTATAAATTCTTCATGGAAACAACCTGATATTTTAAAAGTTTGAACTTGAAAGAAAGCAAAACGAACAGATTCATCTGTTCAAGTCAAGGACTTTGAGTGCTTAGCTATTGAAAGTATGTCTTTGAATCCTTCTTTCATGATAAGCCCCTCACCTTTAACAGCTATGTGTCATGCAGGTACAACACAGTCCTTTTATGCTAGGAATAAATGTATCTATCAAACCAAGCACATGCAAATGGATGAGAATGTTCATATATTAGCAGATGCCTTCATAAAGGTCATGAAAAGACATAAACACATTTTTGATGTATTCTGGAAGTAACTAGGAAGTAACTCCTGCTGAGTTAATTGTAATTAATTCCCCTTTTCCAATAATGAAGGAATGATTCAGTTACATGGTGACTGTAACCATCAGTGGTAGCCTGATGGAAGTAAATACTATTTTTGAGAAATTGGAAACCAGTTAATTTTTAACACTGTAAGAATAACCATGATATTTGGGACCCTGCAGCTCTACTTTTAAGTAATTACTTTGAATCATAGAATTGCTAGAGACCGCAAGGGCCATCCAGTCCAATCCCCTACCATGCAAGAATACACAACAAAAGCACTCCTGACAGAGGGCCATCCAGCCTCTGTTTAAAAACCTCCAAAGGAGACTCCGACATCCTCTGAGGTAGCATATTCCACTGTCAAACAGCACTTACCATCAGGAAGTTCCTAAAGTTTAAGTGGAATTTCTTTTCCTTTAGTTTGAATCCATTGATCCAGTTCCTACTCTCTGTAGCTACAGGAAACAAGAGTGCTACATCCTCAATATGATACCCCTTCAAATATTTAAATCTGGCTATCATGTCACTTCTTAAGCCTCTCTCCTCCATGCTAAACATACTCAGCTCCCTAAGTGGCTTTTCACAGGGCATAGTCTCCAGACCTTTCACCATTTGGTCCCTGTCCTCTGGACACTTAGAAAAGTAACTTCTCACATTCTGCATTTTGCTCCTTTGTTATCCCATCCATACTTCAGGATGGTAAAAATGATGAACCCAGGCTGAAGGATTTGTTTTAATTAGACTTTTCCTTGCTATATCAACTATATAAGCAATTTTATTGTGCTCTCAAGTAGGAGTATCCTATGCACTTTGGACCAACTTGGGTTCAGAAAGTTTAATTCTATGCTTGGAGACACAGGGGACTTGACTTTGCTGTTAGATCAATGTTCAAATGGATGTATCTTTATCTGGAATATAAATTATCCATTGAATAGATTGTGGTGCACTTTTTCATGTTCTTTGGGTGGTAGGAAGATATAAGGCCAGCCTACCACTCATGGTAGGCTCCATGAGGATCCATATCTTTGTGAGGAGAGAGTCTAGGAGATTTGCAGTATTTTTCAGGTTGAACCTGGGAAATCTACATGAGGATCCAGACAATACTATTTGGAAATGCAAACACTGAGTCACTATCAAAGCATAATAATGTACGTTTTGAAATGCAAGAATAGACACTCCCTTCCCAGTCAATGGTGGAATAAAAAAATTAACCTCTATCTCTTAGCTACAAAATGTTTCTCTTCAAACCCACACAGTCAGTTTTAAGGTCAATATGCTAGAAGCCACCAAAAGCCATAGCTGATAATTCCACAAGGCATAATCTAGCTATCAGTATCTGTTAAAGAAAACAGGGAGTAACTTGATGAGTGATTAAATAATGCCCTCTCCTCACTTTCAGCCTTAAATATATGAAGCGTTTTGCTCTAGCCCCAGGGCTACAGCAGGTGCTAATATCTGAGTGGTGACCTCTGTGTCCCTCAGCCTTTGAGCTGTATAACAACATCTGAGCAGGAAGAAAGCTCCAGGACATGGGGCACAACACAGGTTTTGACACAATAAAAGGAAGTTGTCGGAAGATGTCAAGACAAATGTACCTGTCTGTCTGAAGACATTATTATTAAGAGTATTTTTTGAACAAAAACCTATCCGTTTGAGGAGGCTAGTCACAAATTTAGACAGTCTTTTAAATGAATCTCACCTATTCTTTATGTTTAGCTTTCACAGATAAGATTTATAAGAATAGTATTTTGAAGCAAAGGGACTAAAAGAAATTATTGTATCATAGTAAGGGCTGTTCGACAGTGGAAGACACTCCCTTGGAGTGTGGTGGAGTCTCCTTCTTTGGAGTCTTTAAGCAGAGGCTGGATGGCCATCTGTCGGAGATGCTTTGATTGGGATTTCCTGCATGGCAGGGGGTTGGACTGGATGGCCCTTGTGGTCTCTTCCAACTCTACGATTCTTTGATTCTAGACTCATACATTTCACAGATGAAATTTTGGGACATGTATGGCCATCAAGATGGCAAAAATTATTAATGAGGAAGGACACATAAGCCAAAAGAGGCTGCAGCAGTTTCCTTTTCCCTGAGTCTACAGGAAAGGGCAATATATTGCCCTCTTCTCTCCTGCTGAGTTAATTGTCTGCAAACTTCTTTTGCACACTAAACTCAGTTTGCAGCAATTAAAGTAAAGTAGTGATAAGTAATTTCTGCAATTTTGTCCCCCTTGGGACAAAGTATTTGAAAACCATACATTTTTTGAAGGCTATTTGCAATTCAGGATGTATTCTGCAAAAAAAAAATTCATATGTGATGGTTTTGTACATAAAGTGGCATTTTCCATACAGAAAATGGAATTTTCAGTGTAGAAAATAATATTTCAATACATGGATATCAACACCATCACAGAAAGAGCTGTTTTCTGTGCAAAAAAAATGTTATTTATATGCAAATCAACAACGTGATGATTTTTTTACAGAATATATCCTCAATGAGAGCATTTTCTGTTTAGGAATTAATATTTCTGTGTAACTTATTCCAGCATACATACATTTATGCATGTATGCACACACATTTATCTATACCACACTATAAAATAAAAGTTTATGTGAAGAAAGTTTATCCTATCTACCCCACTCTATGAGACAGAAGTTTAATACATAATTGAAATTAAAAACAAAAACAAAATAATGTTTTTTATTAATGTTTAATGGAAAAGAAGCCATTTGTTTCACTGGCATGGTATGCACCCCACCTGCACCTATGAAACGCTTGGAATAAATTCTGACCCCCATCCCAATTTAGTGTCCTCTAAATCCCTCTCCTGTGAATGGGTTGAAAATGGAAAGGAATATTTTCAGGGATTTCTACATTTGGAGGAATACCAGAGGAATTAAGTGGTCCTTTGGCTTCTGTTGGGGTTTGGTTCCAAGACCTCCCATGGATACCAAAATCCATGGATGCTCAAGTCCCATTAAATACACTTCCATCATAAAATGATGCCCCTTATATTAAATGGTGAAATGAAGGTTTGCTTTTGCAATATATATTTCAAAAGCAAACTTTGTTTTCACCATATATATTTTTTCAAGTGATGGGTGGTTGAATTAGTGGATAAAAAATCCATGGATATTACAAAGTGAACTGCATTGCCCAAAATTGTTTGCATTGATTCTCCATGCAATTCTACATCTGCATCATTTCCATTCCTATTTGGGCCATCCTCAGGGTGGATTGGGACGATGGCATGTGCTTGCTGCAGCTCTGGGGCGAACAGCTTTAGTGCAGCCCCAATCCACCCTTTTGAGGCAGTTTGTTTTGCCCCCAAGTCTTCTTTCTAAAAGTGTGTGAAGTAAATTTATATACAAATATTAAAAGTTTCATTACATTTCCTGATGAGAGGCTTTGTAAAATATATACTTCAGACATGGAGGAGGGAAAGAGCAGTGCAGAGCCTACAAACTAGAGGCATAATGAATTCAGACTAGCTACAGCCTAACTGATGCCAGAAGATTGTGGGTGTTGGTAAAACCAACAAACAATGATATGACATGAATACACACTATGCCTAAACTCTTAGAGAGCACTGCAAACTAACAGCTACTGAATACAAGCCTCCTTATATCACTATGTATAATATAAATCTCACTTGCTAGCCTTCCACCTTAACAGGAATATACACTGATTGTTTTATTGGTTTCTTTCAGTGTTGTATAATTTTGTTGTAAATTGTCTTGAGATTACAGCAAACAAGTAGTAGTATAGCCCCCCCCCCCCCCCGCATAAAATGAATAAAGAAATAGACAAGCAACAAGCATAGAACAGGGGTTTCAGAGACTGGCAAGGAGTCAAGAACAACACTTGTTCTGATCTGGTAGAGAAAATAAGTTACATGAAGTCCTTTCTTCAGCCTCAGAAATAAAGCTTGTGGATCCACATTACAGGGAGATATAGAATATATATCTTTGACAGGAGCCTGTTATTCACTAAGGGGAGGTACCCAAAACTTTAGCACAAAGTGAGAGGTGTAAAGAACATGAACCACCAAACAATTGCACATTCTCTTCCCATGCTGTCCAAAATGGCTTTCTGACACCTGAGGAATTAGCTGACCTTGTTGATGTTGCTCAGCATAGTGAAGTAGCAAATCCATGGCATTTAGCAAACAACTAACCACCACATCATTTAGCTCGCCACTCTACACAATGCTTAAATGGATTGTGCCTTGCTTGCTTGATGTGACTTTGTTCTATATGTTAAGACATGTGTCAATGTAGGCTCCAGCAAACAGGCCAGCAAACAGCAGAAGTGTTCATGGTCAGCCCACTTGAAAAAATGCACCTGACATACAGAACAGACAGAGTACCTGGCCTGATTTTTCCATAAATAATTAGTGATGCTGGAGGTAAAGTGCTTCTTTTCGTTCAGGTCAGTGAGTAACTAGCTTTTCTGGTGTTGAACATCCAAATCAATGGGGTCCATCACTAATTCAGAACATGCTGGGATCTAATTACTAGTTACTGGCATTGGCAGTGACATTTCTCAAGGCTTTCCTGCAATGTTATCTCCTTCAGTGCCATTCATTCTCCAGAAGTAGTGAGAGATGACAGAGTTAACCTGAGTAGTAGAAAACAAGAAGCAGGTTCTTGGAGACCTGCTTTATGAGAAAGCAACTAGAGCAAAGGAATTGGTACCTTGATGAATAATTTCCAACTCCTGTAATTATATGAATCCACTCCCCCTAGAGTCTGATCCTGGTGTGGGAAAGCAGATGAACATATAAATGGGGAAATAAAATTCACTTGGGGGTTACTATTTGTAACTGAATATTTCCCTCCTTAAGCAAGTGGAATGCCAACCACTCAAATGGTCCACTGTTGAAAATTTAATTAGTATTGGATTCTACAGCTATAACTGACTGTAGGGAATTCCTATGAATATAAATGGATGAATCGTCAATTTCCATTCTATATGAAGTTGGAATATATTCACACATAAGTTGGTTTGGTCTCATTTCTGCATCAGTTTGTTTTCATTCTGCCTGGTATAGAAGATACCCAGTGTGCTTTGAGTGCTTCTTTACTAGTGGTTGGTGTGGGCAAGACCAAGGAGGCTGGGGTTTGAATTCCTTCCCAGTCACAAAGCTTACTTGGTGATATTGAGCCAGTCACCTTCAGAGAGTTGTCATGAGGATGAAATATGGAAGGGGAAAAGACCCTTGTATGCTACAAATGCCTAAGGAAGGTGGGAAACACCTTCTGCAATACTCTTAGATGCCATTTAGGAATTGCATCTCCAAATTTTAATTGCAAATATGTTTTAGGCAGCAAAGATGGTGATCTTCTAGTTGAGGGGATGGGCAATTGTGGAAGACTAGGAGACACATTAGATCCTGCAGGAAACATTGGAGAACCATACCTGCACCACATTCACCACACACACACACACACAAAAATGTCCTCAAGTGCTCTCTGGGGAGTTGCATGCATTTTTGTTGTTTTAGGGCCCCCTCATCCAGTTTTTGCCCAGGTGAGGCCTTAATTCAAAAAAGGAAAATAACTGCAAGTCACTTTCTAGTTAAAAGTAATAATCCTATTTTGGATCTTAAATGGCCCAGAAGGGCAACATATGGTCCTTTATTTATTCTAGGGTAAAGTAAGGTTTTGGAAGCTATCAGTATGAAAAAATAAATACAAATGCTTCCACATCAGAGGCAAAACAAAAGGCAACCCCTTTCCCCAGAAACTCAAATACATACACCTCAAGAGGGCATTTGGGTTCAAAAATATTTGAAATATTTTTTGCCGGACCACAAAAATGACCCAGATATACTTTGTCTACCCCTGCTTGAGGTATTTCCATATCTAGATGAACAGCAAATCTTTGATACAACCTGACAGAGATGGCAGATGAATATATCATCTGAAGAACAGATCTATTGCTCCAAATCATACAGCAGGGATGAGAAAATCTTTTGCTTCAGTTATTGCCAGTGTTGCCAATTCAGATGGGTACTGCCAATGATGATGCTGGAGCTATGATTATTATGCTTGTGGCTTTGAGCTAAGTCCTTCATGACCTCTACAGTGGGACCTTCTTATCAATGAGAGGTCCTGGAACTAATCCCCCAAAGGCCCAGTGATTCTCCATAGATTGCAGAATTCCTCTCTTATTCTATATTGCCCAGTTACTCTAAGGCCTTATTCCCACTGGGTTATAAAGTGGATTATAGGATATCAAGAATTGGATTATAGGATATCATTCCCATTTCAATGTGATTTCGATCCTCATTACAGAGACATTGTTCCCATTAGAATTTGGATTCGATCCTCATTCAATCGATTCTCTAGCGATGACCCGAATGAGCTGTGGTCTAACCCAGGTTATCCTGACACCATTTTCCCAGTGGTTCTTTTGCCCGGGACCATGTCCGATCTGGGGTAAATTAATGGGAATGTCAAGAGTGTCTGATTTGGGTATTTTGGGATGAGAGGGCCAATGTTAAAGGGGCTGGTCTTGGGGTGTCACCCGCTTTGTTCTCTTTCCTGGCATTCCCGGCACCATTTTCGGGTTCGTGTAGCCTTTCCTCGGCGGTGCAGGAAGCAATCGCTTGTGTAGCCAAATAATTTTTTTTAAAAAAAATTAAGCTTTCAATCATTTAGGTGCTCTGTTGGGTTTCCGAACATAGCTACTTGCTACATTGAGCTCAAAACGCGGTAAGCATATTCCCCCCCCTCCCCAGTATAACTGTCCCCTGCTGCACAGACACGGAGTGTGAGAAGACCCATTGAACACCATTTTTAACTATTTTTTTTCTTTGGTGATTGAGCACCTAAGCGCCCAAGCTTTGCATTCATTTGATTTGCTGTGGTTGGAGCCAGGCTTGGTGCGTGGAAATAATGTAGCCTAAGCAATTGATTGACTGACCGCTCAATCCAAATCAAAAACAAGAAAAACAGGTTTTAAGATGCAATGAGAACAGGGAACAAAAATAGTCCACATCAAAATGTACCAAAGAAATAGGTATCACAGTGACGTCTAATCGCCTAATCGCCTAAGCACTTGAGCAACAGCTCAAAGTGAAAAACCCCCAGAAAAACTGGTTCCACAAACGCAAGGGAAATGGGGAGCAAAATAAATCTGTGTCAAAATACACTGGAGAAATGTAAATGGGAACGAAACATGAGCTAATAAAAACCGAGTCCATATACTCCCGTTGGTAATGGGAACGATAACCGTGATTCGAATACAATTTGAATACTTGATCCGAAGAGGACTCGCAGGAAGATAAGTCGGTTTATATGCCCAGTGGGAATGAGCCCTAAGGCTTGTGTTCTATTTAGTGAACCATTTCCTAATTTTCATTTGCTTACTTCTTTATTTGGTTTAGGGTAAAGTAAGATTCTGGAGGCCATCAATATGAAAAATGAATCCACACATTTTCATGTCAGAGGCAAAACCAAAGACACTTCAAAGTATTTGGAATGCATGACAACAAGAATAAACCAGCTCTCCTGTTTGAAATAAATTAAAAAGAGGATCAGTCAAACAACTTCCCTACTGTTAGGTATATGCATTTTCCAGGATTGGGCCTCCACATATATAAGATTGAATTTAATCAGATGGAGACAATCCCATTTCGAAATCCACACCTGTGCCTTATAAAACATTCACCCACCACCAGAACTCACAGAATATTCAGCAATGAATGATGTCCTCATTTTGTTTGGTTTAGCAATTTGTACGACCAGTGGAACTATTTCCTCAAGCCTTTCTCTGCCCCCCTCCTTTTTTCAACAAGTGCATCTTTGGGCTGCAACTCGGCAGCCCTGCACATTTACAAATCAAAGCCTTCAGGAGAAAAATGACAAATTATATTGCTAATCAATAAGTCATCACAATCATATTTTTCACATTCTGGATTTGTTTATGCAGCTTATGCAGTGACAATGTGGAGCTGGGTCACAGTTTGAATACCTGGGGCAAGCTCATTCATCACATTTACATTTATAGTAATGATCAATCATCTTATTAAGAAATAATAATAATTTCCTTGGAAATATATTATTTTTATTCTGGGACCATGGAATAAGGAATACAGCAAGATTGGGCACAGTGCATCCTTCCAATGTTGTTGAATGGCAGCTCCATTAGTCCTGGCTATCACAGTGAGGAATGGGAGAGCAGCAGTTTTGCAACATTTGGAGCACACATTCTCACTTTGGTCTGCAACATTAGCCAAAATTACTCTGATTTGAACATGACATGGCACTCACTAGCCATGCTACATCAGATTTCAAAACCTGTTGGAGGAGTACTTTCACCCAGCCTTAGCTGGTATACCAGCCATACCTTTTCCTATAGAAAGTGGATTTGGACACAGTGGTTCGTGCCTTAACTGTCTCCCAAGTAGACTACTGTCACCAATTACATTACTAATGTGCCCTCCATGAACCTTGAAAAAAGGTACAGCTAGTAGCAGTTGGAGTGACTACACTTTTCCACACATTTTTAGAGAGCATGTTTTCCCCATCTTGCACCAACTGCACTGGCTTTCATGTTTTTCATTTACTTACTTCAATATGCTGGTTTGATGTACAAAGTCCAGAATGGCTAAGGGCCAAGACATCTGAAAAGATACCATTTCACATATAAGCCAGTCCAGAATTTCAGTTGTTCAACAGATAACTTGTTGTATGCCTCTCCCCAAGCCTATCCCTGAGAGGGAAGGCTTGTGAGAACATGGGGCAGAGCTCTTTCTGTAGTAGCATAACAAATGTGGAACACCTTCTTAAGGGATTATTGTACCCTGGCTCCTTAAAGGCCAGCTTTATTTTAAAGGAATGTTTATATCCCAAATGTGAAGCTGTTTTGCTATCTTGATATCCAACTGGCCTGACAGAGCATTGGCACTGGTGCCCTGACCTATCTGGGGCCACCACCATCACTACTGTGCTGGGCAAGAAGCTCTCTGGCAGACCCTTGCTGATGATGTTGCTTCTGGTGAAGTCAGAATGAGGTGCTCAGCCAACAAGAGGGGGCAAAGCAGCCCCCTACCAATTGAACACATGGCTTGGCAGCCTGTTCTGAACTCCCCAGAAGCAACATCACCAGCAAGGCTCTGCCAGGGAGCTGCTTTCCCAGCAATGTAGTGGTGGTGCTGGCCCCAGGAAGGCTATCCAGCATTGATCAATGAGTAGGACAGAAAATGGCAACACTTTCTAGCACCAATCTGTCCCACCAGGTGATTGTGATATGTGGACAACTGGATCATCCTGAATCCAACCCAATCTAGTTGTCCATGCTTCAAAAACTGAAGCCACACTAGAATTTCCCAGCAGCTCTGGAGTATCCTGCAGGTTTTCTTAAATGGGATTAAAGACTAAAAGAAGCATTTTTTCCTGCAGAACTGGCCATACGACGTTTGACCTGATTGCAACAGGTGCAACGTGAGTATGGGTTTCTCCCTTTATGTAGACATGCCCAAAGATAGGGTTACCATGCATCCTTTTTGTTCTGCACATGCCTTTTTTAAAGAACTAAAATATCTAAGTGAATTTTTAAAATGTTTGCTGCTGTTTCACCACATGCTCACCCATGCACCTTCCTCATTACTACCTTGCTAGGTCCATCAAGAGCTCTAGCAGCAGAAGGGACAAAGGCCATCCCAGCATAGCACTCATGGAGAAAAAGAGAGAATGACTCAGGAGTGAATGGGGAGTTAAAGGTGGAGGAGGAAGATAAGCTAGTCAAGTGAAGTGGCTGAGGAAACCTCTGGGGGGACACAAATGTGTCCTTTTTTACTTTTCAAAATATGCTAACCCTATTTAAGAATAAATTAACAAAGAATTATGCCCTTCATAAAACATTATATTGTGTGCATGGTGGAGGAAGGAAACAATGTTCTCAACCCCAACAGTGTATATACATCAGGCTGCATCAAAAATGGAGCTCCAGCAGAAATCAGACACAGGGCTTTAACCTTTAGTACTGTACCAAATGAATACATATTGACAAAGATGTGCAAATCCCCTTTGGATGTTTTCATTCTCAAAACATTATCCTTGCCCTTCCTTCAAAATGCATGCAAATCTCCCAAAAAACCTCTATATCTACCCAAATTTCTCAGTAACAGTCTCTTTAAACACTGCCAGAGTTAGAAAACCAGCTATCATTGGAAAATGCTTCTGTGGATGAAAAGGGGAAGCAACATCCCATAATTAAATTTTAGCATTCCTGACCTTGTCAGGGCATGCACTCTCATTTGAGCAGCATGTTTGTGCTATTTGTAGCATATGGTATTTGAAAATATAGCACCAAGTCAGTAAAACTGATGCCACTGGCTAGTTCTGCGGCTCTCACATTAAGAGATGAATGCCTGTGTATGTTTTTGGTGGGGTATTTTAAACAGTGACATAAAAAATGAGGACTGGGGAAGATTAACCACAGCACTATGAAGTTGGCAGCCTCTTTAATGTCTGTCCTCCCATTGAACAATACCTGACGTAAAACAGATGGCAAGTTTCTGGAAATGGATGAGGAATGACACACACAGCAGATGTGCATGTCTGCAAGACAGGTGTTTGATTTACTACAATACTCACAAAATGAGACAGCATGAGAACCTTTCCCAGAATGTCAGGCCAATGATATTTTCCCTTTCTTCCCAACTGTCTAATTTGATCATTCAATACATTTTCTTCATTCACAGATTCTAATGTGTATCAGCATGATCCAATGTAACCCCAAGAAGGGAAAAAAAAATCATAATATGCAAAAATGAAGCCTGGGTCACTATGTGAAACTAGAGTGATATTGTGAGAAGAAAGGATTCAGGGATGGGCAGGATGAGGAATAAGATATCAATAGACAGAAGCTGAACAGAAAGAAAAAAGAAGTCCAAAGGATGAATCCTTTGAATAAAGAAGATGGGTAACTTTTCCTTTATAACATCACTAAAATTAGACCTTTCCTCTCTGCTTCCTCTGCCAAGACTTTAGTCCATGCTTTAGCCATTTCCCATCTTGATTACTTTAATCTTCTTTTGCCTGGTCTTCCATTATCTTATCTTAGTCATTTGGCTTTCATCCTTCCTTCTACTGCTAAGATTATCTTTTTGGTACATCATTTTGATCATGTTACTCCATATCCTTCATGGGCTGCCTATTTCCTCTAGGATTCAGTATAAGCTGCTTGTTCTAATATTCAAGGCTCTGCATAACCTAGCTTCTCCTTATCTTGCAACCTTTATTTCCTCTTACCAGCCTGTTAGAAATCTGTGCTCTGGGAATACTGGGCTTCTCATTCAACCAAGAGTTTCCTTCTCCTTGGTTTGGCTTCGTCCTTAAATGGCATCAAATATTAAGCAAGAAGTTGCCTGCTATGAACTCAAATTACTGGTCCATCTAGCACTGTACTGCCTATGATCATGGAAAGCAACCTGATGCTTTCAAGATGTTGGTGGACTCCATTTCTTATCTACTCAAAACAGGATTATCAGGCATTTGATGGCTGCTCTCAGGCTGAGAAATGCCCTTCCTCTGTTTTCCATCTAGGGCCAGGATATGGAAACACACACACACACACACACAGTATATATATAGAGAGAGGGGGGGGAGTATTTGATTTCTTTCCCCTTTACACATATTGCTTTACAATGTTTTTAAAACTCTTTTATTTCCATCGTTGATTTTAAGATAACAGGTTACTTTAATTGGTAATAGTGGCTAACCAGTTATAGTGTTATAACATATCGGTTTCAGATGTATTTTGCTTTAATTTATGTTTTATAGTGCCTTGGGTCCTGTAATGAGAAAAAGGCACAATGCAATTAAAGGATTAAACAATGGTGACACAACATCTGGAGGACCCCAGAGGCCATTTCATGCTATGCAGTTATATCACTGTGATTCAGCATTAACCACCATGGCTCCCTCCTATGGGACCGCAGTTTCAAGAGAGACATTTGGAATTCTCAGCCAGAAGTCATAAGTACCTCACCAAAATACAAACCCCAGGATTTCTTGGGATATAACCATAGCAGCAAAAGTGAAATTGTAGTGTGGTAACTGTTTAGTGTGGGTGGGCCCCTTATGAACACTGATTGGCTTTTTAGAGTTTCAGACATGAGTATTGATGGTTGGGACTGTTTGTATGGAAAAGATGTGTTCTACCACTCATCCCTGGTCCCACACTAGTAGCCTTAAGTTACACTCAGGCTAAGAAGAAGATACCCAGCAGAGATCCAGTTGTAATGTTGGGCCAAGATACTGCACCATAAGATTTGTTGTAAAATTCTCTCAGGAAGATATGAAATGTCTCCCCACCACCACCTCCTGAAGGACTCACTTTCCTCCTGCATCCCCCTCCATCACTATGCAATGGCTGGTAGAGAGTGGGAGATAGCTGGGATGCATCTGGCTATGTAACTTATAAACAGATACACAAAGATGATTTCATCTTCTGGGTTGTCCCAAAGATCCTCAGGAGATCTCAGAAGCTGTCTTATTCTTTGTTCTGCATCTAGTTTAGTCACCTAGCCAGATGGTTCTTAGCTCCCAACTTGCCACTACATGACCATGAAAATAGTGGAGGGAGAAGAAAGTTGGGCTGTCAAGGGAATTTAGTCATTGTGCAAAGGAGGAAACAAATTCCAATCGCTCAAAAAGCCCACACACAAACAAAATAAAAGACATATACAGGAGTAAGCTGGAAAGATAACCCATTGTTGTTACTCATGGAAAAGTTTCAAAGCTAACTTGTAATGTTACTTACTCCTCTGCTCATTTTTTTTATTTTGGGGGTAGGGTGGGACATAGGCTGAATAAAACAATGGTATAAAACTTGGAGAAAAAAACCCTGTCAAAATGTCTCCAAAAAGGCCTCTAATTAAGAATTAGAAAATGTCACTCATTATACCAATAAAATAAAATATTTTCTGCTAATTGCATTACTTTTGCAATATAATTCATCACAGCTCCATTATCAAAAAGCAACTAGAAACAAGTAACTATATCACTTCTATGCTATGCTAAAATTTTTAGTGTGTGTGTGTTTTAAATTGCATATCTAAATTTGTAGATAAGCTCTTCAAACATAACATACTGCTCTTCAGCAAGGCATAAATATCTGTTGTTAAATAATATGGAAAGGTTCACATGTCCCCAACGTACATAAATTTTGCAAACACTTTTCATTTCTTCTTGCCCTGCTGCTTTGCTGAGAAATAATGCAGCTTGTGACTAGAAGTGGTAAGATATTAGAGGATGGCTCTGTCAGCAACACATAAAAAATATTAGCGATAAATTAATTTTCTTCCCAGCTCAATTCCTAGAGCATGATTGTGGGAACTAATTGCCATTTTTCCAGCTTGTAGAAACCATGTTAGGAGTCAGATCACTTTAAAAAGGTTTAGTTGAAAGTATCTTACTCATTATTTACTCTTATGAACCATATTGCTTGACCTGAGGCTGGGAGGGGATGTGCAAGAGCAAGATAAATTTGTCATTCCTGGTGATGATTAAGTCTTTGAATAAGAAAATGTTCATAACTATCAGGGAGAAATATTAAATTGCTCTCTACCCACGAGTATTTAAAAAAAACTCTTATCTTAATCCTGCTTTATATTTTACAGGTTTTTCTAGTGTATATTCCCAAATGATAGGCATTCTGTGAAAAACAGCCTGGAATTAAATCTCTAGAAGGAAAGACAGAAAACAAATTAAATTGTAAATAAAGGATGATAGTTTGGATGCATATTTAATCGTATTTAGAGTAGACCCATTAAAATCACATAGAGCTTAGCACATTGTGACTGACTTAAGTCCCATTAATTTCAGTGGATCTATTCTTCATATGGCCAGGACTGCATCAAAGAAGAAAGATGTACAAGTCATAATTTTATCTGTATTGATCTCACTTGGACTTCCTTTCTCTTCCTGTTACTGCTGACATTATTAATGCCTTAGTGATCAATCTAAGAATAGAAATCTAGGGGAATAAATAGCCTCCTTCATAAAAAAAAATTCATAAGCCACCCTTAGTTGTGATAGAACATATGGATGACAGAATGATTATAAACATATCATTTCAAGCAAAATTCATTTTTTATGCTTTATCCTAAACAATCTAAGTAATTTCGGGGAGAGCCCAACAAGTCTTGATAGAAGTAGAAACACTTGTTTTATACATCCTAGGGCAGGATGACCAAAGACCAGCATCTGGATCCCAGTTCAATACCATCTCTCAGTCCTTTATATTTTACTCCCCTCAGAAATAAAGACATTACAGAGGAAACAACTGACTTACAACAAGCTATAGTGGCTCAGGACATTTTGCTGCCTAGGAAAGCAAGTGATGCCTTTCCACCCCATAAAGGTGCATAGCATCCAAAGCAAAGGACCTAGGAAAATGAGGTAGAAAATCCTAGAGGTATCTCTTCCCATATCTGGCAGTAAAAATATAATGTATTAAATTAGATATATTTAAAATGTAGCACCCTTTTAGAAGATCCCAAATACATTACCTGTGGTGACTTCCTCAGTCTTCCTGGTCTACATTATCTGTGGTGGCTTCCTTGGTCTTAAGCCTATTACTGAGCCATCCCTAGTAACAGGCCTAATCTTAAGAGATTCTTCCACCCACCTCATGCCAACTTTTATTTATTTATTTATTTATTTATTTATTTATTTAATATGCCGCCTTTCTCCAAGGCAGCTCACAGATAAAAGCTCGCAGTCCACTTGCAAGATGACTCAATGGCGCACTCGCGACGTCATAATGGCACCGTGACATGTGGACACTAAGCACCGCCATTTTGAAGTATGGAAGACGTGCTAGGGTTGCGGGACGTCTGTAAGAGACGCTCCGATGTCGCCATGATGTGCTATGGCACCCGTCTGTACCATGCCATTGTTATAAATTAAAGAACTTCTTGTTCGCCAAGTTCACATAGAATGACAAGAGAAAAAGTCTCAGGGCAAGGGGAGGTGGATCAAAACAAACTTTTTTGATCTGCTTCATTCATTCAATTTTATAGGTCCTTTACCCTCTACTCATAACCTCTTCTTCCCCCCTACTTTCTTGCTCTGGTTCTGTCTTCATCAATCACAATGTGTTGTTTCTGAGAGAGGACATATACTTGTTTGGTGACACAGAAGAGTAGTGCCTTCCAAATATTAAAGAAAAAAGGGAGCTCAGGGGACACAGAGAGAGAGATTCTCCATTGGTTCTTTCTTTGGACTTAACTATACCTTTGATTAGCTGCCTTGCCCTCCTCTTCACCAGCCAGTGCATTGAGGGTTACAAGTAGTGATTCAAGAAACAAAAGGAGAATGACATGATTGAGTACTTAGGTGGGGCCTGGAAAGGAGAGAGGCAGGCCGGGAGGACGGAGGACTGAGAACAAAGCATGGAGGTATGGCCGGGAAAGCCGCTGCCAGTGGAAACCAAGGCAGATTCGAATCCGATTCAATTCCGCTTGGTTCTCACTTGGGCAGAATCGATTTATTTCCAAATAAATCAATTCCGCCCCCCAAACACCCCATTTTACCAGCGTCTTTTTGACATGGGTTAAATGGGTAAAAATAGGTAAAAATCATGCCCCCATTTTCCGAATCGCTTCAGGTATTCGAATTAAGTGGGAACCATAGTGGTTTACACTGAATCGAGCTCCGGTTTGAAACGTAGTGGGAACAACCCCAAGGAGAAGGTTGAAATAATACAGTACTCCAGAACACCAAATACAGAATCCCATAACACAGAACTCCATAACACCAAACATTAAGGAAATTTGGAAATTAGAGGAAGATAATAATGAAAGAGAACAAGGGGGATCTCTGCACTCAAGGATATACATAGAAGGCCCTGTGCCAGTGTCCCAGAAGAAACTGGAGGGAGCCACAAATTCATGTCCTAACAAAACCTTGAAGGGACCCCATGCCAGTACCTGATTGAATTGATGGAGGCTGTTTCCATGTCTGGAGGGAAATTGCAGCAGGTTTTCCATCAGCACTCACTGGGAAATTAGATGTAACCTGGAAATAGGAAAGAAACCTTTACGTACATGCTCTGAGTGCTCACAGGGCAACATAAGTAGCTGCAAGAACCCAAAGCAGTAGTGGGAACCATTGCTCCAGGCCTTTCTGACTGGGACCAAACTCTTCTGCCAAGCCGCATCCATCCTCATCTGTGTCTTTGTCTTTATCCCTTCTCTTGAGAAACAAAATGTTGATGGAATACAATTTGAATCCAGAGGGGGGAAATTTGGTGTGTTACTTTCTAGAGGGTGTTGGGGATCTCTGGTATTCTGTTGATCTATTCACTTTTTGTTATAGATCTAAAGTCGTGTCTAGTAATATCCCCCTTAGCTCCCTGTTTTCCAGATGACTTCAGACATAAACGGTCTTGTTCAGTCAGGGTTATATTTTTCACTGCAGATGACCCCACTCAGCTGCAGATAAATTCCAAGTAATCTGGGGAGACAGAGTTTTCAAGTTGGAGGGAATATGGAGGATGAGTAACTGTGATTTAGCATTTATTGATTGATTGTTGGTTGGTTGACTAGCAAATATCTGGAGAATTCTGGAGGGCACCATAATATTTCATAGAGAGATTCTGAGAATTTATTTATTTATTTATTTATTTTTAAGCCACTTTCTCCCCAAAAAGGGACCCAAGGCAGCTCACTAGATAAAACACTAACATTAAAAACAATTCAAAATAACACAGTTAAAACAGCATCAAATTAAGATTAAAAAATGTACAAAAGTTAAAACACATAATTTGAATACCACACAAATACCACAAAGGTCTCCAGCAAAGTTATTATAATGCCACTGCCTTTTCTATTTCACTAAATTATACAGGAGTTCTGTGTGATGTTGTCCTTAATTGCTCTTTCTTGTTTTTCTGATGTGTACCTTGCTGGCATAAATCTGTCCAGGAGAAAAAGACTGCATAGCTCACGATGAGTTCTCATTGCTAGTTTGAATAGCCCTGCCTTTGAAGAGATCCTGACATCAGTGGATAAATGTCCCAGAAGTAGTCCAACAAAGATGCAGAAAAGTCTAAGGGCATCAAAAGAGCAGCACAGAAAATCCCTAGAGAGATCCCAGAAGTGATGTGGGAAAACCTCAGAGAGATCCTGAGGGAAATGCAGGAAAGTCCCAATGAGATTCCAGAGTTTTAAGTAAGAAAGCTCCAGAGAGAGCTGAAGAGTGATGCAGAAAACCACCAGAGAGATGTTCAGAGGGATATGGAAAAGCTGCAAAAAGATCCCAAGAGCAATGCAGAAAAGTCCCAAAGAGATCCTGAAAACAATATGGAAAAGGTCTAGAGACATCCTGATATGAAAACACTTTGAGGGATTTCAAAATGTGATGTGAAAAAAGTCCTAGAGAAATCCAAAGAGTCAAAGAAAAAGCCACCAAATGACCTGGAAAACAATGCGCAAAAGACTGGGGAAATCCTGGAGAAGAATCAGAAAAATCCTGAGAGCAGTGAGGAAAATACCCTGAAAGGCTGCTGCTACATTGCAGAATCAATGCAGTTTGATACTGCTTTATTTACCATAGCTCCATCCTAGAGAATTCTGGGATTTGTAGTTTGAAAAGCTAAATATTTCACAAAACTACAAATCCCAGAATTTCATAGCATTGAGCCATGGCAGTTAAGTGGTGTCAAACTGCATTAATTCTGCAGTGTAGATGCCACCAAAGAGAGCTGTAAAGTGAAATTGAAGGCTTCCATGGCCAGCATCCATAGGTCTTTGTGGGTTTTTCGGACTATGTGGCCATGTTGCAGAAGAGTTTATTCCTGACATTTTGCCAGCATCTGTGGCTGGCATCTTCATTCTCTGAAAATGCCAGCCACAGATGCTGGCAAAACGTCAGGAATAAACTCTTACAGAACATGGTCACATAGCATGAAAAACTCACAAAAAACTAGAGCTGAAAAGCATTGGAAAAATGCTCTGAAGAGATGCTGTGTACAAGGCAAAAGTGGGGGCAGAGAGTGATAAAAAAAGGAAGGAAGACCTAGTTTTTTTCCCCTCCCAGGCTAGAGTCTGACCAGTTTATGCACAGCGTCATCTGAAAAGCAACTGCAAAATTGTTCCTAATGCCTTGGATGACCCTGCATTGTGACCAGTTTAACCTTCCAATTTTCCCCATCTGAAAAAGTCCAGAGAATATTGACAAAATCCCAGAGTGATGCAATTCACAGCCTTAGGGAGGTGCCAAGATCTATGTGGAAAGTCCTAGAGGAAGATCAAGAGCACTTGGAAATGCCAGAGGAAGGTGCTGAGAACAATACAGACATTTCTGGGAGACACTGAAAGAAAATCCATAGAAAGAACCTAAAAACACTGCAGAAATGCCCCAGAGAAATATTGAAAACTCAATTCCACAGAAGGATTGCAAGGATGGGTCTGTAAACACCTTTCAGGTGTTCTGGTTGCTAGTGCTGATCTTATTGTAAATTGGAGGTAAAAGAGAAAGGAGATGCTCAAGCAAAGGAGTGGAGTAATCCAACATTCTTCAGGCTTATTCCAAGAGTGCATAGCTGACAGAGAGGAGAGCACTGAAGAAATAGTAACACCACAGCTCTGTTAACCATGTATTTCCCCCCACTCTTGGGGGACTGAATTCCAACAGTGCATAGATGACTGAGAGCACTGAAGGTGGCTCTGACAGCTACAAAGCTTCCTCTGATCCTCCTTACCAACACATACTTTCTCCTTGGTACTGCCTTCAGAATATGGATGTGGATGAATGGCAAGGGGAGCAAAGGTTTCCACACCCACAATGGAGAGACCTATGTAGACAAAACAGGTTCTCCACATGCAGAACTCCCTTATCAAAGGGAGATGGGGAAATCCACTATATCTTCAAGTCCTCCAGGGCACTATCATAGACCATAGAAAGGTATCCTTAGCCTCTTTAGCTTTAGAGTTCAGCTATGTTCAGTGGGATAATAGACATTTTCATCAATAAAAAGAGGACACTGGTTATGAATGATTAAACATGAGCTCATACTTGCAAGGAAAAGGATAATGCTCCATGATTTCAACTGAGCTGCAATTTGATATGTGGCATAATGTCTGGAAAGTGACATCAATTACCCTTTGAAATATGCATAACTTGTATGAAATATTAGAGTTTCACAAATACAGGATATATACAGAGGAGGAAAAATAAGGAGTGGAAAATAAAATTAATGTAAGGAATGACATTTTCTCTCTTATATTGTTCTTGGAACAGACCTCCGGTGCAGAGCTGAACAATGTAAGTTGCAGAAATGGAGTGCCAACACAAGTCAAAGGGCACTTTTTAACACTTCTGTACATGCCCTTGATCTTTAGCTTCCATTGTGAGCACTTAAATTTTTAATAGAAGAGAACTTGTGGCAATTGGCAACCTTGCAAAGAAGTTGTTCACATCACAGGCATGGTGTGAGGATATCTGACTATTAACCATCTTTCATGATTTATTCATCAGGTAGCTTTGTTCTTTGGCTGTACATTAATCTGTTTCAAGGAAGATATTCTCAGAGGACTAGTTTTTAGACCATAGAGCGGCACAGGTGGCATGCCAGTACAGAAAGACAATGTCAAATGACAGGCATACTGTAGCAAGCAAAAGTACAGGTCTGTTCTCTTTGGTGAGCCCTGGTAGATACAGAAAAAGAAAGAATAGAGCATTTTCATAAACAGAAAATGAGAATAACACCAGGGACAAAACTGTAAGATGCACTAAATTTAAAAATGCATACCTTTTGATATTTCTTTTTTAAAAAAATATGATACATAAAGGAATGGTCTAAATTCAATTGCATCCAAAGGCCCATTATGGAGAGGGACAGGATATAAAATAAACAGACAAATAAATAAAACAGTCCCAATAAGACTAGATCCATTAAACCAACTGTGGAATGGTAATTCAACATTTATGTGGATTCCATTCAATGTGTCGATTTTAGTTGGGATTAGCAATTTGGTTTATATTATTGAAATCAAATGAAAAATCATGACCCATCATATGATAAAAACAACATCTGCAAAATGGAGAAAAAAATTAATGGTTACAATTAACAAAAAATATGCTAGTCCAATGCCTCTTTTACTGGGATTCTGGTTAACCAGACTGTTTCTTCTTTCTTGTAATAATGTACTCAGGAGTTGACAGAAATGGAAACAAGGCCAATGCATTGGTGAATATAGCAAAGGTATTACATTGTTTCATTGAACACCAAAGTGTGGGCACATACAAAAGAATACTCACACACAACCCTCTGCCCCCATAAAACAATCCAGTCAGGTCAAGCATGGAGGGTTGAAGATGGTGGGGAAAGAGTGAAATGATAAACAACAGCCTAAATCATCTATGTCCAAGCCCTAATAGAGAGTTGTATCTATTCCAACTTTTCAGACAAAATTCACACATACTGATGTAAAACATTTTGTAGACTACAACAATACACTCTGGGTGTGTGTGTGTGGGTTTAGGTGTGTGTGCACATGTTTAGTTCATTTTCTTGTTTGTATTAAAGTGCATACACACATAAAACATGCATACAAGTGTGTGTGTATCTGTATCTCCTATCTCCCTCATAAACCATGTTCAAAGTATGTAGGCCACATCAATAGTTTCTTAGAATAAGAGATGTTTAAGCTTTTACAATCTCCATGATTACTACCAAAGCATTTAGTCTTAACCATTGAAATAAGAAGACTTTATAAAGAATAAATCTAACAGAAGCTTCAATAGAGACTTTAAAAGACAATTCTAGGTCCAAGATCTTATTAAGCTCTGTAGCAGTCAGCTACCATATTCCCAGTATTCTGGTGAGCTTCATATGGTGATAAAAGTATCTGATACTCACACAAAACCATAGTATATTTATACACTTTTTAATTTCAAGACTGTAAAGTCTGATCTTAGTTTACTTCTCACGTTTATATAGATCTTTAGGATGATTTATTTCTTAATAATGTTTAACATGTCATTAATATTCTTCATTTTGACATATAAAATAAGGCCTACATATTTACAAGCCCAGACGTTCTCTTCACCTCCTACTTCCTAAAGCAATGACTTTATCTATTGGCACATAATGTGCTACATGGCGCCAAACTTATTTTCAAAATCAAATCCCTATTATTTGATCCAGGATTACCTTTGAGATATTCATATAATCAGATTTTTTATGATTTATGCATAAGCAATGTTTATTGCCTAGCAATTATGGCCATTCAGCAACATTCAAAGTGCATCTTTACTTAGAGCAGATGCATATGTCATTACCAACTCAGTAGAGGTAGGATTGGGGTTGGAAATTTTTAAAAAAGAAGAAAAAACTCAAAACAGTTTTTCTTTTTTAAAATCATTTAAAAACCATTTTTGCATTAATATTTTAATGAAAAAATGGAATCCTGCACATTATATTAATACTGGAAAACATTATTTTATATATTAGAAAGACTGATTAACCATGTGTTAATGCTTTCTAACATTAACAAGCCAAAGTTATTAGGTTTTTATATGATTTACATATTTCAATAAAACTTTGAGATTTAATTTTAAAAAAAACCTGGCTGTTTGCAGTGTAGTTTCCCAGAAACTCTGCTATGACAGCCAGTAGACTGACCACTGCCATTCAACTTGCAGGCCCCAAACATGGCCTGTCATGTTGGAAGGGGTAGCCTGGCCATTCGGGTGAAGCCAGCCATCTCCTTTGGACCTTATAGGCCATGGTGGGGGCCTCTCAGTAGATCAGTGGCATAAAGGTGGTTGTGGCAGACTACATGATGCAGTGGCAGGCAGGTGTCTGAACACCAGATTGTGCCAAACCAGATAGGTGCTGGGGGCAGAAATGGACCAGATCCACAGGCAGGATACATTGGGATTGGCCTACTCATGCACTCAATGCCAACGTATTCAAAACCTATTCTGATTGGAACTTCTGTGCAAAATCTGCACATGGATTGCTGTATGCTTGTGCAGGATTCTGCATGGAAAGCAGCATTTTTTTCATTTGGTAAAGAATATTTTCTGCACAGAAAAATAACATTTCTGCAGAAAATGCTCTTTCCTGGGCAGAAAATACTATTTTCTGTCCAAAAAGCCACATGCTGAACTACAGAAATTCTTATCTCTCCAGGATTCTTTTTGTCAGGGCTTCCTGACATTTGGGAAACATATTTTTCAATCATTTGTTAAATATTTGCAATTATTCCTCCCATCTTTAGCTCTCAGTAAGTAGTATTATATTCATTATTCTGAAAAGTCACATTCTAGTATCTGTTTAAAACGTTTGGAGACTCTGTGGAACTATTCAGTTTTGGCACTCAGTGTTCGTTCACAGGATAAAGCAGACAAACACAGGATAAAAGCGCAACCTGCAGAAATTGTAGACAGAATCAGACGTCATAGTTGGGGAAGGAATATGTCATCCCTACTTCATTCCTTAGAAAAGCAAATATTCCATTAGATCTTGGAGCTGTTCTTAAAGGAAAGCAGTTTGAAGGGGAATCCAAAATTTGTTAGGCTTTATTGCCCCTCAAGTAGAGAGGGGTGAAAACCCACATTCTCCTAATCTATTTGCATATATCAAATATTTCCCTAATACCAACAGCTTACTGGGACTACAGTTTCTAGGAAATGTAGTGCAAAGCCGCAACATATTTCTTTGGCTTCATACCTCAGCCTGTCCAATTAGCAAACTCTCCTGGGCTAACTTTGAACTCAAGAGCTTTTAATTCTCAACAGTGGCTCACTTATCAAAGACCGAAAAGTACAGAAAAGCTCTGTTTAAATGAACTGTTTCTGGGAAATATTTCCAAGTAGTACAGATACTTCCCCACCTAGATAATCCTTTAACTAACCTGTCAGTTGTAGCCTTTGCTGGCCTGTTACTTCAAGTCTACCTACAGAAATGCCCATGGTGAATGAGTTTTACAGTCTATAAACAGAGCAAGTAGATGCATCCAATTCTTAGAGACAGTGTATCTTTTCGATCCACACTTGTTCTTTCTTTCTAAATGTATACATTCTTCTTGACTGGAAATCCTACCCTGCTGAACTAGGGAGACACAGAATGTGCTTAATGTAGCCATAAAATAATGATAATAAAAACAGAATGCTACAAGATATTGCTTATTAGTTCATAACACTTGTATGTATGCATGTATGCAAGCATCCTTTTCTTCAAGGTGCCCCCACCACGTATATGGTGCACAGTCATTTTAAAATGGGTTTAACTACTTTATCAGTGTTACAACCTAGGGCAGTCTCATGGGGGGGGGGGGTTGGTGGTGGAAGAAAACTCCTCTTGTACCATCAATAGTTGTTTGGATGAGGACATTTCAGTAGTTGAAGTTTGCATAAAAGCAACACTTGCTCAAATTCCTTCCTTTGCTCCTCATGAGGCCATCATACTACAACCCTCTGAAATAAATTAAACTAATGATGGGCAACATCTGTGGACTCAACATATTGTTAGCTTATGACCCACACCCCTAGCCACAGACTATGTTGGCTAGGACTGGTGAGAGCTGTGATTTGAAGAGGAAGGCTAATATGATATGACTTAGGTTATTTATTATTGTTGCTGTTTTTCCATTTCTTAGAAAAATGTTAGTTCTGGGGACTTTCTACAAGAAAAACAAGCTGACACGATGAAGGTTACAGCCAGGATTTTTAGTACCTCCCTGAGATATGAGTGTCAAGGGCTTTCTTATAGCAAGGAAGGAGGACTAGGTTGTTTAGATGGAAGCAGTTTGTAGAAGGCCAGTTTAGATGCATGATCTGGAAAGATAAACAAAAGCAATAGCAAGTTTATTTCTATACCACTTATCAGTGCACTTAAACACTCCCTAAGCGGTTTACAAAGTGTAAGCTAATTGCCCCCAACAATCTGGGTACTCATTTTAGCGACCTCCTCGGAAGAATGGAAACCTGAGTTGAGATTGAGCCCTTGGCTGGTATTGAACTCGCAACCTTATGGTTTTGAGTGAGTGGCTGCAATACAGGTATTTAACCACTGCACCAGGGATCTTAATAATGTAGTCTGTGCCTCCCACTCACTCTGTGAGGAAGGACCTGTCAACACATCTACAAGCCCTTTCATTTCATTTTATTTGTTTGTTTGTTTCATTTTGTTTGTTTGCATTCTGTCACAAACATATGTGCATTAGTGCATTGACACTCCACTAGCAGCTGCCAATCATGTCATCCAGCCACTAACCCATTGGATGTCCCAACTGACCAGCTGTTTGACTGAACAGTCAATTGATTACCCATACAGTGCATGGTGTGCCCAGTGACATATTAGTGTAGCAAAATCCTGATGACCCCTTGTACATACCTCCTTTCTTCCCCATTCCTTCATGGCCTCTTGTTGGACGGCCAGCTTGTTAATGATGTTATTAAATCCATTGTATTGTTGGGAACCTGATTGGATTGTCATCTTGCTCCATGGGGTGTGTATTGGGTCCACTGTTCACTCATGTGCTATTACAGTTACTTATCATGTGGGCAACAAAATAATTATGACCAGCAATGGCACTGGTGGTGCCTGCGCCTAACCACTTCTGCACCAATGTGCAGTCCACACACCAGCGCAATAGTTTGCACTTTCTGGCTTGGAGAAGAGCAAACTATTATTTTTTTTTTGGCCTGGTTCTAAGTCCCAGAGCATGGCTCAGGTCTATTTTCCTCTTATGTCAGCCACATGCATCAATGGAACAGGTAGATTTTGAAATGGGGTGGGACGTTTCTTTTTAGCCTGTGACACCTTAGTTAGATAAATGTGGAGGACCCTCTCAGAAAGGAGAACGGTCTAATTTTTTTATCAGTCAGATGTCAAATAGATCTCTATTAAATACTTAAATAGATCCCTATTTAATACTAGTGGCAGTCACTTCCAACTCACCAACTGCCGATTGAATTCAGTGGATGATGTCCCTCTTCATTATCATTTGCAGTGGTGCTAGATCCTAAACATGAGTACAAAGATCAGTGTGGCACAGTGCATAGAGTGTTGAATGTGAAAGTACAGAACCTAGTTTTAAATCCCTGCTGAGAGATGGCACTTACATATTAACATTGTGCCAGTCACTATTTCTCACAGTGCCTTCTAGGGTTATTGTGAAGTGAAAGTAATGTTACCTTTAAGCTACTTGAAAGCATGGATGAGACTAAAGTTATTGCTTGCCTCTTGGTGTGTGTCCAATAAAATAAGTAATTCTAATGGCCTGCTTCAGGATATTTAAGAACATAAAACATGTATTCCAAACTTGGGAACTTGTTAGGCCTAGATGAAGCCTTTAGCAATTTGGATGGCAGAATAAAAATGATAAATCTCAAGAATTACAGTTTCATAATGGAAGCCCTGACAGTCCGTAACTACTGCAGTGTGAATGAGGGGCACTCCAACACATTTTAATAACTCACCAGAAAATATAATTGCAAAGTAATTAGGCATGAGCCTCTCCAAACTGTACTGTACCTTTTATTTATTTATTTCTATGATAACACAGAAAATACTATTATTATCATTTTTAAATTTGTTAGAATGCAACTGAGCTGGCTTCTCAATGCAATTATGGACCATGTTCCCTTGACAAGGTGGCTCCCTCAGTTTTGTGGCCTACAGTCACAGGAATATTACAATTAAAACTTAAGTAAGATTGAAATTCACAAATTTTAAAGATGAATGTGTAAGAAGATTAATAAATCAAACCATCTCTGTTTGTTACAGGATATTGGAAAGCTTAACTCAGCAAGAAGACTAAGGCTATGGGGAAAATAGAGAAGAACTTGGTTTGACACACAGATGTACGACAGACACATTATTTCCACAAGCAGCTTTCTGATTATTTCACTTATTTGATTACAATTTCATAAAGAACTATAGAAAATGAAGTGCTTAAGACATAAATTAGAAATGTTCCGATTTATTTACTAACAAATGGACATCATTTGGCCTGATTTGGAATAGTTTGGTGTTAAATAGGGATAATAAATTTAGGAGAGATAATAAACAATGCATTTCATAAGGTTTCTCCCAGCTTGGTGTAATTTTGAAAGATAGTGAACATTTCCATTTTTATTTTTGCTGTCTGAATTTTGGGACCTGTTTCGCCAAATATTTATGAAGGTGTTTTTAAAGAACAACAACTATAGAGATCATTTCCAAACAAAATGCAATGGCTGTACAGAAGACCTCAACAATTTGGCAAAATGCTGTTGGTGCTGTTGAAAAGAAAATTGGCTGATGCTCTTATTTCTGTGTTGTAGCTAAAATCTCCCCACAACTGATATTTTTTCTCCCCCAGGTTGAGATGTCTTTTCTCACTGAGGCAGAGATCATTTGCAAATATTCTGTCCTTCATTTTTATTTGTCAGAAATCACAAATATTATTTTTAAAGCAAAGAAAAAGTTCACCTTCATTATACAAGTTCTACTTGGCTACAAAATGTATACGGTGATGCAAGTTATCCTGTTGTCTTATCACTTAAAACTAGTTTCTAGCAATGTCTGTAGGGGTTTTTTCTTCCTATAATCTTAGCCACTCATTGCAGTTCAGACAAAGTCATACCAAAGCCTTCAAATAAAGACAATGGAGTGGAATAATAGGTTATAAAAATTGGAGGGGTATTTGAATGTGACCTAAAATGGAAGAAAATGGATTTGCTCATCCCAAGTGTGCAATGGTTAAAGCAAATGCTGCAGAAGTGCAATAAAATGATTTGTAGTATCAGGGCTGCCATGAGACATTCTGCCACAGAGTACTCTTGCTATTTAAATTCAGTAAGAAACATCAGTGGCTATGCAAAGTTTGATATGTTAGAGGTTATTCTACCTCAAGAGAAAAGGAGCCATCTGGTGCATTAGGAAGACCTTCTGGGATGATAAGACAAAATTCCAGCTGTCTACCAACAAACAGGCTTTTAAACTTTGATGAAACTCAGACATTGGGTCTTCTGCAAAATTAGGCAGCTTGTCGGGTATACAAAATGATGTCATTATCTTTAGGTCTCCATAGAGACAAACCCATACTGATGCTGGTGAATTGCATAGTCTTTCAGTAAAGAATTAAACTACTGGAGATATATTTAGTTGTTGAAAAGAATAAAGTGATGAAAAGAGAAAGATTGTCCAATTAAACTTACCAGCATCCAGTTAAATGCCCTCCCTCAAATCCATCAGGTATTTTTAAAATCCAAATTTGGAATGCTAATCCTAACCATAGTACTACCGGAAAAGATAAACCTTCCTAGAGCTAGTAGCCAGCAGCACTTAATGTGCTATGCATTTATTTTGCTTCAATCCAAACTCTTTCCAGCATTTGCCACAAATTTGGAACAATGCTGCATCAAGGTATATGGAGCAGGGTGAGCATGTGCCAAAGAGAAAATTCTGCTCAAGTCATCATATCCCTGTTTATAAGATTATTCTCCTGGACTTTTGAAATGACCATTCTGTTTTGCTTGCAATGCAAACACATACACTCGAATTCATTTTTAAAAGGTAGGTTAAATTGTGTTTCTGTTTAGGCAAAACCAGATTAATACATGTCCATTGTCTGAGCCCAAGGCAAAGGAATGGATGGAAGGGACACAGCCAACATAGAAAGGCTAGACCATGTAGCATTTCTTACACCTTCTTTCAAGACATCTGCAGAGAAATCTGATTCTTATATGACATAGGTAGGCATCTTGTGGCTGACAAGCTTGATGAGGATTAGGGGGGCATTTTTCATCACCAGGGTGACCATGAAACCTCAGATTATGCTCTTGTACATACCTCTTAGGAGTCGGGAGTTGGTGGGAAATTGTTCCCGGATTTACCAGAATTGTCCATCCCTGCTCTACAATCATTTTGTGGCTATGGAGATATGCTCAATGAAGATGGTGTGAAGGCAAAAGCATGCTTCTCCCTCTTCCACTCTCTTCATCAAATAATTTCCCCATGACACACAGCTTGTTTCTGTAGCCTTTCCAAAGTAGCTTCATCTAAATAATCAAAACTCTCACTTTATATCTCCTCAGAAGGAACGTTCCATTTCTTAATGGAAGTCAAGTAAGGTTTCTCTATAAACATTCTACAGGGATTTACAGTGGGCCCTTATTATACACTGGGGTTTGGTTCCAAGATCCCCCATGGAAAACAAAATCTCTGGATACTCAAGTCCCATTAAATATAATGAAATAGCAAAATGGTGTCCCTTATAAAAAATGGAAAATCAAGGTTTGATATTTGAAATTTATACTTTTTTTGAACATTTTCAAACTGTGGATGCTTGAATCTGTGTATAAAAATCTGTGTATCAGAAGGGCCGACTGCACAATTCACAGGGATACACACATATTGAACTCTACCACACATACCACAGCTGCCCTCTGCACAATGTCAACAGCTTTTATTCTGTAAAAGCAATAGGTCTCTATTCAATTGTATCCATAAAACCGCTGCTAAAAAAGCCCTCCCTTGACCCCCTGGTACATAGTAATTATCGGCCAGTCTCGCTGCTGCCATTTTTGGGGAAGGTGATCGAGAGGGCGGTTGCAATCCAGCTTCAATCGATCTTGGATGAAACGGATTATCTGGACCCATTTCAAACTGGCTTTTGGGCGGGTTACGGGGTTGAGACAGCCATGGTCGCCTTGGTCGATGATCTCCGTCTGGGCATCGACAGGGGAAGCGTGTCCCTGTTGGTGCTCTTGGACATCTCAGCAGCTTTCGATACCATAGACCATGGTATCCTTCTGGAGCGCCTGGCAGAGGTGGGAATCGGGGGCACTGCGCTTCAGTGGTTCCGATCCTACCTCTCTGGGAGGTTCCAGATGGTGCAGCTGGGAGACGTGTCTCCGATAAGAGGGCCCTCACAACTGGGGTCCCTCAAGGAGCCATTCTGTCTCCCATGCTTTTCAACATTTACATGAAACCACTGGGAGAGATCATCCGGAGACATGGGGCGCGGGGTTATCAGTACGCTGATGACACCCAAATAGTCTTCTCTATGTCTCCGACTGATGCAGTGACTGAGGATGGCGTCTCTCCTCTCGTGGCCTGTCTGGAGTCGGTAATGGGCTGGATGAGGGAAAACCGACTCAGTCTGAATCCAGAGAAAACGGAGGTACTTGTGATAGGTTCCCCTGGTCCAGGAATGGCGGTGGTTCCACCTGTCCTGAACGGGATCATGCTTCCTGTGAAGGACTCCGTGCGCAGTCTGGGGGTGCTTCTTGATTCGTCGCTTCACCTCACAGCTCAGGTGAATGCGACGGTCAAGAGCACCTGTTATCAGCTTCGGCATATTCGCCAGCTGCGCCCATACCTGGCCCAGAGGGACCTTGAAACGGTAGTACATGCTCTGGTAACCTCTTGATTGGATTTCTGCAATGCGCTCTACATGGGGCAACCCTTGTATCATACCCGGAAGCTACAGATGGTACAGAATATGGCAGCCAGACTGGTCACTGATACTTCCAGGGCCAGTCATATTACACCTGTACTTAAAGATCTGCATTGGCTGCCCATTCGCTTCTGGGCGCAATACAAGGTGTTGGTCATAACCTATAAAGCCCTACATGGCTTGGGCCCAGGATACCTGGAGGACCGCCTCTCCCCATACATTCTGCCCCGCACCCTCAGGACATCTGGGCAGCAACTACTGAGGGTCCCAGGGGCTAGATTGGCCTCCACAGCAAGGAGGTCATATACCATCATAGCCCCGACCCTTTGGAATACGCTGCCCATAGAGCTCCGCTCGGCCACCTCCCTGGCCCAGTTCAGGAAGGAATTAAAAACCTTCCTGTTCCGACTGGCTTTCCCAGACACAAGTTCCAACTAATCCTCCCACCCCCCCACCCCCAGCCCTCTGACAGCAATGGTACTTGGTTGATTGGTTTTAATACGGGTTTTAGCAGTTTTATTGTATTGTATGTGATGATGTATTGCATTTGTTGTGATTTGTTGTGCACCGCCCTGATCACAGGAAGGGCGGTATATAAATAAAATTTTTATTTATTATTTATTATTATCCCTATTTTCCCAATAGTCAAGTATTCAAATTTTCCTTCATCATGAAAGTGGCATACCAAGTAACTAAAATAAAGGTAATTCTTGAGTCTTATTCTGTATCTATGCTGTTTCTCCCACCTTAATTGAAGAAGTTCTGTAGTCTTCTCTATATTTGTTTTTTTCATGTGTTTCTGAAACCCCTTCCTTTCAGAGCAAACTAAAAACAATAATCTTGATATTTATTCACTTGTTTATATGAATGCCACAGCGGTTACTACAGTTTGTCAAACCCAATAATTCATATTCTGACAGCCTCCCCAAGAACCCACGGTATGGATTTCATTTCTATGGATAAAAGCAGCTGGGGTTTTTTGAAGCACAGCTCCCCTTTCCTCCCCCATTTTCAGGCAAAACTCAGCATCTCTAAATTATCATTTACATTTTGTAAAAATTAGCCTGTTAAAAGGCATGCCGATCTAAGAGCATACTCCTCAATTAATTCAATAATTACAAAGTTGAAAGGAATCTGGTAATATATGAGCTCATTAAGTAATTGCTTGTCACTTTGTAACTTAAGTAACAATGGGTCCATTTTATACAGCAGAATCCATTAAGATAATTGACTATTGGGCCGACTGATTTGATCTTTTCCCCTGCTCTGCTAAAGAGCTAAGCCACATTTAATTTTTCTAATTTACCTCCAGCCAGTAAATACTGACAAGATGGGCAGAATCTGTATCATTTTGCTCATCAGCTCATTGTGTTTCTTCCTCTCATTTCATTTTAACAATGTTTATTAGTGAAACTCAGTATAATAAGACAACTAATTTGGTAATTATCAGTGCAAACTTGTATGTTTTTTAATGTATATAAAAAAGTATAAACATGCGGGTTTTTGGAACTGTGATGCTGTACTGGATGAAGAACTCTTAGGAACTGTTTGAATTGAGGGCATGGGAAAAAACAGATTATGTAGCAGATGGATTGGCTGAAAGAAGCAGATTCCAGTCCTTAGGCTAGGTTGTTGCTGTTGTTGTGTGCCTTCAAGTGATTTTCAACTTATAGTGACCTTAAGCTGGACCTATCATATGGGCTTCTTGGCAGGTTTTGTTCAGAGGGTGTTTGACCCGGCCATCCTCTGAGGCTAAGAGAGTGTGATTTGCCCAGGGTCATCCAGTGGGTTCACACAGTCAAGCTGGGATTTTAACCCTGGTCTCCAATGTCATAATCTAAGGCTCAAACCACTAAACCATGCTGGCTCTCTAGGGTAGGGTAGAGAGGTATCTGTGCCATTATAAACTAAACATGCCCTAAAAGCTATATTGTATTGGCCTGCAAAGCAATAGATTTGCCACTGAGGAGGAACCAAATCATCTCCATTTTATTGCTACTCCTCCTACAGTTGCTCTGAGCTGTGCATGAGCTTTGTCGGAAATGAATTTCTCATGGAATAAGATCTAGCACCAGGGGCATTCCTGTACAACTCACAGCAAATGCAGGCCATAAAGTCAAGAATGGAATTATCATCCCATAGTGGTGTGGTTCTTCTGGCCACCACTCCCATCCAGGCAATGATACTTCTGGTATTGATTCCTTTCAGATGATGAATATCAGGTGAGTTTTTACATAATGGCTACCTTGTACCTCAATCTAAAAATGAAGAAACATTTAGTGCATACAAACTTTACAGAAATGCTAGAAATTTCTCTCCACTAAGAAAATAGAAGTTATAAAAATGTCGCTCTGGAACTATGATTTTCAAGTTCTGATCTGCAGAATAAGGCAGCTACCCAGGCAGCAATGAAAGGACATGTAATTTGTAATTTGTTGCTATTGCTTGTTCTTGCACATTTACTCATAGAGACCAACAGTGGTGCTTGTATGATTTTCTGCCTCAGGTACTGAAATAACTTAATCCTTTGGTATGCACCTCGACTTCAGACATTTTCTCTTCTACCTCAGGCAAAATATATATCTCAACCCAATGCTATTGGGTGTTAATATGGAGCAAAACCATGTTTTAAATCCCTTTCCTTCTGTTTGCAATCATTTATTTCTGGATTTCAAAAATTCATTTCCCTTAGGATAGGTTGTGTTTCCCACAACTATCATTTACTGAAAACACACAGGAATGAATCACTGATAAAAGCTGGAACAAATGAACGCGCATTTCTTGACCAAGTTCCTTTTGTAGTCTTTGAAGCCAAACTTTAAAAGAATACTGTTATACAAGGGAAGAATACAATTTCAGAGAAACAGAAACTTCAGCAAGCAATATAGATATTTCAAGATTAAAGTAGGAAATAGATGTCTCTCAAGTTGGAAGTGAAACAGTGCTATAAAGGAGGACAAATACTTCCATGGCTACAATACAGAGAAAAGCAATATGGGTTCGGGTCATTTGTCAGGTAGAGTTAATAAACCCGTACATCAGACACTTGCACAGGTCTTGTTATGCAACAGAGATTAATGGTCCATAAAATGCAAGTCTGGATGAGTATGGGGTAATGTTAAATGCTGGATGCCTAAGCTTTAGTTAGGTATATTTTTTAAAAAAAACATTGACTAAATATTTTCTATGGTGAGGCATAGGGCAGAGGCAAACTTCAATTCACTTTGTTCAGAATTTTTTTAAAAAAAATTACAAAATTCAGGTGAGAGAGAAAGTGAAACTGACCCATGCCCATCTGTAGAGATGTATGAGAATGTCACATTTATTCACTGAATGTGTGAGAAAACAAATGTGACAGATACCCCATTTTTAGCAGAAGGCTGCATGTATAACTAAAACTATAACAACTCAATGTTGTAATCAGAACTTGGTCTCTTATTTCATTTTTGCATACAAATATTAACCCTTACAAAAAACTTTCTTTTTGCTGGGTGAGATTAATTTTTGTTAATGTGCATTTTTGATGATTTGTCATGCTTCTTGACTTTTTGTGAAACATTCACTTGCACAAAAAACAGTACTGCTGTACAGGAAAAAGCATCATGCTTTGTGCAAAATGCACTATTTTCTGTGAAAACTGTTGATTTCCTTTTCTGCAAATGAATGTTTCACATTTCCCCCCCACAAAAATTGACCCATTTCCCTTCAAACAATGTGTCTTCTTCTTTTGAGACCCTTTCTATTTCAACTGCCAAAGCACTGTAATACCCTTGGACCAGATAGCTGCACCCAGAACTGTTAATTATTATTTCCACTAAGAATGCTTTCTGCCCATTGGTGGACAAGGAAAGCAATAAATCATAATTCCTGTTTATGTCTATACTTATATAATAATATAAAAGGATTAACAAGTAAACCAACGGCACTTCTACCAAGTGTCCTTGTCTCCAGTTTACTTTTTTGTCCAAAATATCTGAAGGAGAATAACACAATATATATTGCAGGACCTACTCTATTAAAGAACACATCTTATTTATGTGATCAAATGCAGGCATTCAGGATGTCACCTGCAGTATGTGGGTAAAACTGCTGCATACACACTTCAGGAAACATATGTCTGCAACCTTGGGTGCATCTATCCGGTATAAATAATGCAATTTGACAACACTTTAACTTCAATAATAATAATAATAATAATAATAATAATAATAATAATAATAATGGCTCCATCCTACAGAATCCCAGGATTGGTAGTTTTGTGAGGCCCCAGCACTCAATGGAAGAGAAGGCTGAAGACGTTGTAAAACTGGAGAGAATCAGGACAAAATAAAAGAAACTAGAATTGGAAGTAAAACAAAAATATGATGAGTTAAAAGATAACCCAACATCAGAGAAATTGAAGAATCATTTAAAACTAATCCAGAAAGTAATGCAAGAAGAAGAAACAGCACAAGTGAATAAGAGATTAAAGGGGGCTCATCAGAAATATTTTTAATCCTCTAACAAAACTGGGAAATAGCGTGCTGCTAATCTGAAAAAGAAAGAGAAAACAAAACAATTGAAAAGATAAAAGACGATAAAGAAAGCACAACAGCACAAGTCCAGATAAAACATAAATTTACATAGTATTACATGCATCTTTATATATATATAAAAAAAACCTCCAAGAACTGAAAACGATAAAAACCTCCTCTCCAAATTTTTACAAGAACAAAAATGACTAACAATTCCGGAAGACAATCAGAAAAGGCTAAGCATAGACTTTACCAATAAAGAAATCCCAAAGGTTATTTGAAACTTAGGCCTGATACACATGGGTGGGGAAACGCTGCCCCTCTTAGCTGTGGATTGTTCCTGGAGCAGCCAAGAAGAAGCTGCTTAGAGCAGCTTTGTCCTTGCGTCACAATAAGGGCTGTGACAGCCCTATGACATTGCTTCCTGTGCACAACATGTGGCCGCTATGCATCATGTATGTCATCATGGCAGCCCTTGTATGGATGGGAGGCTGGCATGATGGTGGCAGTGGCATGTTCAAGGGTTCCAGGGTGGGCAATTGCTGCATACTCCGAAACCCTAGCATTGGTAGTTTTGTGAGGCCCCAGCACTCAATGGAATCAGTGCTGCCACGCCACTTCCTGCCCATGTGTACCAGGCCTTACAGCACTTAAAGTGGTGTCAAACTGAATTATTTCTACAATGTAGATGCACTCTTTGAGGATAATACCATCTCAGCTCACTTACATCCTGGATTAAAATATGGAGTTGCTTTGCTGCCCCATAACATAGGAGCCACCAGCCACCCCCAATTCAGCCATGAGATAAACTTGTTGGCAGAGGAACAGAAAAGATTCTTCAATAGTGGCCTGACTCTTCTTATATGCACCAATGGAGCTGAAGCCAACATAATTGTCTCATCCATTCTCTGGAATCAGAAAAGCAATATTACAGCAGTTAGGATTTTGACACTTGGAGTGCCATTACAAGATGAATACTCTCCTAAAGCATTAGTAGAAAGTTATGACATCTTTCAATTTTGCAACCTGACAAAGAACTTTACATGATACTATAAGGTCAGTGAGGCATAGGAAAGAAAACAGACAACAGCAGAAATATGATTTATAAATCATGATTGTTATTAAGCTGCAACCTTCCTTAAAGAATTGTTCAAACCTGCTGAGTAAGGATAGGTGATAAATGTTGTCCAAGAATATAAAATATGGTGTTTAGGAGCTCAAACTAGTTTAATCACTGGAGCAAGACAACAAACTTCTAGGTCATCAGGTTCCTATGTAGTTTTATTATTAGCATGGTAATTAGTAGGATAATTAGTGTATCAGGTCTTCTACCATAAACAGGATAATAAATGGAGAAGCATGAAAAGGAAATAAATTTTCACCTTGTGTATTTGACCTATGTACTTGATGCAATCGATCTGAACCATAAACTCCACAGCTATAAACAAAATATGTTGAGTTCAACTATAACAATAGTTATGAGCAACGTTTGCATACCACAGGTATCTTTCTGTATTTAGGTGCATTGCAATAACCATCAGGGTAAGAAAATTCCCTACAACCCACACAATGCAGCTTTTCTTTTATGCTTTTCTATCAAGATAAAAAATGTGTGCGCCTATATCCCTTCTGAAGAAACTTGCCAAAACCCTATGACTGGTTCACTTTAGGGTCGCCTTAAGTCAGAAATGGTTTGAAGGCAAACAACACAGATACATATCTCATTTTAGCTTACAAACATACCTGTCCTATTGTAGGGTTGGGATTCATCCAGATGTTTTGGACTGCAACTCCCAGTATTGCCAGTGGTAAAAAATGTTGAAAGTTGGAGCCCAAACAACATCTGGAGAGCCACATGATTCCCACCTTTGTTCTTGTAGCTCATATTTGAAAACATGACCACAATTCCAGATAGGGCCTTGAGAATAAGTGTAAGGTAATAATATGCAGACCAATATTTCTTATGGTATATGATTTGGCAGACCAACATTTCCTCCCTAATGTGCCAGGGAGTAGTACCATATTAGCATCCCTCAGCCACATCTCTCTCTCTCTCTCTCTCCTGGAAAATTTACGTGGACCAGCAGCTAATGGCTTGTGGAGCAGCACTGGTACACACACCACCACTTTGAGTATCACTGATATAGACAGACCAATTGCCAAGCAGTATGAAATGATCATGGCATCATGTTCTGGGTGGAGATGTTCAGCATCAAGCATTGTTCATACATCTTCATTGATGTAAGGATTTTATTTAGAATTACTCAAAGGTGTGTATTTCTGCCTACTTGCATTCTGTATGTTCAAGATTCCCAGCCTAGGAGATAGAACCACAACTAGTCTGAGTTGGGATATCTGCTGACTCAGGCAGCCTGGGGCCAAAAGTTGGGCTGGGTAGACCGGAGCATCCGCACACTCCCAAGCCCTACCGTGTGCCGTGGGTGCCATCTTGGTGCGCCGTCATTTACATGGGATGCACAAAGATGACGTCTGCCATGCGCAGTGCCCAAATGGCACAGCAGATGAGGGACAGAACAGTGCCGCTCCAGGGCACTTATGGCAACTCTGTAGCAGTGCACAAAGGAGCCACATTTCAAATTGTTGCCTCTGGCCAACTCTTTCTCTCAATCTGTACAGTGCCTCACTTTCAATTAAAGCAGGGATTGGAAACATGTGCTCACTCAGATGGTGCAGTGACAACATCTTGTAGGAGGTAGTGTGTGTTACTAGGTGTACTGTCCCAAATGTTGTGTGTGTGATAAGCTTTTAGAGCAAATGAAGGTTGCCATCCTGGAATGGTTCCTAAAGGGCAATAGAAAAGATAGCAATCCCAATTGCATACCAGTTTTACAAACATTACTATTTTAGTAGGAGAAGAGTCTCATGTGATAAAGCCCTCAGGCTCTTAATTACTTGTATGTCAATTATAGATCTTTCTAGACTATTCATGTGAACACCAGTTCAGATGTTGTAAACATGTGACATTTCAGGTCTTGGACTTTAATCCCTTTCAGCCCTAGCCATGATAGCCAATGGTATAGAATGATGTTGAACCTAGATATTTCACTTTATTTCCTACTTTAAATTCTGTTCTTTCTTCTAGATGTTTTTCTTCTTGTTTAGTCATTTTTGTTTTGTTAATATTATTGTTTTTCTTTATTAACTTTGAATCCCAATATTGCTGGGAATTCTTTGAGTAGTTCTAATAAATGCATTGCACTATCTTATGGATTATTTAAAGTGATCACCTGGTCATCCACGAATGCTCTCATCTTAATCTCTTCTTTTTAAATTTTTATCCCTTTGTAAGTATGTAATTTCTTGTTGTTCACCGCCCTGATTTTTCAGAAGGGCGGTATATAAATAAAATTTTATTATTATTATTATTATTTGATTTGCTCCTCTGATCTTATTCTTTTATTTAAAGTCTCCAAGATTAATACGAACAACAATGGGGATATTGGGCATCCTTGGCGTATTTTTTTTTTAATTTGAAATGTTTCTGCTTTTTCACCATTTATGATCAGTTTTGCTTTTTGCTCTTTATATATTGCTTTAATACAGTCCATGAATCTTGTTCCCACGTTTATCTTCTCAAGCACTGCAAATAACGTTGACCAGCTGATATTGACAAATGCCTTTTCGGCATCAAAGAAGATTAATGCGAGTTTCCTCTCAGTGTGCTTCTCATAATGTTACTAAGATCTCTAGCACATAGAATCATAGAATCATGCAATCATAGAATCATAGAGTTGGAAGAGACCACAAGGGCCATCCAGTCCAACCCCCTGCCATGCAGGAAATCCAAATTAAAGCATCCCCAACAGATGACCATCCAGCCTCTGCTTAAAGACCTCTAAGGAAGGAGACTCCACTACACTCCGAGGGAGTTTGTTCTACTGTCGAACAGCCCTTACTGTCAGGAAGTTCTTCCTAATGTTGAGGTGGAATCTCTTTTCCTGCAGTTTTCATCCACTGTTCCACATTCAAGTCTCTGGAGCAGCAGAAAAAAAGCTTGCTCCCTCCTCAATATGACATCCCTTCAAGTATTTAAACAGGGCTATCATATCACCTCTTAACCTTCTCTTCTCCAGGCTAAACATTCCTAGCTCCCTAAGGCGTTCCTCATAGGGCATGGTTTCCAGACCCTTCACCATTTTAGTTGCCCTCCTTTGGACACACTCCAGTTTCTCTGTATATGGTCTTTTAGTTGTCTATCTGGCAGGAACCCTGCTTGGTCTGTGTGTATCCAGTTTTTTTTAATACTTTTAAAAGTCTCTCTGCTAAGATAATCATCTTAACAGAGAGTGAGATTGGATGATAATTTTTAACTTCAATAGGGTCTCAATCTTCTTTTAGTATTAATATTATATTTGCATCTTTCCATGTTTTTGGATATGGATCATCCCTTATTGTATTTACAATTTGTTTTAATGGGAGTGCTAGTTGCTCTTCAAATGTTTTGTAGTAGTTAAAGGTAAAACCATCTGGTTCAGGTGCTGAGTCTTTCTTGCTCTTTCTAATAGCTTCTGATATTTCTGCCACTGTTACTGACTGGTTTGAATATTCTTTTGTTGCTCTGACAGCTTTTGTATCTTAATTTTCTTCAAGAAGTCATTGAGATCATCCTTATCCAGATTGTTCACCTTATAGATATTTGCAAAATAATTTTGAAATACTTTTTAAATCTTTAGATGGTCTGTTACTATTTGTGACCTGTCCCTTATTTTCATGATGCTGTTCCTTTCTTTCATCTTTCTCACCTTGTATACTAGATGTCTTCCAACTTTATTGGAGTGTTCAAAATATTTATGTTTCACATATCTTATTTTATTTTGAAGTTTTCCCATTTCTATTTATTTTTTAAGTGTTTTGATTTCTTTCCTTGTTTTTTCTCCTTGTCTTTCAGCAAATCATATTTTTTTCTTCTTTCTTTGAGCTTCAAAACTTTGTTAAATGAAGAATCCGTACATAACGGCTTTCGATGCTTCCTGCACCACCCTTATGTCTGTCCCTTTTTCTAGGTTTCCTTCAGAGTATAGTTTCAGTGTATCCTTCACTTTTTGCACCGTCTTCTCACTTTGTAATAAGTTTTCATTTAGCTTCAGCTGTATTCTTTAGCCTTTCTGTTCCATGTAATTTTTATGGGATTGTGATCTGATAGTGTCCTTGGTAAAATGTCCATTCTACCAATGTTCTTTGTTGTTGTTAACATCTCAAATGAATGGATTTTCTTCCTATTTTATTTCTTGTATGATTCTAGCTTTTGTGCTCAGTTGTATATCTTTGCATTTTAGAATCTTTTCCAGTTCTTTCATAGTCACCCTCCCCATTCTTAATCTTCTGATTTCCTGACTGCAGTCCCCATTTCTATCAATGTTTGATCCCAGGTACGGGAATTCTTTTACTATTTCTATTTCTTCATTGTCTAGGTTGAATCTGAGAAAATCCTTGATGATCATTATTTTTGTTTACTTTATGTTCAACATTAAGCCTGCCTTTGCACTTTCTTCTTTGATCTTCCTTAGTTGGTATTCTAGGTCTGTGAGTACTATGGTGTCATCTGCATATCTTAGATTGATGATATTCCTTCCTCCTATTTTCACTCCTCCTCCATAATGATTTATAGGCCAGAAACATGTCAGTCCTTGAATGAGATTTGTGTCTTTCTGAGAAGTATGTATGTTTTGTATTACTGACAAATGGGATGAAGGCTTTTGTAATGGGTGAACTGTTTGACCTTTGAGTATACAATGCAACTGTAAGAACTCTTCCATCTGGAGAACAACTATGCACTGTGATTTATTCTGTTTATTGAATGAAGCTTAATGTCCTAAAATGTAAAATATCCTAAAATGTAAAGGCATACAACTGAGTATGAAAGTTAGAATCATACAAGCCATTGTGTGCCCTGTTACCATGTATGGATGTGTGAGTGGGACACTTAAGAAAGCAGATAGGAAGAGAATTAATTCATTTGGGATGTGGAGCTGGAGAAGAGTGCTGAAGTTACCATGGACAGCCAAGAAGTCAAACAAATAGGTCCTAGAGCAGATCAAACCAGAAATCTGTCTGGAAGCCAGATAGACTGAGGCTGTTGTACTTTGATCACATCATGAGGAGACATGACTGAGATGAAAAAAGCAATAATGCTATGAAAGGTAGAAGGAAACAGAAAGAGAGGAAGGCCATATGCTAGATGGATGGACTCTATTAAGAAGGTGATGGGTATGCATTTGCAGGACCTGAAGAGAGTAGTGGAGCATAGGGAGTCTTGGAGATGTCTCAACCACAAGGTCGCCATGCATCGAGATCAACTCGAGGGTGGATAACAACAACAACAACATAAAACATAAAACATAAAACACATGCTGATTTCCTTTTGGAATTATCTGGTGCACTCCAATAGAGTTGATTCTGTCAATGTGGATTGCAGCAGTTTGATTGGAATATTGTTTGTTCCTGTTTTTTGTGGGGGTGTGTGCCATTTATGTTATTGCACCTTCCACCTTAATGAAGATGATGTTCCACTCAGCCTGCTTCCACATTTTGTTTTGAAGGAGACCCTGCCATTAGCATGAAACATAATGAAGACTCCCTAAAACAGCTTCCCCTGAGCTTTATTGGAGACAATGGTTTACTTACACAGGGGAAAATCTGTCTATTTTTTAACAATTAAACCTTATCTCTATCAAACTGCATTCTCACAAACAGGAGTTCAGTGTTTAGTCAGAAAGTTTTAAATTTTATATCTCTTTTAGACATACAACAATCTGATACAGCTGATGGTTGTAGCTCAGGTAATCATAACCAAAAGATACCTAGAGCTCAACTTAATTGTCTAAGAGGTTGCATCACTCAGAGGAATGGGCCACCTGAGTCTGTGTGCTGGATGCAAATCAGCCAAATTCTGCTGCATATTGTAAATAAACACCTGAATCAAGGATGCTAGATATCAAGGAGAGTTATTGTACTGCCTCAATTATTTAGACTGGAACCTCACCTTATTGACCTAAGCAAAACAGAAAAGCTGCCAGGAACATATTCTGAGGCAAGAATCTTTCTGACTTTTGACCAGTCAAAGATCCCCCTGATGCTGATAAGAATGGGAAGATTTCTTCTTTTTTGGAAATCTCTGTAATCAGGGTGTTTGTTTTTTTAGGATGAATTCACAAGACATCTTGTGTTGTGCAGCAGGTATAATGTAGCCTCAGCTAGCCTTGAGACTATGGAGCTTGTTGGCAGGAATGTCCAAACATCAGATTTCTGTCAACATATTGCTAAGAGAGCAGCTGAAGTTGTAATTGCTCTTGAGAAGCAGGAGAGCTTGTTTATGCTGCCACAGAAAACTTCTCTTAACCCTTTAAGAGTATCCCTTCCAGAAGAACAGGAGATTATCCCATCTACACAGAAGGACATCAAGAATAATTACAAACTTTGTGTTTGAAGGCTGAACCTCTGAACCTTTTCATTTCTCAAAAGCAAATGCTAAATATCCCATCCTTGAAAGTAAAAAATCCAAACGTGTCCAGGTCTAATTCTAATTCTACTTCACAAGCCAGAACAGCCAAGACAACCAAGAAGGTTGACTGTGGAACCTGTTGGGCAAAAAGTTTCAGTCCTGAATCTGATATTGATTCTGGACTGGTACAGATTAGAAGAAATGGACAGCCAGAGGATTCCGGTTAGTTTCTCCTCCAGATCGTTGTCGCAGCAACTGCATAGCTGCAACAACGATCTGCTGCAAAAAGGAGCTCTAAAGTGGAGCTCCTTCCCTCGATGCCACCAAGGCACCATTTGCATTCTGCGGTGTCGGGGTGATGTGTCTTGTGTGTCATGCCATTTGGACATATCCCACAAGACACATCATTGGTACACATGCTGTCTAAATGTGTACCCATCAAAATGGCGGCACCCATACCTACTACAGTTCGGGAGCATGTGATTGTTGCGCACTTCCGAACCCTAGAATCGGCACTGCCACACTGCTTTTGGCCCATTTGTACCACGTCTCCATCTGGCAAAATTGTTAGTCTGAAAACTAGAGCCCTATTTAATCACAGAAACATGTAGGTGGAAGATGGGGAGATAACTGATGCTACAGATGGAGACATAGGAGACAAGGACTAACAAACCTTGAAGCCTGTGGAACTACCTAATCTAGCAGGCTGAGAGTGGTTTTCCTATAAGGAATGCTGATCTGAGAGGAAAAACTTTATTTGATCTTGGGAAGCTGAATGGCTCCCTAGCTGCTCAGTACCATTCTCTCACCCTGACTGGTGACATCGCTCCTGTCCTTCAACTGACCTCTCCAACAGGATCACAACAGCTCCTATTCAACTCTTTTCCAACTCTATCTTACTCCACCTCCTCAGAAAACAACCTTAGACTTCACCTTGTAAATAGTCCCTTGGATGTACTGAATGTGAGGGAATGTCCATCAGAATGGCATTTAATGCCCAGTGGCACTATCAACCTCTTTCTTGGAATATTGCTGTCTGGGCAGCCAAGAGAATTGACCCCAGTTCATAAATTATTTAGCCTTGTTTGATATTTTATTCAAATAAGCTTGGTATTAGCCTCCAATCCTAATTGATGGATTTACTATGATTGATCTCCTGGCTCTTACAGGGGAGAAGAAGAGCAGAGCTAAAGGGTTAGCTCTTCTCATTTCTACAAACCTCCAGGCAACAAACATTAAATTAGATCCATGTAACCAATATGCCTTGGCTTGCATTTTAATTTCACTCACTGCAGTCTCTTAATTGTCAAAAATTATCTCTTTTGAAAGGGTGCTCAGTTTAGAGTCCAAGAAATTTGGTCCAGTCTTGAGGATTAAATAACTAACCTCCTTCTTAGATTAACCTTAGATTCTCTAAGTGATTTTAATGCCAGAATTGGTTCTTCTTCTGGTGTTTTTTACTCACATTTCATGACCGTTCCCTCTGTACATGAGACAGCAAATATGTTATCTGCTTGGCACATCAAGGACAACAAATTTAATTGAAAAAATCTGGTTCAACTTGCTAGTAGATTAGAACTTTTTATTCTTAATGGGTCAGTATAAGGAGCAATTCCTATTGGTCAGGGCATGGAGCTAGTACACTCGATTTTACCCTGGTGTCATTCATGCTGTTGGACTTGTTCAGATACTTAAAAGTTCAGTCTCACCAATTCTTCTGTAAGAAATTAAAGAACCCATCTCCAAAAGAGATTTTGATTATTCACCTGATTTCAGATACTAATAAATCAGGTGACTGAAAAAGCTAGATGAACAGACCTCAGTTTTTCTTAGCTCAGACCAAGAGCCAAAACACACTGCAGAAATAATCCAGTTTGAAATCATTTGAACTGCCCTGGCTCGGTGCTAGTGAATTCTGGGAACTGTAATTTTGTGAGATATTTAGCCTTCTCTGTCAGAGATCTCTGGTGCCACAACAAACTACAGTTCCCAGAATTCCCTGCCACTGAGACAGGGCAGTTAAAGTGGTCTCAAACTAGATTATTTCTGCAGTGTATTCTGCAGTAAGTCTCCTTACTCTGCAGTAAAATCATTTTATCCAAATCACCCAAGACAGTCAAGTGCTATGCCTACCATGCTTGAGATTCTCCACAACTAAGAAAACAATTAAAGAACAGATCTGGGCTGTAGCCCTGAAGGATGGCACAGCCAGAATCCAACATTATCTTGTAGCAGGCAACCATAGCAAGAATTTTGTTCTAGCTGACTACCTTTACACTTTTGTTTTTCCAAAATATCACAGATCCTTTACTCTGGCCCATTTTAATATTCAGCCATCTGTTCTGCTGGAAAAGAGATACTTTCAAATCCCTTATGTACTGCATATCTGCCCTTGCCAGTCAGGCATGGGTGAAATGGAAGACTATGTTCTGCTATGTTGCCTATATTATAAGGAATTTTGTTCCCAATTGACAGACCAGTTTTGAAGCATGTCTGATTGTGTTTTGTTTTTTACTTCTCACTCCTTTACATCTCAATTCTTCCCAGAAACCCACTCTGAAAGTTGCCAGGTTTTGTAATTTAGCATGTTCTATCAGAGGTAAGCGGATCAAATCCCACCATAGTATTTCTCACTTCCAGTGGATGCTATTAACCTTGATTTGGTACTGGTTGCTGTACTGCCACCCAATTATATATACAGCAGTTTTTGTATTTCTGAGCTATCTTTTCATCTTCTTTTTCTTGATGTGTTCTTGCATTGCAACCATCTGGCTTGTGCCTTTTATGCGACTGCAATAAGGTACGTTATTAATTTAATCAATGTTGTCCTCAATGCCGGACATTGCAGTTTTCAAAGGCATCTTGCACAGGGAGAAATTTTATGGCTGTGGTGGGTGGCAGATGCCCCTGACTTGCCTCAGTACAACACAAGGCAGGGTGGGCAGTGGCTGAAGATCTGGAGGACTTTAGACTTCCAGGCTTCTCTGCTAGATCTTCCAAGTCCACCCACCATGTGATATTGAGAGGCAAGACTATTGAATGATAAGGGAGAGAGGTACTGGAAAGAGGCTTCAGGAGGTCTCTCTTTGGAGGTTTTGGACACTTTCTTTCTCATTTTCTCCCTCTTAACCATTTGAATATTCTTTCCGTCCCTTGTGTGCATACAGTTGCATTTGTGCACATATTTACACCATTTCCTCCACCTGTTGTTTTGTGGTGGAAAGGGAAAGCTCATTGTGCAGCTTTAATTCTCACATCGGGAGGCGAATAATTTCCCTCGTTTGGGAAAAAAGTGGTTGAGATACAAAGACAGATCAAAAGATTGTTAGGTAATCTCTGGAGAAACCAGAATCCTCAGGGAAAGAGGGAATGCTCATACATTCTTAAACATTTAATGGTTCTGTTACAAAGCAGCATCCCACTTTAGTTTTCTCTATCAAACTCCATGCTGGTTTAATTATTGGCATACAAACAAATAAGTGGGGGACAGACAATGCCTGAAAAAGATTCTCCTTTAAGCCCACTGTACTGATGCACCTTAAGCTGTTCATTTTTCTCCTGCTGGGTCTGACTTGAGCGCATTTCTCCTGAGTTTGGAGGGAAGAGGTCTGTCTCTTAATCACAAGTCATGAACATGATGGGCATGCAGCCATGTGTCTTTCTCTCCTCCCCACCTTTTTGGTGTTGAACTAATTCTCTGTGAGATTGGAAAGAAGGAAGGCAGGCTTGGAAGAGAGGAAGGTTAAGTAACCATGACATGTTAGTGGAACAGGAGGACAGATGTGCTAATGGGAAGACTGAAAATGTGGTGTGTGCTACTAGCAGCCATGGAAAACCCAAAGAAGCAACAAACATGATACTTGCTGTGGATATCAAATTATCAGCAACTCACAGCACAATGCAGCGGGGCCAAAGAGATGTGGAGTGAGGCTCCCAGGGCTGCCAGGCCAGGATGACCAGATGTTCCAATCACAAAGGAGCACAAGGCACCACAAAATGTAGAACATTCAAGAACAATGTAAGACATCACAAAATAAAAGCTAAAAGCACTAATATAAATACATGTTTTTTACTCATGCTGAAAAAAGAGGACATTTTGAAATTCCTCCTGGACAGAAGATTAAAATGTAGGACATGTTCTTGAAATGGAAGACATCTGATAACTCTGTCTTGAGGACATATGGTAACCCAGGGACCTGACTAGTAGACTTCAAAGGCCTCTTTGACACTATCTCTATTTATGTTGTTCTTGCAGCGTGTTTTCTTTTCCATTCTTCCCAGTCTCTGGGAAGGGCTAAATTACCCAAAAACCTTATGGAAAATTCCTTCTGTTCTATGGAATAAAAGTATGGCATCGATTTAATGAATAGACAAAGTCCCTTGAGGGTAGCATGAGGAACCTGAGGGGAAGACAGAGCAGGAAAAAAATAGTTATGATTGAACAAGAATGAAATATAGATGTTTGGCTTGTAACCTGGCAACCACAGTCTCCATATTCCTATTGTTGTTCATTGAGTATACCTACTCTGAAAGTGTAGGTACCTGTCACTGAAACTGCGGAATCATTTTCTGGAATGTCCTTATACTGACCAGGCAGATAGTAATTCTTCTGTGAAATCTTAAGAAATGCCATTTTTATTTTTAACAACAAATTCTTTCATAGCTCATTTTAATCTCGTCTGTTCCACAACTAAGAAGAATGTGTTTTTCTTGAGCGGATTTAAATCTTCTTTGAATATAAGATGTCAAAAGTAATAAATATGTATATTTAGATATCCAAACAGAAGTCCCAGTGCAACAACATCTTAAGTCTGATTTTGCTAAGAGCTGTTTCTTATCACGGCACACAGAGCAAATCCTCTGTAATTCAAAATAGTGAAAAAGGATGTATTTGTCTGCTGAGAGGCCTCTCCCTGCCCCTAGGATATCTACAAGTTTTAAATCCTTCTTGCATATGTTTGTGCTACAAAAGTATGTGACATAGGTTAACATGATCCACACTGCAAGAAAGTAACAGAACCTGCAACTAAAGCAGTATGCTAAATTATGGACATTTTATTAACCAGCAAAATCCACTATGTCAAGCTTTAATCACCATGGTATGCTTCCTTCATGAATGCAAATTCATTAACACAACCACCAGCATAAATTTAGAATGCCCGTGTTTTGATCATTCTACAGCACGCCTGAATCTGAATGGTAAAGATGAACTGAACATGACACTTTGTGAAGAACCACCTGGCTGTGCTTGCTAAGAATTGTGAAGACGTATCCCACTGGGTAAAGGAAATTATAGGGACACAGATAGGTCATGAGGTGAAAGCTGGGGAAGAACACTTAGAAAATGAGTTCTTTTCTTTTTTGTGAACTACAGTGATCAAACTGTATAATGCTAATTCTGTGCTAGTTGCATTGGCTACCGGTGTGCTTGTGTGTGGCAGACTGTACATTTCAATGAAAAACTTTGTTGTCTAGGCCCTTGTGATCTAAGTGGAGGCACCTATGGATGCCAGGGGGATTGATTACAATTTATTCTCAATCTGGTCCAGTTTAACATCTTCTGTTATCATCTCCCATGACACAAATTATGCATTAGTGGGAGCTGAATCAAAGTATTCTTGTTAGGTGCACATGTTAACATGGCATTCCAATTTCCACGGCTATTATTCCTCTTTGATTATTCCAGAACATGGGCATAAAATGATAGTAACACTTACTGTTTTAAAAGCATTCAAAGTGCTACCTATCCACTCACTTGTAGTCCTCTGAATAACCCTGTAAAATAAGTGAATGTTATGATTCTCTGACTGGGGCGAGGCTGAGAAAGGTTTGCCAACTAATGGTAGACTTTATAGCATGGGGGGAATTGGGTAAAATTAGGGGTTTAAACAGTCATTTTCCTGGGAAAGTTGGGTGATCGTGTTGAAGATTTTCACATGATGTTGTGATTAAAAAGGACTTATCCTGGGAATAACCAGCCACAAATCATTCATGGGATTTTCCCGTGAATGATTTGTTGCTGGTTATTCCCTGGTGATTCCCAGGATAAGTCCACTTTAATCATAACAGCATATGAAAATCTTCACCGCAATCATGAATTTCTTGGGGAAATGACTGTTTTTCTCCATGTGTGATAAACTCCAATGTGAAGGAAGAATGTCTGGCTTCATCAGTAAGCAATTAGATCCACAATTACATGCTTTGTTGTTTTGAATAACCTGTGCTGTGCTATTATTCATGGACATGGGAAATGGTGGTGGCAAAGATCTTCAGTGATGTCTGGTAGTTGTCTTGATTCTTTTGTATAAGTCTCCTTGCATGTTCATATCACTTCCTTAGCTGTTAGGGACAGAAAAGGAATAAGTGATCTTATCTGGAGACCACAATCAACTGAGGTCACATATTTGGGGAGGAATAACATCATGTTGAAATGAGAGGTCCAGGGCTATTGAAATTATTATACATATATCAATATTGGTTGTATCACCCTGTTGAGTATTAGGCCTATTAATTGAATTTCAGTGGTCTTCCTAGGTCTGAGGGGTAAAGTGTGCAGACCTGGGAAATTTGTCTAATAATAATAATAATAATAATAATAATAATAATAATAATAATGTTTATTCCACCTCTTCCTTTTGAGGATTGAACACATCCACTTGTCTGACTTCCTGACTTAAGTAGGTAGCCTATTCCTAGCTTAATGCTATTTTGAAATTTAAAAAGTGGGACTCGGATGACAAAGAAAATGTGTGTATGAAGGGCATCTGGTATCCAGCCACAACCAGCTTCCATTGGACCATGTTTCTTAAATCTTGTCAGAGAAGAAAAAGTGAAACTGTTATACTTTTGGAAAATAGTTGAGGAAAGAAAGGAAATCCTCAACACATTAGCATAGTGATACAAACTGTCACTCGAAGCACATTTAAAGAGAACAGAAATTATTTTGTTTTAATAAAATAAATGAGAAGCGTCTCATCTCCTTCGGGCTGTTAAGAACATATGCTTTCAGAGCACAAACTTTCAAAGTTTATCAGAATGATTCTTTCTGTTTGTGTGTGTGTGTGTGTGATTGTCAAGTATTTAGATTTTGTATAGTTTTGCATAGTACAAGTGCAAATAAGGGATTAAGAACTTCTGTGAGGCAGAGCTGAACACTGTCAAAAAGTGAATCAGCACGTATAACAATGATTTAAAATAATTAAAATGGAAAAGTAGTGACAATAGAAGCAATTAAGATTATTAGTATCTTTTTCAATTGAATGCTTTTCATGAAAGCACAAAATATATTAAGCTCAGTTGCTGTCATCTCTTCCAGTGAAAGAAAAATATTTTCCCCTTTTACCTCAGCCTTTAAATCATATTTTAAACTAAAAATATTGAATCATAGAATCATAGAGTTGGAAGAGACCACAAGAACCATCCAATCCAATCCCATTCTACCATGCAGGTAGTCACAATCAAAGCATCCCTGACAGATGGCCATCCAGCCTCTGTTTAAAAACCTCCAAAGAAGGTGACTCCACCACAACAATCTAATCTAATGATTATCTGTGGGTGCATTTACACTGTAGAAATAATGCAATTTGACACAACTTTAACTGTCACGACTCCATCCTACAGAATCCAGGGATCTGTAGTTTTGTGAGGCACCACTCTTTGGCAGAGAAGGCTAAAGACCTTGTAAAACTACAAATTCCAGAATTCCATAGAATGAAGTTATAGCATTAAAGTGGTATCAAACTGCATTATTTCTACAGTGTAGATGTGTAGCATGGCACTGTATTAATAGGGGATGCACATAGCCCTCCCTCAACAATAAAACTGGTCACTAGGCCACACAGGTTTTTCTTACCATCAGCATGCTGCCTTTGACAGACTTATTTTTTGGCAATTATTGACTTACACAATTCTTGTCTAATTCTTCTGAAGTGGGTACCCAGACATTCAGGGAATCTCCTGGCATGTAGAGATTCTCCACATGAACATATATAGACGTAGCCAACTTCTTCCGATTAAAATCAAATTGAGGTTTGCTTGGGGAGTATGTCAGATTGGACAAAGGTGGAGAAAGCTAATCTATGCTTTCGTATGATCCCCTTTATAATGTATAATGTATCATCATTCAATATGTGGAGGGAGCTATGTTTACCCCATAATGAAAAGAGCAGCTATGCCAATCAAGTCTGAAAATATTCCTCAGCAGCATTATCTCTTCAAGATTTTAACTGTATGTCTGACTCCCAACAGTCAATTCTAGCATCACTCTTCAAAAGACAGGGCCAATGGCTCCATCATAGTGTGATGGTCAGATCCTACCAGGATTTTCATTGCAACCTTCTCAGCAGTTTCTCCAGACATTCCAGGAACTGTCCTGGTGCTGAGTCTATTTGGGAATAAAATTCAGATCTCACTCAAAAGAGCTGCTAAATAGTCTGCAATTAATATGAGGGAGAGTTATCACCTGCTACTAGCAACACCGTGTCATTTAATATTAAAGTAAAATGTCTGGAACAATCTGTTTTCAATGGACATTAGAGATATTCCTAGGTTTAGAAATCATTGCATCATATCACTTTTTCATGCAATTATTCTCAAGCAAAATGTGGATGCTTTCTTTCTAAACTTAGAAAATATATCTGGTTCATGTGTTATATGAAAAACACTTGTGCTAATGACAGTAGTGCTAAGAATTATAGAGTTTGGAGTTACCTTATTATGCAGTAACTATAATCAATGGGGGCTCCACAGCATATTCCACCATTTTTTGATTTATGCAGATGATCATATAGCTTAATGTCATGGCATTTACCACTGAAAAGACTCCAGTACGCTAGGGATATGTCAGGACTTTTCATTTTTAGGATGGATGAGATATTCATAATCAGCATCTTCCAAAACTGAGCTCAAACCTATTCCAAACAAAGCCTGTTACTGGATAGCCATGCATTTGCAAATCTGTGATGCATTCTCCAGAAATATAACTAGACCTAGATATATAATTTTCATCCCATGTTTCTTCCAATATGAGAGCCAAGGCAGGTCATAATATGAGTTAAACCAAGACAGAATTAAAATAACGGACAGTACAAAAGTCTAAAAGGTGATTAAATAAACAATCATATTAAAAACTATACAACACTGTAAAAGACAATTAAATGATATCAGTTAAACACATCTACATTTAAAGACCTTCTGCATCAGATTGCCAACCTATCTTCCTATGGCAGTGTACTCCAAAGTCTGGGAACAGCCATCATACTTTACCATATACCCATTTTTTAAAATGTACACATTTTAAACTGCACCAGTACTGTTCAGTTGGTGGTTAAATGTCAAAAATCTGTGGAACTAGAAAAATGTGTATAAAATGTGCATAATTAGAAATATGCACATTGAAACATGCAGTGGGGGGGGGCGAATCGCATGGAATCAGGGTAGAATAAGTTTGTTACTCAAATGTAACACATAATAAAAATAGAAACAGAATTCTCTGAATAGCCCATTGTCCTGTTGTGGGTCATCAAGTCTCCCATGGCCTATCACACACAAAGTGTATGGGAGGAACTGGGATAGGAATCACATATTCCAGGGTCAAGCATATGGAGTGAGGAATCAGCAGTAGCAGGTTCAAGTGAGTAGAATGGCCAAGGCAGTGCCAGGCTCAGGTCCTACCTTAACCTAGGTTAGGAGTCAAAAATGGAGAAGTCAAAGGAGATTGACTTCTTTGGGGTGAAATGCATACCCGAAGTGAACTTCTGAAAATGAACCAGTTTATTGCCTTATTTGTGGATCCTTTATAGCTGCCTGACAAGGGAGTGCAACTGACATTCATGAATGCAATTTCTGTCTTAGGACCCGAACAGACAGGCCAAAACAAAGCTGCTTCGGGTCACTTTGGAGGTATGCTGTTTAAATGCTGCATGGGTCCTATGAGGCTGGAAGCCGTGCCAAAGCCACGCTCCAGTCCTAAGGATTGGAGCACAGCTTTGGCACAGCTTTTGGCCTCTTAAGATGTATCTATCATTGAAACAGCATACCTCCAAAGTGACCCGAAGCAGCTTTATTTTGGCCTGTCTGTTTGGGCCCTTAGATGGGTTTTCTGTGGTTAACCCTCCTACATCATTAGATTTGCTCTGCTAGACATCAGTGTCTCACACCTCAGGGCCTCAGGGTAGAGCGAAAAGGGCCTACTCCCAACTCCCTGTCCTGCATGACTTTACTCATGAGTAAAACCATATGGAGCAGGGCAGGGGGCACTGTGCTCTCTCCCTCCCTATCCCATGTGGCTTTACTCAGAAGTAAAACCAAGCAGGGAAGAGAGGTGAAAGGTGCTCACTGGATCTCACCCCCCTTCAGTGGTGTCCCCCGGTACAGTCCACACCCCTGCAACTCCCTAGTGATGCTACTAATACTGGCATGTCTGTATCTGTTAGGAGGATGTAGTGACACAAACATTCTGTCCCCTTTTTCCCAAGGAGGTAAAAGTCTCGTGCTGGAAGGTCCAGGTTCTGACTCTCCTGGGCCCAGAGAAAGAATCCTCCAGCTCCTTTTCTGATTCCTACCATGACCTAGCACTACATCACCACCAAGAGTGACTTTTTCAGACAGATGCAGTCATAGTATTTTTCCAGAGACACTGTAGGTGACCAAAACATTATTTATTGATTAATTTAATTTACGCCCTGCCTTTCTCCCAGTGTTCAAAGATTTCAAGGTGGCGTACAACATTTTATAAAAAAACACAGCAAAACAAAAAAACTAGCTTCATTTATATACTGCTTCATACTGAACTAACAGTGTCTAAGCAGTTTGACAACTGTAAGCTAAACACAATTATAAACTCTTAGTTCAAAAGTTAAAATTAATCTCAACTCTGATTTAAAAAACACAAGTTTAAAACCACATTTATACGATTTTAAAAACATAATAAAAATGAAAACACTACCCTACCCCCTTATCTGCTCTATCTTCTGCAACATAGTAAAAACCAAACGCCTCCTTGAATAAATAAAAAAAGCTTCTAATTATTGGGCAGTTTAAGTTTCCTAAGGTTTCAGCCTTTGTGAAGGAAACAAAAATATTTAAATGTCAAAATATCAAGCCAAGCTTGTTAAGGTCCAGCTTTGTCTTTGTCTAACTGAGGTGTGTTACAGACTGCCTGAAAATGGCGGTCTGCCACTGCCGCCGGTTGGTGCATCCGGGAACCGCAGTGGTCAAACCACATGGTTCCCAGACGCAACAAAAAGAAGCTGCAAAAAGCGGCTTCTTTTTGCTCCCGGAAGTGGCTCCGCAAGTGGCCAATGGCGCTCTCGCAATGTCACTTCCATTGTGGAATGTGTGGACACTCTGCGCCTGTGATGCCAAGATGGTGGCACCCGTGTAGAATGGGCACCACCATTTTATAAGTCCCCAGGATGTACTAGGAATAGGGGCATGCGTAAAGGACGCCCTTTCCTAACCCTAGTACGTCCCGGGGACGTACTTTACGCCTGTGCAGAACGGGCCTATGCTTCCCTAAGAACTGAGACTGAATCAAAAACAACAAACATGTAGCTTGTAGTTTAAAACAAAAGTTTACTAATGGCCTTCATATATATGTATAAATAAAAGCTATATCCCATTCTAGCTAGTATATAGTTCAGGTAAGAAATAATTTTTTATCTCATCATCTTTCCAAACAAAGTTGTGAGAGGAATAAGATGAAGGACCAAAAGTTCAGTTGAAAATCTTGAGAGAGAATGTCTGTTTGTCTCAAAGGAGGGTTTTTTGTTTTTTTTTACTTAATCACATGGTTGGTTTTAATGCGAGGGGAAGAGGGTTTGCATGCAGGAATTCCATATCTATGTAAGGAGGGAGAAAGAGAATGCAAAAATCTTCCAACAGTAACTGCTGGCAGAAAATCAGCAGAGAGGGGGCCTACCAGAACTCCCAGAGAGGGAAATCCACAGTATGGGAGAACTCACCAAGAAAGCTTTCCCCTCCACACTGCAGAAATATTCCAGGTTGACACCACTTTAACTGTCATGGCTCAATGCTATGGAATTCTGGGGAGTGTAGTTGGTTGTGGCACCAGAGCCTCAACCAACTACACTTCCCAGAATTCCATAACGTCAACCCAAATTATTTCTGCAGTGTAGATGCAGCTCTCTCTCTGTCGCTCTATCTATCTTTTTCTGTTCTCTGATATGTGTATTTTCCCATTCATCAACTTCCACCCCCTTCAATGATACAAAAAGGAGCCTGTCAGAAATATTAGGATAATCCTAAATAATTTATAAACTGTATGAACAAGTTGTGTCATAAGAATTTTCCCCCATTAAACACTTGGGACCCATTGCAGCAGATTCAATTGAGTGCCATGGATGAAGAGAGCTGTGATATAAGCAAAAGTACATGCAAGGGTTTATATTGCTTATACTGAGGGTGAGCAAATTTCTGCAAATGGACTGTTCCTGAATACAGGCTCGCAGATTGATTACCACTTGTTTGAAGAAGGCTTTGCTGATCTGATATTTTGCCAATGGACAATTATGATTCTGGATATGAAGTGCAAGCAGACAAAATTATCATTGGCAGTTCCAATATCTATTTGGGTTCAAACTGCTTTTGTATGCAAATAAGTATTAACATTAAAAATGTGCTAAAATGATAGATCGCTAATTGACTGAGCAGCTTGTATTTTTGCTAATCACTAAGAGTGGGTGAAAGGCTATTTGCATACAAATGTGAGAGTTTGTGATTGCTTATGCCTTTTGCATTTCTTTTCAAAAACTGAATGCCAAACTAATTGTGGCCAACACTGGAGGGAAATCAGCATTTGTAGTACTGGAAGTATAAAAAAATATCTTGAGCAACTGATCGTTCTGAAAATGGATGAGTAATAAAACCCAAAGAAAGTTTGTATCTAAGAGGCATGAAAAAGTGATATGCTGCAATGGTTCACTGACTGCAAACCCTATATCTTCTTGATCATACCCAGCCCAAAATGGACTATGGTTTGACCAATGGAAACAGGTTAATCATGTGAGGTTGTCAAGATATGTTTAAATAAGAATCAGACAGATGACTGTGAGTCTCTACTTTTCCTTCTAAGCAAACACTACCCCAAAGCTGTATATTTCATTCACAAGGGTGTTTTTACACACTTTGAGGATATTAGCATTTTAGATAACATTTTTTGTGTCCAGTACCAATGGTTCTGCATATGGTTCTTTTGGATCAGTTTTATGCATCAATTCTAACAGCAGTTGTTATATTTTCTTCCTAGAGAAAATGGTTAAGAGTTAACATATCCAAAAACAGACAACCTGGCTAGTACAAAACTAAAGACTTATACATTAAATCAATGTTGTACCTTTCACAATAGACTGTATCAATGATTCCTGTAAAAAGAGAGCATGTTTGTAATGTGGAGCCCCAAAAGCTGCCGAAAGCAAGCTTATATCACTTTGTCACTTTGGCGAAACACTCATGGCAGGCAAGCAATTTGTGTTTTCACCAACACGAATTGCCTGGCTTTGATTGTTTCAATACTGTATAACTTCAGTTAGCACAGAAATGGAGTTCTACTGCCTAGTCATAACATCTCAGCCCAAAATACTGAGTAGCCAAACTAAAGACAGAACAGCCCTACTCAGTTGTGTCTGTTATCTGTGTGTCTCCATGTTAAAAATTGCCGTAAATAATTTGGTACTCCAGAAGAAAGACTTGGCTGCATTTCAGATGTTGTAGCTCAGAGGTAGAGAGGTGGGGTCTGAAACTCTTCCACATGATATTCAAGTTAGGCAAAGCATGAGGGGCAATTTTGAAATAAGGAAGATGGGAAGGCAGTCCTGCTAGCTGTATCAATATCAGAGGATCTGAGAAATCCAAAGCTGCTGATGCCATCCTAACAAGTGGAAGAGAAGGGGGAATTATATTTTTGCTCCCCCCGTTCTTTCCCAGGGCTGTTTTATCCTGCATTTAAACAAATTGTTTCTCACTGGAATGAATGCAGAACAACTGATCCAGGACTGGTGTAGCTCATCGGATCATTTGAGGAGTGTGTCGGGGATAAGAATACCTATGGTTCTTGTAGATCCAATAATTTATCATTTTGTATTGTATGATTTTAACGATGTAATCCTGCTTCGATCCTTGAGAGAGAGGTGGG
>NC_056523.1:209261435-209302562 GCF_019175285.1 Sceloporus undulatus
ATTATTATTATTATTATTATTATTATTATTATTATTATTATTATTATTATATGGGATACCATTTTACTATGCCATTGTATTTAATCAGACTTTAGTAACCACGGATTTTGGTATCCATAGAGGGTTGTGAAACCAACCCTAGTTGATACCAAGGGCCCACTGTATATTCCCCATATAAAACTAAGAGATGTTCCCTTTCATTCATCGGGTTATATTTATTAATGTATCAGTACTGTGAATTTCACTCTGTACTCATGGCAAATAGTTACCATGCAGAAAGGTGCTTGATGGTTATTGGAATTAGCTTCAACAGCTGGTGCGTTAACATTTTTCTGTCTGGTTGACAGATGAGTAACTGCCACATAGAACATTCAAGAAGTTTGTATTAAGCTTTCAAGCACATATTGCTGTCATTTCATTCTGCTCCTAAGTGTGGCTAAAAGTAATGAATCACTAGAACAACCGAAACAAAGGAGAAGAGAGAAGTTATAGCCACAGGGGCCCAATTCTATATTTCATTTCTTACTGAGTTTCTGGCTATGTATGTTGTCAATAATCATGGTCAAATCTATTGTAAAATAGGAAAAGAATGAACCAAACAATAAAGGCAGTGAAATGTGAAATATCTGGAACAGTTAAGAAAGGTTTATGGAATCTTAGTAAATGATAAATGTAAAAAGAAAAGAGGCCAGGATTTTTTATTATTATTATTATTCACACAGCATTTGCGACACTCTACAACAGTAAAAAAAAAAGATGTTTAGAAAGTAAAGGGGAAAAAACCCTAAGATTTGAAACACCTTACTTTATTTTATGTTACTATTCTTCAAGTCCATGATTTGAGAAGGATATTGAACACATTTTGATTGAAAGGTGTTTATGTAAAGAACATTTAAAATCTGCAACAATTTTAGAAGAGAGAAATTGAGGTGTCAGCTGAATGAGAGATAAGTTGTAAGGGGAAAGGTTGAAGGATATTGATGGGGGAAGATCATGGAACAAGTAATGGTGGGTACCTTCTCCCTTGACTATGGCATGAAGAGTGGCTACAGCCTCAATCATGCCAGGACTGCAGCAACCACATGGCCAGCTTTGAAATTGGGCTCCCACAGGAGTCCCAACCCAGCTGCTGCCAGGCTTATCTCTGCTCCTTTTTGGTCTGACTTTTGGCTCCCTAGCACTGCCTCTGCATGGCTTCCAGCCATTTTTGGGGGGGTGCATCATGTAAACACCCCCTCCTCCAATGCCTGTGCATTTTGGACGTTTGTTATGGGTTAACCACATCTCTGCTAGGGCCATACGACACCATGGTAACTTGCTATTTAACATGGAGAAGCTTGGAGGTGGGTATGAATTCCTTGTATAAGTGAGTTCTCCAAAGCCCTAGAAGACAATATTACATCTAATGGGGCAATCCATTAGATTTCAGCTAACAAACATTAGGACAAGCACCTTGACAGTATGCACCACTTAATGTGAAAAGGGGATCGAAAAGATTAATGAATTACAAATTAATACAAATTGGAATTAGTCCCTCCATATTATTAACCAAAATCACCTCAAAATCTAGATTCAAACTTTTAAATATAAGGCAGTTATACATTATCTCAAGAATTATTATTTAGCACAATTCTTTTGTAGTGCTGTTCATTATTATTTCTAAAAAATCACCAGTGTTCATGGATCTTCATACTGAAGGATCAAAGAAAGCAGTGGGCCTTTCTTGCAAGAAATGTGCAATCTAAATTTCATCACTGGGGGAGCCTGGTTCAACAGGGCATGGATTATTTATTGTTGTGTGCCTTCGGATAGTTTCTTACTTATGGTGACCCTAAGGCAACCCTATTGTGGGGTTTTCTTGGCAAGATTTGTTCAGAGGGGCTTTGCCCTTGCCTTCCGCTGAGGCTTAGAGATTGTGACTTGCTCAAGGTCAGTCAGTGGGTTTCCATGGCTGAGTAGGGATTCAAAGCCTGATCCTAGTCAAACCCCAAAGCTACTACACTATTCTGGCTTGCCTTCATGCATTATTATAAGGAGGAGATGTGATTTTAATTCCTTAGGGCAAAGCGCTATGGTCCATATGTGGTGCTCCCTTAATTAACAAGGGAACCCTTATGTTTTCAGTCAAACCTGTAATGCAAACATGAAGTTTTAAGCTTATGCTAATGGTAGATTTCAATCTAAAGACTGTATGTTTGTGTGTTTTTTTTCTAATTAGGGATGATAATAGCAGGAAAAGATTAATTGTCCCTTTCATTACAGTGTACTTCTGTGTTTGAGCAATTCCGCTGGAAATTCAATAACATCTTGAAAGGTTATATATAAACTTCATGTTTAATTAGGCAACATTTCTTTCTACAACTTGCTACCCATCACTGGGGCAGTTAAGCACTGGCAGATGCTCCACAGATTCATGTCACCAGTAATAGTTCCTTGCTGTAGGAGGGTTTTAATTTAAGACCCTAATTATTAACATCTCATCCCTGTGATAATGTTTTTTTTATGAGTCTGTCACGTTTACTTTTCTTTTGCCAGATGCTTAAGAAGAAAAAAAAAGAAAAAAAAAGAGTGATGGTAGATGAGGAGATGATATTTTCAGAGGTCATTCACTTATTGGATAACTGTTGTTTTTAATTATTGGGCATCTCCTTGTGACCTCAAAAATTCAGAAGGAGAAACTCATGCCAGTGGTAGGAGCACCAGGTGGCAGTAGGAATTCAGGTGTAGTACTCTGCAATACTCTGGTGCAAAAGGTAGGTCTTTTAAACATGTTTTAAGGCAGTGATGGGGTAAATTTGTTATGGAACTGGCCTCACATCATGAAGAGAGTCCACACACAAATTGGAGCTTTGGCCCTGCATTGTGAAGACAGGACATCATGAGGGTGGTGGGGCAATTAGTTTAAATAACCCATGTAGACATGTCCTGAATCAATGGAATTTTCCTATGCATTTGATTTACCATACACCAATTGATTCAACGAGTCTAGTCTGTACATTCTAGTACAGCTATGGGAAATTTGCAACTCTCCAGAAGTTAGACTGCAGCTCCCAGCAGCATTGGCCAGCATACCCAATGTTCAGGAATGCTCAGAGTTGAAGTTCAACAATACCTGGAGGGCTGCACAGTTTCCATCACTGCTGTATTGGGACTAGTAGTTTTCATCTCATATACAAATACTGACAGTACAACTGCAGGTTGTTTCACTGTGTCTAAAGTTAAGTTGTATGTTATCATTCTCTATAATTATTTCTGTTTTATGGGTTTTATTGCTTTGATGCTTAGGGGACTCCACGTCAACAAAGGCAAGAGAGAGAGAAAGAGAGGGAGAGGCCAATTATCATTATATAAAAACCAGTTAATTTTAGAAAAGAGTTTAATCCTAACTCAGGATGCTTCAGATCATAACTGACAGGTTAATTAATTCCTCATAAAGAGCTGGGAAAAGTCCACCAACAGTATTATTAAGCTTGTCTATAGAAAACAAAGACAAAGCAAGTACAGAATTGCACAATTCCCACAGATCTGATAACAATAGAATAGTTACAATTCTTGTGCAGTCTTCATGTTTTTATGAATTTTGCCCATATTCCTGTTTTTCACTCAACTCATGGGTTCGTGATCTTCTTCAAGGACTTTGCATAATGCTTCCAAAGGCAGACAGAAAGTGTGTTTGTCTACAACTCTATGATACAGGAATGTTGCATTTCCAAGAATGTATATAGATGACCTAGCAATTTTGATTATAAGCTGCATCGGATTGTCTGGCACTGGTTCAGGAATACCCCTGGAGTTCAGTGTCTAACAACTGAGAGAAGAAAATCATAATATGAGGTTTTGTCAAGGTACAATATGTACAGGGGCTGGTTCCATATTCATATGCTAGGTATAGTTATTTCCATTGATTTTCTAACTGTCATACACTTGGCAAAAACAAACAAAAGACTCTTTTCTGCCTTGGTGCCTTTATGAGGCTAGCAGTTGGTAAAAGCCAAAGAGCAGCACTGAAACCTAGCAGTTTTGAGGGTTTAAAAATAGAGCCAAATGATGATGTTTGGAGCAATCTGACATAACACATATCTTTGACAGTAATTAAAGATGGTTGAACTTACATTTCCTTTTTCTAGGAGATTTTGGGAACTCTTGAGTAAGAGGGCTTGAAGGATCTCCACCAGAGTTCTTAGTACTCTCACCAAACTGTAATTCCAAGAATCCTTCTGGAAAAGCCATAACAAAGCGTGGTTTTGTCAAAGGTACAAAGTGAATACATTTGCAGTATAGGTGTGACTTTCAGGTTGCATACAGGACAGCTTCAATCCCTTTTGGGGGATTCTAAATGCATATATTTATGTCCAGTCCCCCAACAAATTCAAAATCAGTTGATGTCTTACATTGTTTCACAAATTACTGGTTCTGAATGATCAAGTCTTTAATAATCTTAGTGAAAATGTAAGTACATCACAGAAAGAAGGAAAAACCCCAGTGGCAGCCATGGTTCACCATGGAAAATAGCAGAAAGAAAGTGAGGCAAAGAAATTTTTATCATTCCAATATCTTTCCAGCAATTTGCCCATGTAGCATGGGGTGGCATTAAGGGTTGCCAACAGATGGGATATAGAAAAAAATCATATAGTGAGCTACTGTGATATATATTGTACTTACATCCCATTCTGTAGTTACATATGGATAGCAATAGGGACAGATTACAGGTCTACAGTTGAATAGACCTAAACAATAATACCCCATTTCTGAAATTAAAACATGTGAGAGTAATTAAGAAAATACATTACAGCAATTAAAAACCAATTACATTGCGCCTTCACTACTGTTAGACAGAATGTGTCCAAAATATTACTGAAAGTGTCATCTTGCCTTTTATTAAAATATTATATCTTTCAATTATTTTAAGAACTATGTTCCCTAAAGGCTAACTATAGTCTGAATTAAACCTGTACATTTAGATTGAGATAAATGCCAATCTTAGATATGTTCATGATCATGCCTTCATTTCCAAGGTTTCACAATCATTGTATTATAGTGTTTAAAAAAGTCTTTAAAAAGTCAGGCTTTTTGCAAATCCATAATGATAGCACTTTTATTACTCTACAGTTTCCTGTGCTTGCAATTTCCAATATAGTAAATCTTCACTTAATATAAAGCATATATTTTCTGCTTAGCAGTTTTCATCTCCTTGCTGTTTCAAAGTATGATGTCTGATATGAAGTTACAGTATATTCAAATGGCTTGTCATTTCTCCTGAAAACACAATAATCTCTGATATAAATTAAGAGTGGAAAGTTGACGTTTGAGCCTGCTAGCTTTAAGCACTTTAAAATATTGTTGCATTTGAAAGGCGTTAAAATGATGATTTCATTTGCAATCATGTATCCTTTTACCTGGGACTATGGGAGAAATATCTGTTGCACTCCATGTGTCTTACTTCTGAATAGGATTGCACTCTGTGTCAAATTTCATCCAAGTGTCCTAAATATTATCAAGTCTGAAAATGATTGACACATTGAGAACTATTTTAGCAATCACATCAGGAGTGCACAAAGTGACAGGGCTGAAACATGGACTTCACATGGGTGTGTTTAATGTCGACATGGTGGCAGTCCTTCCATTACATAATTGGTATTAGTACATAGGGAAATAGAAGAAGTTAAATACAGAAGAATTGTCACTATTGTGGCACCCCTATTGTCATGCCAAAGATCATACTTCTTTCATCACCTATTATACATTACTGGCAGTCAGAGCCTGATCATAGGAAGAGCATCTGACAGGGCCAATCTTACAAGTTTATAATGTATAGAAAGGATCCTACAACATATATAAACTGAGAACAAACTTAAGTAGCCTTGCACTTTTATAAGACACAATAATCAAAAGAATTCATCTTGTGCTTGATGAAGAAATTGCCTCAACATATTTTTATTAGATTCAACATTAGATAATACAGTACTTTGCCTTTGTCCAATCTATAACTTGGAAGGCAGAGTAAGGGGGTGAAACAGATGGTGGGTAAGGAGCAGCTTGACACTGCCCCTTTGCTCACCACTCCTTTTTGCACCAGGGAAAGGGCACCTTTGCTGCTGTGGTGGTGTTTTTTCAGCATTTCTTTGGCACAGCATGTGTAAATGCTGTGCTGCCGAAATGCCGTAGATCCCCCACATGTGCAGTTGGCCGTACGGCTTCCCAGCCCCTAGTCCACCAGGAAGCCGGCTCTTTTTGAGTGTCTGTTTTACCCCTAAGATGACAGATTCAGGCAGCAGATGCTATGGGGCTCACAGTGGTGGTAATGTGTTAGAGCACATACTTGGATGCCATGGGGCCTGACCTGACCTGTAGCATTTAAACTATCCTGCTGCCTTCAGGACTTGTAGAAGATGATATCTTGTCATGGGTGTTGCAGAAGGAATGAGCTGATAGTCCCATGGAGGTATAAAGAATATTCACAAACTTTCAATGTCTTGGTGAGGAGTATCTTGACATGTCCCAACAGGTTACAAGATGTTCATTTTTTTCGTTAAAACATAAAATAAAATGGATTTTATATTTTAACATCATTCCTCCCTCCCCATCCCTTATAGCAATACACAAAATTACTTTTCAATTATACAGCCATAATACCAAAATAAAAGATGCCAAAATTGTTTAACATAGCCAAAAAGACTTGGATGCCTTTAGACGTCCAACATTATATTTCCCCCCATATATTCAATAAAACATTTCCAGGTCACAATAAAATTGTGTTTTTTTCTTTCTTTCTGTTAGTTATTTGAAGTTTGTTAGTCAATTTTTCTATCAGGGCTAGTTGTAATACCTTCTTATAACAAGTTGTCACAGATATTTCCTTTAAATCCTTCAAAAATGGAGTGATGACTCTGGTGGCCTCTTGGGCAATCCTATTTTTACAACAGTAGATAACATGCAGCTAGCACGTCCTGTGTCATCAAAGATTAATAGGCCTTCAGTATACAGGATAAATCCATTATAGGCTGCTACAACTCCTTACCAAATAAAACATAACAGACCCAAAAAAAGGTCAGCAAAGGCATGCAGCCTGCAAAGAGGCTGGCTAAATGGCCCGCTCATGTACTGTATTCATCATTTGATGTTGCTGGTGAAGAAGGTGTTGCATCTTGGTGCATGTGAAACCTTGGCAGGTTTATCTACAGCCTAACCTAGGGCACTAGGGAGGACCCTCTGCTATTGCTTAATAATTGTTGATAAATGTGTGACCCTAGCTAAACCCATCACTATTGTCCTGTCTCATATTTCCAAGTCTGAGTAAGGTGGTGGTGGTGAGGTAAATATTCTTAAGTCATTGCTTAAGTATCTGAATGAATATTCAGAAAAGAAGAAACATTTCCCAAGGCACATTTTTTCTGTGTGCTGCAACTAAGTGCAATAAGACACTACCTCAGTTTAGGGGAAACTTGTCATGCTTTCTTATGTTCTATATTACCTAGCTATATTCAACAAGGTAATATAATTCGTTAGTGTAAATGGTAAAATGGTTTGAAGCAAGATTTAAAATCATGTGCCTATTTTTTTTTTACAGCTGCATCCATTGAAAATTTTTGGCACGGCTCATTGACTTTCTCAGTATGAATAACTGAAACTTTCTGTGAACTTTCTGACATCTGTCCTTGCAGGAAGGAGGAGAGGCAGGATTTTCAAGAGGACAGAGAGGCAATTTCTTAGCCAAGCTGATTTCTTGGAAATCAATACTGAAATGCTGGAAGTTGGAGTTGAACAGTTTTCAAGAACCAGATAATCTCATGCAAGGGAGTGCAGGGGAAGGGGTGCTGGGTGTTTTTAAGACAGTCTCTAGAATTGATTTCTCATCTCTTGGGACTTATTGTGGATTAAAGAGCATTTGATTCAGAAATACACATGCTTGTAAGGCAAAACAAATGTGAACAGTTAAAATGGGTACAATGGGAGGAAATACTCAAATATTTCTCATTCTGTGAGGGATTTGTGTACAAAATGCATCTATTAAGGGAAAAATTTACAAATGTAATAAAAATGCATTGGAATTTCTACATGGAAGCTAAAAAATGGACGCTTAAATCCTATGGTTGATCCAATAGAGTTTGTTGCTGTTGTATGCCTTCAAGTCATTTCTGATTTATGGTGACCCTAAGGTGAACCTATCATGGGGTTTTCTTGGCAAGTTTCTCCAGACTAAGTAGAACAGACTCACCAAATTAATTGCTGAATGATAAAACAACACATAAGTAAATCCAATTGATTCAAAAGGGACTGCTCTAGTTAAGACAAATAATAGGTGTCCAAACCATTTTTCACAGCCTGATACAAATAAAGGATAGGATGGGAATACATATGGGATCACATTTCCCTTCCATGCCCTTTCTGAATGATTTCTTCTCCTGTCATGTGTTCTTCTGTGGTGGGGAGTGGTAGACAATTGGGGAAAATACCTATTTATATCACAATCATGTATGCATCTGAGGAACTAGACCAAGTCTACAACTGCATTCACACTTCAAAAATAATCTGTTTTGACATCACTTTGACTGCCATGGCTCAGTGTGATGGAATCCTGGGAATGGTAGTTTGTTGCGGCATCAGAGCTGACAAAGAAAGCTAAATATCTCACAAAACTACAATTTTCAGAATTCCATAGCATTCAATCATGAGAGTTAAAATGGTGTCAGACTAAATTATTGCTGCAGTGTGGATGCAGTTTACGAAAGCTTATGCTATAACCTCTTCTACATAGTTAGTCTCAAAAGTGCTAAAAGATCTCTTTGCATGGTTCCAGCTAGCTCTTTTCCCAATGTATTAGAAGAAAGATTGAAATATACAATTGCTTTCATCAACAACTGCAACATACCAAACATGTTATGTGATACAGTCCAGGAAATGTTTTACCATGCAATGACCTCTTTGCTTAGGCAAGACCCAAGTCATCATTTTGATATTCTCATCTGGTACAGTTATGCCAATGCCCCACAAGTGAGCCAATGTCATAACTCTTTAGAAAACATAAAGAGTATCACTTTTATATGGGCCTCTGAGCTGACCATTAGGAAACATGCAAAAGGCACCTGGAACATTGGAATATGCATTCCTTATACAGCTGCTAACCATGTTGGTGGTAGGCTTTAGTATAGTATTCTGATCATCTTGGGAGTAATCACATAACTGATGCAACCATGGTAGCAAATGACTATCTAAGGCGATCTAAGACTCTATTACCCATAGGGAAGCTCAAATTGTTCTTTTTAGTAGTTAGTGGATAAATATGTATGGGGAACAAGGTATTAAAAATAAAATATCCTCATGTACACTTTACTTAGTTCAGATTTTAATTCTATATTCAATAGCAGTTATGCTTTACACCGCCCAGAAGTTTTACTCTTTGTAGATCATTCTGGACACATAAAACCCCTTATGAATGCAATGTTCTGCTCATTTATAGACTTTTAAATTTTTCATGTAGCAATGAAAGTGTCACTTTTACTTTCAAAAACATGCTTAAATGTGTAAAGCCTCATCCTTAGTAATCTGCAACTTTCAGAGGGAAGATCAGGAAGCAAATCATTGAAGACTAGCTGCTGCCACCTTTCTCCTTAGAAATCAATGCCTTCAGCCAGAGAACTACCTGCTCCTAGGGATTGCATATAAAATCAATTTAAAACAGTGAAATTACAATATTGATTTTTTGGAGGTTAATGGTGTTTGCCTTTGACATTCTGTTTAGTTCTCCTTAACCTTTTATGATTATGCGATGGGTCATTTTCTGTCTTCTGTGGTTTGCTAAATTATATTCTGTATTATTTCTCACAGGATACAGTCCATTGTCCACCTTCCTATTTTTGTCATAAAGCTAGTACGAAGTGAAACAGAAAAACAAGTAGTACCACTATAAAACTATAAGGTCTCCCACCAATTGGTTGTCCCAGCTACAGTAAATTTGATAAAGTTGGGATTTACTGACTCACCATTCAGCCTTTGACTGAGTAGTAACTGAGTAGTATCTGAACTGAGTAACTAAGTAGCTGAGCAGTAACTGAAGGTCTGAGCAGAAGGGGCAGAGTAGCAGAGGCCAAGCCTATTCTATCCTGACCCTGGTTCTTACCTGGGTTGGTTCCTAGGCCGGCTCAAGGACAGGTAGCTGTTTACACACCTACCTGCCACCGCATCATGGACCTGCCATAGCCTCTTGCTTATTACCTTCCTCTACCATTGCTCCTACTAATACCCTCTTTGCCATATCTGTTGTGGAAATGGGGCAACTGGCTAAGCCCAAGTAACCAGACACCCCGTTTCCACATCAGAAATGGTGACGTGAAGCCTTCTCAGTAGAGACAATAACAGGAAAAGGTAAGGGGCAAGCAGGACCATCCAATCTCTCAGGTGTTGCCTAGAAATTCTGTGGCAAACAGTGGGACTTTTTTACCCATGTTGAGGCCCCATTGCCTCAGACTGGGACTGCTGGATTGATGTCTGGTCTGCCTGATCCCAGCCTGGGGTATTGGCCTGCATTGTCTGAATAGGATGAGTCCAAAGGAAACACAGGCCTTTTGACTCATGTGCACAGACCCTGAATTTAGAACAATCACAACCTATTGGGTGTCTTAGAGGTTGTCCGTATGAACCAAAAGGTCAGTGTTCCCCCTGGGCTTGTATCATTCAGTTCTGATGATGCAGGCCAAAACACAGGGCTAGGATTGGGCCTGACCCTGCCAGACTGGATGTGGACCCAGTGGTCCTGGTCTAATCCCAAGGTAAAGGCTGTTTACCCTGTGATTTGGCCCAGGTCCACTGGATCCATGTTGAGTCTGGCAGGATCAGGCCCAAATTGACCCCTGGTTTCTCACAGATTTTCCTGGAAACTCCATGGTAAACCTCAACTGTTTACACGGCCGTCTGTGCTTCTTATTTTGTCACATCATTGTTGGTATTGAGAATCCCCCAGTCACTGATTCTAATGCAGAAATGGAGCACCTGTCCATGTGAATGCAACCAGGTGTCCCGTTTCTGCATCAGATGTGGTGACAGGGGGATTCTGAGTACAAGCACAGCAAGGTAAGGAGCTTGTGCTAGGAGGAACTAGAGCTCTCTGGCTGAGAAGTCTAAATGCCCTCCTTAATCTGCAAGCCCCAGGATTCCATAGAATGATGCTATTCCAGTTATAGTTGAATCACAACACCATAACTGTGTAATGTGAAAAGGTGCAAGATTTCAGAGCCTGGGCAGGGTTGTGTGGGAGAATACAGCCCTTCAAATAGCCTCAGCCCAAGCCATGTAGGGATTCCTAGGTCATAATCTTTCAATTGTACCCAGAAACAAACAGGGAGGCAATGAACCCATTGTAACAAGGTAGTCATGTGTTCCCTTAAGGAGCCCTATTCAGCTGTCTCACTGCAGATAGAGGTTCTGATCAGTTTTCAAAGGCAACCCCATGTAATCCAAATGGAATATAACTAAGGTAGAATTTCATTTCAAAGTTCAGAGAAGTGTGAATTTTGAGTAATTCACAAAGTAAGGAATAATGTATTAGTTCATAATGTGAAATTGCTACGCTTCTCTTTAAATACAGTATAAGCTGAAGGGGGGGAGGGTCCTATCCTTAATTCTAGTATTCTAATATGAATATTAGAATTAAGGATAGGAATTGTTTTCCCTTTACATTTTGGATGTTAATGTATTTTGCTATTTTGCCTTTAGGGCTACACCTGGATACGTTAGCTAAATGAAATGTTCATTAACAGAGGCCCGTTCCACATGGGCATAAAGTACATGCCTTGCATGTACTAGGGTTAGAAAGGGGCGTCCTTTCCGGCAACTAGCGGCTTGCGGCACCACTTCCAGGGTGCAAAAAGAAGCCGCTTTTTGCGGCTTCTTTTTGCTGCGTCCGGGAATCGCGTGGTTTGTCCGCTGCAGTTCCTGGATGCAGCAACCAGCGGCGCCAGCAGAGCGCCCTTTTTGGGCACTCTGTATCGTGCCAGAGAAATCTTTACAAACACCAGGTCGAAAGGGAAGCAACAGAGAATGAATATGATGGGAATTTTCATGACTGACTTCACTGAAAACAATATGCTAAGTTGGGTGCTGTGTATGTGTGTGGAGGAGCAACACCTCATCCTTATTTACCAAGGCTTGGTAAAGTGAAAAGAATTTCTCAAGAGTTCCAAAAGTCAAGGGTCAGGTTAATTGTTCCGCAAAAAAAGATTGCTTTTTAGTTTGTCAAGCATTTTCTCGGTGGGAAGATGATCCAAAAATTGCTTCCAAAATGGATTTGGAAAATAAAAGTATACCTCCATTATTTTAAAACTTTTAAACAAAAATTGCTTTTAGATTCAGAAGGCTGTGAAAGCTCCATTAAGAACGAATCCTTAACAACAGACAATACAAAGATAATGATAAGAGATTAAGTTGTTTCAAAGGTATGTGGGGAAAATAATTGGCATTGCTTAAAGGAAATGAATGATGTCCTGGTAGATAAAATTTCCAGAATGTATAACTGATCTCAGCTCAGCTGCCTTTTAAGGCCGTTTTAACAGAAGACAGTTATGCCAGAATGTTTCTTTTGAAAAGAAAGACAATTCTCAGTACTGTCACTGAGCAAGTGAAGGAGAGGGCATTGCACTGAATTTGTCAGGCAGGAGCAAACACTTTTTAAAAAGAAACAGGGAAGTGTTATTTAAATTTGACAGAGTAAGAAAGGAAAGTTGCATGCTGAAAGAATCTCAAATCACAATGGTAAATGTGTTTCAATTGTTCCCATTGATAGATGTGACTCTTTCTTTTCAGATAGGTTAGCTGTGAAGGGATAATTCAGACTATGTTCATTAGTCACAGGTACAGAATCTACCATTTGCTGGAGAGGAAGAGAAGCATGGCGATGTTTGAGAAGATTAAGGAACTGGAACTCACTGAAGAAATATTGACTTTGTGGATATCACTGTGGATTTGACCACGAACCTTTAAAATGTTTATCTTGATGTCCCTTATTTATTTATTTCAACACAATAAATCCCCTTTGATGAAATGTGCAAAGGGATCTTGTAGCACCTTTGAGACTAAATGAAAGAAAGAAGCTGGTAGCATGAACCTTTGTAGACTTGAGTCTACCTCCTCAGATGCAGAGGGAAGACTAGAAAGTCCAGGCACAGACCTATAGAAGCAGGCTGTGTATTAGAGTATGACAATAGAAATGCCAAACTTTGTGGGTATGGAAATGAGGTGACAAGTTCGGTTTTAACTATGGTCATTGGAAGACAAAGTGAGGAAGAAGGATGTTTGCTGTGGAGGGAAGTCGCCCCAATGAACCACTACACATGTTATGGAGAAAGGGCCACAACTTTATTAACAAACAGCAACAAGAGTAGGGTTGGCCCAAAGCATGAGGTCTGGATCTGGAAACATCGATTAACACCCTGGCTGCTTGATGAATAAGGTTTGCCTGGTCACGACCAAGCTTTGGGATGACATAGGGACAACGGGAAATGTCCTCTCACATATTTACAACTGGCCTGCCACAAGTTTTAATTAAGCCCCTAGTCACTAGGAGATGCTGACTCAGTGTGGTCACTGCAATGACCACACTGCCTGTCCTCAGTGCACCTGAGTCCCAAAGGACTCCCGTTCCAGTGCTACACAGCCCTGGAAACCATGCCCACCAGATCCAGGTCCTATGCTGCCACCCTCAACAGTTGTAACAACACACCCTAGCCAAGGGAGGGAGAGTGGGAGAGCCAACCTGGGAATGGCGCTGCTTGGAGTGCTACAAGGCTTTAAATAAGCCTAGGAACCAATCCGGGGCTGGAAAAGGCTGGATGCACTGCCTCCCAGCTCCAATAGCCAATGGGATGCTCAGGAGGACCGGAGCATCCAAAAGGGGCTTCCCATGAGCCTTGCAGTTGTTCCCAGCTCCGGGAACAGAAAGGCTGCCCTTTCCGCTCCTTGCACCACTCATGGGCGAGCCCACCAACGCAAAGGCTGCTGGGGCTCGGAGGTGCTGGTGGCTAACAGAGCTGGGGCGACTGACCGCCCCAGCAATTAGGCCGGCTTGCTGAGTCGGGCAGCCTGATTTCCTAAAGCCAAGGTGAGTAGATAACCATATAAATGAGTATTGGAATGTAGTGTGGGAACCAGAAAAGAGATTTGCTGAAGTGGCCAAAGGAGGCCCCTATGAGACTGGGGAGTGAGTAAGTGTTATAATGTGCGTTGTGTACCAGGAGGGTTGGGAAAAAGTTATAGTTTTTTTTTTTTTTAAATAGTAGTCCCTCTGGCCTAGCTCAAGAAAAGTCATAAAACAGCAGCAGAGAAATAAAAGTCCACAAATAAATGCAGAATGAATGGAGCACCTAATTAAGAAAGATAAAGTGACAACAAAAAATAACCAATGGCTGCTGATATTAGAAAGAACAAAAGTGCCATTGCAATATATTAAAATTTCCACAACTTTTGTACCGCTTTTGAGAAAGCCATGTTCCAAAGAGCCACTGATTTACCCTTTTCAACCTTAGCACTTCGTAGACAAGGATCATCTCTATAATATATGTCATTTTCATGCAAAATGACCCTCAAAAACTTGAGTAGAAGGGAAATAAAGAAAATATCTGGCTGGCCACCTGTAGAGCAGCCACAAGCCAGCCAAGGCACCAGGGATGGTGGCAGTGGCAGGTGCTCACATGCTCACCATTCCTTCCCTGATAGCTTATCTTGCTTGGGTGATAAGATTGTTGCTTCATGCAGTGTGGAGAGATTTCTGCAGTACTTGGGTATACATAAGTCTTTCACACTGAAAATGACAGATAGCACCTAGAAATGTAATGGATCCATAGAAAATAGTGTGAATCCTCATGCATGGAACCTCAAGCAGTAATCTATGCAGAAGCATATCTTAAGAAAGGAAGTGTACAGTGCGCCCTTGGTAGCCACAAGTTTTATATCCACAGATTTCAGTCCTGGTGGCGCAATGGTTAAATGCCTGTACTGCAGCCACTCACCATGGAATTTGCCATGGGAACCCACTAGGTGACCTTGGGCAAGTCATACTCTCTCAGAAGATGGGAATGACAACCCACCTCTAAAGAAATGTGTCAAGAAAATCCCATGTCAGGGTCACCTCAGGGTCACCAGAAACAATTTGTAGTCACACAATAACAGCAACAACAGAAATGTAAACATATAAATTATTAATTTGGATACTTGGTTGGCCTGACTTAATGTCTCTAATATTAAGGGAACCTTGGATGTACTTAAAAGTGTAGGGCCAAAATTGACTTGTAACCAACGTTTCACTTGTAAATATTGCCATTTAGCTGATAGAGGTAGTTTAAATTGCTCCTGCAAAATTGAAAAATAGCAAAAACTCATAATCAATAAGTATCAGATTTAAGGTAACAATCTCATTGCTAATCCACAAACAAATCTGAATCTCGTGGTCAATGCACACCCCTCATTTCTATAAAGCCTTTGGCTCAGCCCATTTGTTCATAATATAACCACTCTAACTGAAGCTTGCACATAATAAATCAGGGCTCTGGCAGCCCCCCAGCAGTTTTTATGTGCCAGGAAAATTGCTTATGTGTGGGAGATTCACATGCTGGTGTGTTCCTCAGTGTGAAAAGTACAAACATACAAAAATGTCAGTAATGATGCTGCTATAAATTGATGAAAAAGAAACATTTTAAACAATAAAATCTTTAAAAGCTTGGAAATGTAATTGTATCTTCAAATGGCACATACATTGAATTTCCTGAATCCCATTAATAAAACTTTAATTAACTGACATTGAGCAGGACACAACACAGACATTACTACTGTCTCCACAATGTTAGTGCTGCATTAGGAGTCCTGATCAGTGGCATGGAAATCTCCCCAGAACACAAAGCTCCAATGATTTTTTTTTTAATTTACTGTGGCCTTTTAATGTGACTATGAGAAACAGAATTTAATTTGTTGGTTATTATGGACAATAACATTCTCTCTATTAATGTTTACAGTCTGTTTCAGAAGACATTATCCATTTTTAACCATGTAAAAGCATAACCAAGTGAGAAATTGGCACTGCACTAAAGGTCCTTTAGGTTAACAAAGGTTGATTTCTTTCCTATCTCATTAAGTAAGCCTGTGATGTTCTGTCTGCATTAGTTTTCCTTTTCAGTACTAGCACATTATCTTTATAGATAAGTGTCTTCAGTTGGCACAAGGTTTCTGTAAGTCAATCAAGGTTTAAACATAACTCTGGCTCATGGCAACTCTGTCCCAGGATTCTCTTAGCAAAATATATTGAGAGGAGGTTTGTCATGTCCTTCTTCCAACACTAAGAAATTGTGAGTTGTCCAAGGCTGCCCATTGGCTCCCCATGGCTAAGTGAGATTTGAATCCTTGGTCCAAAACACATTGCAGAGATAATCCAGTTTGAGACCACTCTAACTGTCCTGACTCCATACTAGGGGATTCTGGGAACTGTAGTTTTATTATTATTATTATTATTATTATTATTATTATTATTAACCTTTATTTATAAAGCGCTGTAAGTTTACACACAGGTGCAACCAACCATTGCCAGTTTGCCATCTTTGATCAGCATCAATATGTGACTCTGAAAGTGGATGATCCTCCTGTCTGGGCCCAAATTAAACTCAAATATTGGTTTAGTGGTTTGAGTGTTGGGCTAGGACTTTTAGCCTTCTCTGTTAGAGAGCTCTGGTGCCACAATAAACTACAATTCCCAGCATTCCCTAGCATTGAGCCAAGCAAATAAAAGCAGTCGCAAACTGGATTAATTCTACAGTGTGTTTTGGACCATAGTTCCCAAAGATTTAGTGGCAAAGGATACCAAGGATACATATGAAAAATGTATGGGCCAATTTTTCATGCAAGAGGGTGGACAGTACATGACCAGAGCCCTTATTATATTCTCCTCACTCACTTTGAGATACATACGCATAACTAGAAGAATGAAGGACCAAATCATTCCTGGAAGCATCACCTGAAAAGCCAGTTGTTCATCTCCAATAGTCCTCTCTCTCTTTCTTCAACTGCAAAAGGAGACAAAAAGACAACCTGTGCATGAAGGCCCTTCAGCTTCCTACCCAGAGCATCATAATCTCTTGTGGTATCTTCAAGGAGATGTCACGGGAGATTACAAGGCTTTGAGTAACCCCAGAAGGACCTTCATAAACAGGTTGTCATTTCATCTCCCCTGCTGGTTGAAGGACATGGGTGAGAAGGACAGGGCACATGGTCAGGGTGATGGATCATGACAGGCCACTGCAATCCTGTCTTACTTGCTCTTGGATATTGCCTACTGCAACATGCAGAACTCAAACAACCAGTATTGAAAAATGTTTATACCATCAATCTCATCGAAAAAGGGTAAACATATTTAAAGTTTTCTAGAACTCTGAGAGATAGCTTTTAAAAGCAATTAAAGCTCATTAGAGTGTTTGAAATGAAATGTTTTAGGATTATTTATTACACTGTTGGAAAAAGTAATTCATCATATTGCTGATTTCGCTCTTTGTATTTTTTCCTCATTATGTCCTGTAGCTTTTTTGAGTGGGGAGAATTCCTGCAAAAAGTCCCCTAAAATGATATTGTAATGTAATTTTTAAGAAAGTAGAAACTACTTTTTACACTAATAAATACTGTTCTTAATATTGTATTTTCATGTATTGTATTGCATTTTATCTATCCTATTTTGATTTCTTCTTTGCTAGTCATTGACTGAAATAAATATATGCATGTATGTATACCAATAAAATAGTTTCATGTTTTCTCAGTTTTTTATAAATGTAGTTATACCATTATTTACCTGCAAAGAAACCAATTGTAAGTGGCTAGATTCCTAGTTGTATTTTAGCTCTAAACATTCCACCTGCTTTTACAGATATTCCATGAAAATATATGCCTAGTCCTAGCCAAGAAAATGCATGTACCTAAGCAGATTTCCTCTAAGTATTACTCACTAGATCAGAAGCCATGGACAAATATGAGGTTTGCTCAAACATGCATTGGAATGTGCATTCAAGTGTTAATCCCATCCACCTTTACTGCATTATTTTCACTGGGATATCCATTCCAATGTGCTTTTCTGTCTGACTCCTCAGTCACATTCAGGCACACCAAATCACATATAAATACCTGTTCCAAAATATGATTCTTGTTGCTTTGGGATGAGTGCAGCTATAGCAAGGGCTCATCAATAACACAGTTCCATTGTGCAGTCTCTTCCCTTTTGTAGAGTTAAATTGCAATAGTCATTTTAAAAAAATAACTTGATAATGAAATTGCCTGTTTGATAAATGGAGAAATTATAAATAGTGCCCAAAGATCCTGGCATTAATCTGAGAAACAATGATGTACCGTGAAGTCAGTAACTTTCCATAACTGCAATAAAAAGTGAATATCTTTTTGCATCAGCACAGCTAGCTGAAGATTAATGCCTGCAGGATAATGAAATATTTACATTCATAAGCGTGTGACTTTGGCTCCGTTTTGTCTGAAGGATATCAGACTCCTACTACTATGACTTCCTTTGGCCTGATCATTATAATTAAAACCCACTCTTGATTGTTTGCTGCCATTTTAGGAGAGCATGACAGTGATGTGCAACTAGTTGCTAAGCAAAACTCATGAGTCTGCAGAGGTTCTGTTTTGTTTGTTTTTTAATGTGTGAAAACAAGAGCCAGAATTGTATGAGTGCCCTACAGCAATGGATGCATCTTTTTCAGGGACATACCGCAGTTTTGATGAAAATCTGACCAAATCTACTGGCTCTGAGTAGCCTATTCATTCAGTACTTTATTCTCTTCGTGGCCATTACACCCATGGCTTTTCCCCCTCCTGCCACCATACCAGCGCTGGCATAGTTTTATTGTTTTTAAGCTTTTGTTGAATGAATGAGGTAGCAGATAATAGGAAAGTAATAGGAAAGTCCTCTTCTTAAGATACTGGAATGCCTTTACCAACCACAGCTGCCAATACTGGAGCTTTTGAGAGTCGCTTTGGGTCCAAGGTGAGAGAAAGGCGGGAGAAATAAATAATTACACTCCATTAGTGCATAAACAGTATTCTGACTATCATGCACATCTACACACAGACTTACTATTTTCCAATAATCTTATCTCAAATGTATCACAAGTTTAGAAGTTCTATATCATTGGATCTAATTTCTGAAGTGGAACCAACACAACTGTGTTGTGTCATTTGGGAAGCAAACTACAAACCACCTGACCTTCAAACACATATCCTAAGATCCAGCATCTCCAGCTGAATGAATGAGGTAGCAAGTAATAGGAAAGTCCTGTTCTTAAAACCCTGAAATTACTTTGCCAACTACAGCTGCCAATACTGGCATAGATAGATAAATACTCTGTTCTGATGTAAGTCATCTTCCTCTTTTTAAATATCTCTGAGTTTAGTCCATACTGCTGTACATAGACAATATTTTGTTTTCCTTATGGAAATGGCTAATGCATATTTCCTGCAAGAGACTTTGGCCATGACAGAAGCCCAGAACCCTGCCAAGAAACTCAGGTGGGAGCTACTAACAACTGTCAATTGAACTGAAGTTGTATGTAACTTATTTAATTTACAGAACTGAGTATGTGCTTCAGGAATCACAAGCCTAAAACCTTGACCTGTAAGCATGAGCATCCAGTGGCTAGACATTTCAACATCGAATGCCACAACCACTCTGATTTGTCTGCATTTGGAACTGAAATACTGTCTCTTTCAAGTATGTTGGGGGGGAAATGTCCAGATTCACAGACTTACCACCTGCATTGTCTCAACCTAGCAGATACCATCATCCAGTTAAGGATATTGACAACAGAGTGTTCTATATTGCCATATTGGCCACAGTTTATTTTTATTCTAAGAGACTTGAAGAAGGCAGAAGGCAAAATGTTTTGTTAATGCATTTATAAAGTTCTATTTATTAATCATTGCTTGAATAGCCAGAAATAAATATGGAGAAGAACCACGAGGAAGACGTATGCTTACATTCACTTCCGTATTTCTTGTTAAAATTGCTGTTTAAATCTTCCTCCTTTGAGTTTTACAGTTTTAGAACATCATTTATGGTGCACAGTTCTGGTTCTGGTCAATAGTAATAAGTTTTATGACAGCCACTACTAATAATTATGATCGTGGTGGTGGTAAGGATAATAATAATAATTTAAAAAAGCAAGATGATGATGATAATCAAGAAAAGGCAAGATGATTGTAAAATAATTTGATTTGACTGGGCTCTCTGTACGAAGCTATGATGGCAAAATTGTGTCTTCATAATATGATTTCAGATTGCAAGTGGTGATGCACACAATGAGACCCCCTCTCAAAGGTGTGGGGAGAAACTATCATGTACACAGAAAATTAGCATGGACGCTAGAAAGCTAGAATAGAAGCCTTCTTTCTGACAGCTAATTTTCAATTCCTCTGGGAAACGTTTGTGTCGAGCTCTATAAGGCTTTCTTCCCTCCCCCTGCCAAAGTCCCCTCGATATCTCAGGGTTGCTCACAGCACTAAATGGAAGATATATAGGGGAGTTCATCTACACTCCCTCAAGTATTTGTGAAAATCTCTTCAACGGTTCTTTTACAATTATCTCCCAGTCACAGGTGAATGCAGAGGAATCAGCCAAATTTCTATTAGTACAGATTAAGTGGAGTCATTTTTCACACAGATAGTGCATGTGCTGCTGGCTTATTGGAATACTGCCTTACCCTTTTATAAGCTGCTATTGTCACAAGTATGAATTCAACTGATGATGATGAATAGTAAGCATTATTCCCACTTTAACACCTAGACAAATTACTTGCATTATCACAGAGACCAAAAAGTTAGAGTGCCCAGTACCTTTCCCCCCTCCATAACTGCAGGAGTATACAAGGGACTTTTTTTTCTACAGCTGGCACACATGACCTCTTGGCAATGGAAATATCTATGGTATGACTGGATCCATTCATAGCTTCATGTCATCATTACTACTGCTATATAATCATTGTAACCATTGTCATTATATGCAAAACAAAACAAAAAACTCAGGGGCTTCACATACAACAGGGCTGTAATCCTTTACTCACTTATTGGGACTCGGTGGAGCCTACTTCTGAGTAGACATGCAGAGGATCGAACTTCACATTAATAGGACTGAAAACCTATTAATATCAGTGGGAATTAAGTAATGACTGAGAGCCAATGTGGCATAGTGTCTCGAGTATTAGATTGCAGCTCTGGAGACCAGGGTTCAATTCCCAGCTTGGCCATGAAACTCACTGGGTGACTCTAGGCAAATCACATGCTCTTGGCCTCAGAGGAAGGCAATAGCAAGCCTTTTCCAAACAAATATTGCCAGGTTACAGACCGCCGAAAAGCGGCGGTCTGGCTCCGCCTCTGCTTGCAGCGTCCAGGAGCCACAGCCTTTAAACCGCACGGCTCCCGGACGCTGCAGGGAAGGAGCGCGGAAATCGCGCTCCTTCTCAGGCCCCAGAAGAGACGCCACGAGGCACTAGTCGCGCTCTCGCAGCGTCATTTCTGGGGTGCGATGTGCAGATGCAGTGTGTCCGCTATGTCAAGATGGCGGCGGCCGTATGGAACAGCCGCTGCCATTTTGTGCACGCGGCGCATGTACTAGGGTTAGGGAGGTGCGGAAGCACCGTCCCTTCCTAACCCTAGTACACACTCGTCACGTACTATATGGTGGTTTGTAACCCGCCATTGCCAAGAAAACCCCGCGATAGGTTCATTTTGGGGTCATTATACATTGGAAACAACCTGAAGGCAGACAACACACACACACAACCAATCTGAATGATCTCAAGGGAACCCAAGGGCAGCTGGTTCACAGATGCAATCCTGGTCATGTCTGCAGAGATGTGGGACTTAATCCGAGTTAAGTGAGTAGATGACTTTAGCCTTTTCCAAGCTGAGGAAAATGTTCACATTGAACTCTGACAATATTTGTAATATAATCAATAGCATTATACTATTTTAAAAAATCCATCCTACCTCCTTAAAGCTATGGCTCTTTGGACATAGTTATGAGCCGAGACAAGATAGAAACACAGTACCACCTGGGACAGGGAAGTTCAAACTCAAAATGTACTATTATATTCATTACTAAATGGTTTTAAAAATCCATTTGTGGTTTCTTCTCCAATATCAGTGCTTGCTATAATAAGCAAGACCTCAGATATGCAAAACATATGAAGTATAGGGTTTGAGTTAAAAACATAAGAAAAAATCAATGGTTGCTGTTACCTCTTGAATCAGTTTTAGATTTGAAAGGAGGATTATCTAGTAGGAGGATTATCTAGTTTAGGAGGTGAAATTCATAAGAATTACCATCGTCTTTGATCAAATTGCCAACATCAACAACCCTGGGAATGTTCTAAAATGTTCTGTCTCCACATGCAGGTCCTCCCCATTTTGTAGCATGAACTCACTTCATATCTTTCTCAACACATTTGTGCTGTTTCATGATTGTGAAATACACTCACCTGAACTAAATGGATTTCGGAAATATAGGCAGTTATACTTAGCTTTGCATAAAGTTTCAGTGAAGTGCTGGTTGTCGTGGCTTCTTCTCTTTACATGGAAACTGTTTAATCTTTGGAGATGTATTAAGAATACTGCCTCGCCTGTTCCCAAGGATTTCAGGCTCCATTTTGAGGTCTCTCCTCTCCATCCCATCCCATCCTTCTAGCAGTACACAAAATGGCAGTATGCCTTGCTTACAAATAAATGAACCTGGTGTCATTTCCCGTACAAGCCTAAAAAGTATAAACACATCATAATTCATTTAATATGAATCAAGATACCAATAAATTACAAAATACATATTGACTATAAGGGTAATTATTCTGTATTTTTGCATGCTATATTTTAATATGAAAAGAACAAGACACAGTTTATTGCCCAGCAATGTTGTATGTATACAACTGCCCCCTCCATTCTGCTCTGGGTTTCTTGAGCAAAATAATTAAAAAAAACTTTGTCATTGGAGATATAACTTCATTAAAAGACGAAAAGTAATGAGATGAAAATTATGCTGTCATCGTGGAGAAAAGCACATTCTTGAGAACTAGCCCCTCTGCGCTTGTGAATTTTTATATTGCAAAGCTATTTGTTACTTGCTTGGTAGCCTTTACAAGAAGATGAATTCTCTCTAGGATTATAATAAAACAAAAAGCCTTTAGAAAAACTGAGCTGGCACAAAATCTAATTTTTATAGGAGCAGAATTGCAGGTGAAATGAAAAAAGGGTTTTATTAGGCAGTATTGCTCTTGGGAGAGCACAGAAAACCAAAGCTATATTTGACACAACTCAAATGTCACTCAGATATGCACATTTCCTATAGATCAACAATACAGTCTCCTGCATAAAGGAAGGATATGTCAACTGCTGTCTAATATACTGTACTAAATAAATTACCCACTGAAATACTATGCTAATAGGCAAAGACAAATACAGTTGATTCCTCCCATCCAAAGAGGTTCAGTTCCACCATTCCACACCAGGAATGGCAGAAAACATGAACAGTTGCACCCCATAGTATTCAATGGTGGTGATTGCACATATACGCATAGTGCACCCATGTACATGCACCACCACTAACATCCAGTAGCCCAAACCATTTTCCACATTCACCATTGAATAATCCTACTGCAAAAGAGAAGACTCTGGAAGCCAATTTTTACTGACTTTTTGCCAGTTTCCACAATTCTACGCTATACTATACTGTATATAATCCACTATGGATTCAAGTACAGAATTAATGGTTCATCCAGGTAAGGAATGGAAATAATATTTCAAAAATGTTGAGATACTCTGATTAGAAGAATCCTGTAATGATGAAAATCTTCACAGTTTGGGATTTATTTTGTTGGGGGGGGGGAATGCACATGGTTGGTTTTGCACACATTTTCTGTGCAGGAAACATCATTTTCTGCATGGAAAGTAATATTTCAATGTAGAGATAGTAATTTCTGCACAGAAAATGTTGTTTTCTGTGCAGAAAAGGAAGCTGTAATTGGGGATTTGTTCTACGTAAAATTTGCACATGGCTGATTTGTGTAGAAAATAGTATTTTCTGTGCAGGAATTAATATTTCTGCATTGGAATATTATTTTCTATGCCAAAAGTGTTTTTCCCATTCAGCAGGAAGAAAATTGCTGAAATTATTTATTGCTATCTTCCAGAAGAAATTTAGCTGAAAATTACATCCATAATCCATTTTATACAATTTCACTTATGTGTTAAACTTAATATACTCAAAGTTTTTTTAAAATCACTCATTAAATATGGGAAACTAGGAGAGTTAGGACAGAGAAATAGATATATGGGAAAATCAAAATATCCATAAACATCAATGATGTAGATTTACTATACAAAGAGAGGGAGAGCAAAGAAAGAGGAATTCTGAAGAATGACAATGGAGCATGTGTGGAATAATAATTTCTAATATTGGTTATGTTTTTAAATTCTTTATGATATCATACCACACAAACAACAGGGATCAATGTGGAGAAACACTGAGTTTTATGATCAAAGAGAGTAGGTTTTCTGGTTAGAAAATTGATGAAACTTGGGGTTGCTAGAATTACAAGTTGGTTTCAAGATTTAATGATTATCCTGAAGACTATGAAAGTTTGTGGCACAGAAGGGAGAAAGGTGCCGTATGTTCTGTCAGTGGCAAATTGAAAGAAATGTATTCATTGGATGAATTGGCACCGTACAATAAAATCTGAGGGTGGTAATATCCATCCCATCGCCAGAAATAATGCCATCTAAGACAAGCTATATCATGTGATTCTACTTGTAAGGGACAGACACAGCATCTAGGAACCTGTTTGAAGGGTGACTTGCTCTGGCAGCATTGAGACTGATGATACTGCAAAGTGCAAAAGCAGGTAATTGAATTTTATTTTCAACATGCAAACTAAATAGTTGCTTGTCTACAACATTAGAAATGCTGAGTCTCAAAGAAGTGCTGAAATTAAAGGTCATGTTCAGAATGAAATCATTTAATCATGTCCAGGATTGGAATGATCAGTCCCGCAGGCCAGCTCAAGGGTCTATAGAAAACAGATCACATGAGGATCTGACTAGACTGGTAACAAACACTCAAAAAACAAGATTCAGGATATGGCACACATGAAGGTACAAGAATCTTTGCTTGTGGAAAAAATAGAAACCATCTTGCTCAGCAGGGTGTGGTCTGTTGTTACTAGACGACAGACGTAGGGGTGGGGAAAACAATGAGACCACAAAAGGTTTAAAGGTTGTGGTGGTCAGAAGAGTTTCCTAACCCTAAGTTCCTTTAATTCCACTTTCATATGAAACATGATTCTTTAGTAAGGATGGAAGACAGCTTTATCTCAAATTTGAAAACCTACTTTAGTGGCCTAGTAGGAACTAAAATCTGGATCTCAAAAGTTTCATTCTAACACCCTAACCATTGCATCATAATTGCTCCCCATTGAACCTTTAATACAAATTTTTGAAAGAGGCTGGGCTGCCTCCTTCGCTTTAGTCTTTTTACAGACGTTTTCCATTCTTTTGGCTATAGCTTACTTGCTGATGAAGGGGATTTTAACAGATGAGTGCTATACTTTTGTACTGATGTATTGCATGGCAGACTTTTTTTAAAAAAATACTTTGTAAATAAAATAGAACAAATTTGTGTTTCAAAAAACCTGAATGGGGTAGAAACTGAAAAATATAGTTATGTCAATCGCTGCCCCTTTGCTCCCTCAAATCCACCATTCATCTTTGGAATGCAATGGCCAAGATTCATGTTTGTTATTTACTGAGCTATTCTTTAAGGGTTGTAGGTCATAGAGAGCTACAGATGCACCTGCTGAAGCCCTCAGAGCTGGGCAGAATTTCACTTCAACTTCATTCAACATTTCCAGGACTCTGTTTCAGCATGGCAGGGCCACACCAAGCTGAAATATGGAGATGGAGCTGATCAAAACAGTCATTTAGATTTATTTCCTGCACTTGCCCTGTTAAATGGCTCATCTTTTTTGAATGTTCCTTCCTAGAGAAACATAAGCTTATCAGAAGGAGTTCTATCCTGGTGAAATATACAAATTGTGAGTGGCAGTTTACTAGATTGCCTGTCAAGACTAGTGTAAATGCTGTCACACCAGAGATACTGAACACCATTAACTACTACTGGAGTCAGCAGCAACAGAAGCTGGGGTTTATATACTTTGTGTAAAGAGAACACATATTCTTCACAAGTCTATTAGTGAATTGTTCAAATGGTCAAGTGGCAAAAGCAAGATTTCAAAACTAATTTAGGCATATGTTTACAAGAGTTCAAAGGAAACTAACAACAACAAAGGTTACCCTGTCATGCATGTGTCCCTCTTAGTTTATTCAATTTAAAAATGTAGGGCCTCTACATTTTTATCTGGTAGTTCAAGCTGCAATTTCCATTTTAAAAAAGGGTATGAGGTGGTTTATCACGTTGATGCTAACCATAGCATCAAGCAGTCCACATGCTTTTTCTTCTTTTCCTCCTTATTGGGCTCAAAGCAGTGTATGAAAATTATAACAAATGCAGATAAAAGCACAAACAAAAACTATATATATATATATATTATATGTCACTTAAACTTGTCATAGAATCAAGCTATTTTATTAAATAACCTCATTAAAGAGACAAAAGTCAGACGTCAGAAAACCAGCACACTATTAAAGGCCCTTGTGGTCAGTTACTAAAAGCCTGTTGGAATAGAATAGTTTTTATTTTGCCAAAGGAAGGACAGCAAGGATGGAACCATTCTAACCTTCCTAGAGAGAGAGAGAGAGAGAGAGAGAGAGAGAGAGGTCAAATGCCTGGGGCAAACCACCAAGTATGCCCTCTCTTGTATTTCCACCAGACATGTCTGGGAAGAAGAGGTTCTTCCAAAGATCTTAGAGCTTGGACAGGCTCATAGAGAAAGGTATAATAAATGTCCTGTTACATTGTAACCCCCTAATAATAATTCCAATCCCAAACTTCTGAATGGATTCAAATAATATATTCAGCTGAATATCATTGAACATAATTATGTGTTTATGAATCATATCCAATCACCATATCACTGTACCTCTTGTACCTAACCCACAGAAGCAGTCTAGTAAGATGTCATGGTAAATGGTTTTAAAATTCATTGGGAGACAGAGAAAAATCGACAGGGCCTTCATTCCCCGCCATTACCTTCATAAGAAAAGTCATCATTCAAGCTGGCAGTGGCCAAACCAGAGCAGAGGAGGCACTGAAACAGTGGGCCTGAAGAGACAGGTAAAATAAAGCTGCCTCGGGTCATTTTGGAGGGATGCTGTTTAAATGCTGCATGCATCCTAAGAGGCTAGAACCTACATTGAAGCCACACTCCAGTACTAAGGACTGAAGCACAGCTTTGGCACAGCTTCTGGCCTATTAAGATGTGTTATTTAAACAGCATACCTCCAAAGTGACCCAAAGTGACCCAAAGCAGTTTTATATTGGCCTGTCTGTTCGGGCCCAGTATTAGACAATCCACTTCCCTCCAAAAAGCATCTGGTGTTGGACCACACTTCAAAACCTTGCTCTAGAAGAAGTTAAAACAACTGGGTGGTAGTTATTGAAATCCCCCATGTCCAAAAATGATTTCTTAAGGATCATCTATGCAAGTGCCTCTTCTAGGACACATAATTGCCTCTCACAAATAATTCAAAGTTATAGTTGAGTTAGTCTGGGGTGGTATGCAAAAGGATATTCTAGCCCTTTGGGGACTAACTAAGTAGATTATCATACCACCTTTCCTCCAGCGCTAGATGGGGCATGTAAACTTAAATAAGCAGATTTTATCACACACTCCTGTGCAGATTTTCTTGCTCTGGGAGAAGCCTGGATTGGGTAAAGGATACCTACTTAAGCCTAGTTAAGTTTACATCTGAAGGGTGCAATTTTAATGTGAAGTTGAAGGCCGGCATCCATAATTTTTTGTGGGTTTTTTGGGCTATGTGGCCATGTTCTAGAAGAATTTCTTCCTGACATTTCACCAGCATCTGTGGCTGGCATCTTCAGAGAAATTTTCCCAGGATGTTTACCCTTTCAAAGGGAAACAAAAAATATGTTAAACTTGTTAGAGTTCAGCTTTCATCAGTAGAACAGCAAAAGTATGGGTCAGACTATTATTTTAAATCTGTCTTCCTAAAGAATAAAAATAACAAAAACATACAATTTGTAGTTTAAAAACAAATAATAAGAACTTTAATAAATAATTACAGAACAAAGTAAATCCTATCCTAACTGGTGTTAATATAGCAGGAAGAGACTGTTAACCTCACTCAGAGGAGACTGTTACTCCATCTTAGACTGAGAGGAGACAGTTACTGTACTAAGAGGATACTGCTTAGAATCTTGAGAGAGAGTCTGTTAAACAGTCTCCAAGTGTGAGTGACAGGAGTCTCATGTGGCCTCAAACTAGATTATTTCTGCATTGTGTTGTGAATGAGATTAGTTCACACTACACTCTTAAAGAGCTGTTCTTCCACTTGGTTTGACTGTTTGATTATTTTAATGGTTTTAACGATATTTTATTATGTATAGTTGGGGGGGGGAGAGAGGAATGAATAATAGAATGTATTTTAAGGCTTGTTGCATTTTATACTGTATTTTATTTGATGTTGTAAGCCATCTCAGTCCTCCTCTGGGAGAGGCGGGGTAAAAATAAATTATTATTATTATTATTATTATTATTATTATTATTATTATTATTAGAATGACATAGATAGAGGGAAGTCTCATCTATCTAAGTAGGGGGAGGAGAATGCAATACATAAAATTTCTAACAATATTCCACATCTAGTGTGGGAGGAAAGGGAGTGAGATAATCTCCATAGTTCTCAATTACTTCTTTGTCTCAGTTACTCTCAAAGATGCTACAATATCCCTCTGCATACTCTCACAAGAGTTATTAAGTACTTCCCAGATACACCAAGGGCCTGAACAGACAGGCCAAAATAAAGCAGCTTTGGGTCACTTTGGAGGTATGCTGTTTAAATGACACATGCATCTTAAGAGGCCAGAAGCTGCATCAAAACTGCACTCCAGGATTGGAGCGTAGCCTTATCATGGCTTCCGGCCTCTTAGGATGCGTGCATAATTTAAACAGCATACCTCCAAAGTGACCCGAAGCAGCTTTATTTTGGCCTGTCTGTTTAGGCATGAAGTCAGTCATCAGATTATTTGAAACATCATATACTTTAGATTAGCATCCAAACGTCTCTGACATATAATCAAAATGACAGGAGATTCTCATATCATTTTATATGTTCATGGTGTGCCATTTTATGCATCCCATAATTACATCCCCAGTCTATAATATGACTGCATATTTTATTCTAATCACTGCAGCTGAAATGATAAATATTACTGTGTATGAAAAGGATGCTTGAGAGCACAATTCATTAGGGCTGATGCATGGCTGACAATGATAAATTTGATATTTGAAGGGTCCTTTTTAGAGTTTAATGGTTCACATTAATTCCTCATCCCATACAAATTAACTCTATATATGGATCTTCAATTGCGATTGAATTGTCACTGGATTGAAATGAAGTCCAGCAGAGCATTCATCTGTACATATCATTGATTAGACTGCAGTTTTTAAAAAATGGTCCTCCTAAATGTTTCTTTACAAAGCCAAAAGTAACTGAAAAGAGAACATTCTGGAAACATCATGATAAAAATTTGGGCAAAATGGTATTTATGGCAACTATGAAATATATCTACTTGATGTCCCTGGTGGTTGTTGGCTCATTAAATGTTAATAGAATCAATGAAAATATGACTGGAATGACTTCTGCTTTGACTATTCACACTAATATGATGGCATTTATCCTTTTATGCTCACTTTGCACATTTAATGAGCAGAAGGCCAACTTGTCTGACCTAGAAGCTGACACAAAAAGTGGAGGACAAAAAAAGAAAAAGAAAAAAAGAATTCTCCACTACCACAAGACCAGCATTTTGGTTCATCATCACTGCCAGTCCTTGGAAAGTTCTGACCTAGGACTTTATCACACGTGAGGAATTTATCTTAATTTCGAATGAAAAGAAAGTGGGGCCAGAATGCAATCATATGAATTTGCTAGTTCAGCAAATTTACGTGAATGCGAATTGTTTTCGAACTGGCTTACCATTGCCTGAAAATAGCTTGCCATTGCCCGAATTTGCATGTAGTAGGCTATCACGCAATAACGTTAAACCCCATGATTGTGTTCAGATTGCCATTGGATTATACTAACAATTTCCATTGTCTGATAAACTCCCTAGTTATCTTCTTTTCTTCTCCTCCTCTTCTTCCTCCTCTGCTTTTGAATTCAATTTATCTGCCTTTTTAGAGGCCAAATTACTACATGAGATGACGATTCCATAGTTCTGCCTTAGAGTGCAATGTTTTCCTTTACAAATTGCCACTACAAAATGAGCTGGACTGGACCCCAGCATGGGCTGCAGAACTTTTGTCCTTCAGTTGTAGTCGTGAGACCAATCAGTGACCCTGAATGTTAATTAATTAATTAATTAATTAATTTCTATGCCGCCTTTCTCCCAGAATTGACATTGCCAAACAAGAGCTCATTAAGTGGAACGCAACAATGAGCTAAATCCAAAGCTTGGTGCCAAGTACAGTAGAGCACATAGTTTAAAATGTTGACTTACCAATATCTCATTAACTGAGTTATTCTATTTGACATGAACAAATGGATTTAGGCTAATGTTCAAAAGTAAAAGAAACACAGAATGCATGCATATATTGTTTGCTGTTTGTTGCCGTGTGCCTTCAAGTAGTTTCCAACTTATGAGAACCCTAAGAGTTGTTCAGAACGGGTTTGCCTTTGCCCTCCCCTCAGGCTGAGAGTATGTGACTTGCTCAAGGGCACCCAGTTTGTTTCCATGGCTGAGCTGGGAATCGAACCCTTGTCTTTAGTCCAACACTTAAGCCACTACACTGTACTCTTCTACACTGACTTTATATTTCATATGCCATAGTATTGCTTTTGGATATACTAAACATTTGCAAAACATCATGCATTTGTGCCCACCAGCACTCTACATACCTCTTTCTGAGCACAGCGTCATTGGGCAAAAGAGTGAACTCATCTGGCTAAGAGTTTTCTGTTCTCACTCTTCTTTCTGCTTGCTTCATCTCATTTTTTTTTTAATTTGCAAAACATTGTGCATTTGTTGTAATTTAAAGACCTTTGTGAGTTTTCTTACACAAAATACTTCACATACTATATTCTTATACCTTTTATTATGCTGCTGCATCTATGAACTGCTTGGGACTGGAGAGGAAAAAAAATATCTTTCCAGAAATAGCTGTATATTTCACTTAACTGATGGTTACAACTACCTCATATCTGATAAAGAAATAACTTGCTCCTTGCCTTAAGGATAGGATGAATAATTCTGAAAATTAAAACTCATTTTGCTTCTTGGGAACTATGTTTTTGTTTTTTTAAATGGATACCAAATAATATATATGTCACTTTTCATAAAAAAATAAATAAATCCTTCAACATAACCATGTCTTCACACAATAAAGATCTGTACACGTTTTCCCATAAGTTTGTGGATACTTATCACATCAATTATACAATGGATATAACTTTTTACAGATATGGGAGGGAAAGAATGTATCCCTCACCTCAACTAGTAGAGTCTTCACTGCTGTCATGAGTTCTGGCAACACCAACAAGATTCACACACAACTGAAATTGCCATTAAAAATTGCAGCCACTGTTGCAACTCATCTTTCATTAGGGTTTCTCTTCCTCCACTTAAACCTGCCAAGTCTCTTTTAAAAAGATAGGTTTATAATGCAGTTTGTACTTGGTTTGTTATGCTAGAAAAACACTGTAACCAGGGTGAGTCTACTACAAATGGGGTTGACTCAGTCAGTTCAGCTCTTGAGACGCATGATAGCCAGCTTTCTATGGATTCAGGTTTGCATGGGGTAATGCCAGGTGGGAAACCCATTACCCATAATGTATATTCCGGAGTGCCCTGGCCCTGGATGTTTGGGGGCCATAGACATGGTATGCTGGCCCTCACACCACAGGAGTGTCTTCTTCTTCACTAGGTTTCATAGAATCATAGAATTGGAAGAGACCGCAAGGGCCATCCAGTCCAACCCCATTCTGCCATGCAGGAAATCTCAGTCAAAGCATCCCTGACAGACGGCCATGCAGCCTCTGTTTAAAGACCTCCAGGGAAGGAGACTTCACTACACTCCGAGGAAGAAGTGTGTTCCACCATCGAACAGCCCTTACTGTCAGGAAGTTCCTCCTAATGTTAAGGTGGAATCTCTTTTCCTGTAGCTTGCATCAATTGCTCCAGGTCCTAGTGTCTGGAGCAGCAGAAAATAAGCTTGCTCCCTCCTCAGTATGACATCCCTTCAGCATTCAGCCACTGTTAGCAGCAGTATGGCACATCTTATAGTGAATGACAGGGTGATCTTCAAAAGTAAACATGTGCTTGCACTCCCAATCAGAACCTAACATGATGTTTCATTTTTGCACTTCTAACTGGATCACAAGGATCACAGTATAAAATATTTTGTTGCCCCATTCTACATAGGAAAGCTGTTGAAATTGCTCTTTAATGTTCCAACTTGCGCTCTTACATGTATCCATGTGCATCATACATATCTTTTACAGATTGGTAATGCAGACCCAGTACTTCAGTTAAGTGAGAAACTTGGAACTGTGAATGTCAACGAGTTAGATGTAAAATGGTTTTAAAAGACAGCCGTTTATTTCAACTTAATTTGCTGAAAATGGCATGAAATTACACATAAAAATACAGTAGAAAATCTGAATTTTTCCAGTACTGAAGCAGAGACATCACCACTGAATATCAATTAACTAACATCATGCAAAGAATACCAATGCAGGGGAAAATATAAAGGATGAAATTCAGAGGGAGAGCAAGAGCAGGACAAGCTAGCCTCCTGGTGGACTGATGGTAAAAATATTCATAGGCCTTTTACTTTACAGTCATGAGTCATGATCTGCTATTTCCAAGTTCCCCTCACAGCTTAAATCAGAAGTCATCACATTAACATCTATGACTTATACACACAGAGATAAAAATCCACCAAACAGTGATACCTTTATTGGCCAACTGAAATGCACAATATACTTGTTGCAAGCTTTCAAACCTCCACTATCATTTTCATCAGGCAAGATGTTACATACCAAACAGGATAAATATTGGAGATGTTAGTACAGTAAGATGCCTGCATTTTGTTGTTTCTGTCCTTGGTTAAGATGGTATGGGGAGGGTATCCTTAGATATAAATATGTTCCTGTCTTCTCCTCTAGATTGCTCTGATTTCCCTAGCTCAGTGATGGTGAACCTATGGCATGCGTGCCAGAGGTGACTCTCAGAGCCCTCTCTGTGGGCACATGTGCCATCGCTTCAGCACAGAGTTTGCCAGAGTTTGTTACCAGAAAGCCAGAGGGACATGACACTTTGCAATAAATAAGTCGGTTTTGGGTTGCAGTTTGGGCACTCAGCCTCTAAAAGGTTCACCATCACTGCCCTAGCTTCTCCAGATATACCATACCTTCTTCTTTTTGTTGTGTGCCTTCAACTTGTTTCCTACTTATGACATATGGGCTTTTCTGGGCCACAGAGTGGGTAACTCACCCAAGGTCACCCAATGGGTTTCTTTGGCTGAACAGGGAATTGAACCTCAATCTGTAGAGTCATAGTCCAATGCACAAACCATTACATCACACTGGCTCTCATACCAAATCTACACAACATGGATTCTACTAAGATGTTCTTTACCATTTGTAGGAGGAGCTCATGTTCTCCCCACTCTACCACTGCTTCTATAAGTGCTGGACAATGAATCTGAAGGTGAGAGCTTTCTGTACCCACCAGAATCCTCCAATTGAGTTATAACCCTGTTTTACATGGAAGGTCTCCCGCAGTTATGGAAAGCTCTCTCATTCCAAGCAATCACTCACTAGATACAGAAGGCTGATGACAATGATAACAGGAGGCAGAGCTGCCACATACTGTCTTCCCATATTTTCCTGCAAATGATAAGGAATGCGTGAGTAGCCCTATGGCTAAGGTGTGTTGTGGCTTTTATGCTACAACAGAACACTGTTGATTGTCTTCTGTCTCTGATATAAATGAAAGCAGGGAAACATCTGCAGGGTAGGCCCTATTCATCAAATATAGGCTACAGCATGATCTGAGGCCCTCAGGGCTTTATCTCATAAATGATGTTAGGGGCCTCTGGCTAGGAATGATCATTATGGTTTTGATATGCTTTCCATGTCTAGAGTTCGGTTACCTGGAATACATAAGATGCAAAATCTGCCAATCCAGTGTAAAGACTAGATTCAGTTGTATTACAACATTTTTGTGGGGAAATTATGGTATTTGATTCAAAATGCAGTGTGTGTGACATTTGATCAGAGTAAAAAAATAAAAATAAGTCAGTCTTTCTAAATGCTTGCTCTTAAAAAAAATACACACTTTGTAAATATATGGAAAGGAAACTTATACCATACCCTTTAAATGCTGGGAGTGTGAATGTCAAGACCTTTTGTCAGTCAAGATACCAACTTTTATTAAACTTACTCCAGTATTGACTTTAAATGTGTATCGAACAAGATGTCACTACAACTGAATCAATATGGCATAACATTTTCCAAATTCACTGTAATGGTTTAAGGAAGAACCATGATAATGTGGTATATTCTTGATATTTAATTGCTGATAGAGTAAATTATCTTTACAAATCTACATAGGATATGTGTAATGATGTTAGTAATGTCGCCTTTATGAAATTAATTTCATTCACATCTTTTCAGATTGTCTGAAAATAAAGACTTTGAGTGGAAAATACTGTCTGAAATTGATTTTATGTTGCACCACATAATATACATTTAATCTTTCTAACAAAAAAACCCAACACAAAAAAAACAGTTTGTTAGGTGACTTGATTAACATAAAGAAAACTCATTTAAAATTAATTTTAAATCTGCTAACTGCCAACACAATATTGCTAGCCTATGGTCCAGTCTATAACAAATCAGGTACACCATGAACAAGAGAAAATGGCAGAAGGTTGGGGAGATGTCAATAAAATACAGGTGGATAAATTCAATTTGGAATTTTCTTTAATGAGTAATTGTATAAATGACAGTTGCTTCGTTCAGACCAGTCGAGGCTTCATAAATCGTGGTTTCTAAAGCTGTGTGTTTGGGCTAAGCAGTCTGTCCCCCACACCATCCTGTTGTTGTTGCTATGATCCTGGCTTGTAGTAAGCCATCGGTCCTTGTTATCTGTGAAATGGGGGACATCGACTTAATGACAATTAACAAATGAAGAAAATAAGATAGGATCTTCTTGTTGAAGCTGGTGCACAGTGGAACCAGGGAAATAAAAGTTGGGGAAAGAGCATTTGGGTCATTCGCAGACTGAATGATTGACAAATTGTCTGAACATGACCATGCTGTCTAATGAGACATTCTCTTTGTTGCTTTGCATTATATGTCTGTGAACCAGTGTGGCATTGTGGTTTGAGTAGATTATGGCACTTTACAGACTTCCCAAAAGGGCAGTCTGCCAGCACCCTTCTTTGCTGTGCGAGGGAACCGCAGTGGACAAATCGCGTGGTTCCCCAGCGCAGCAAAAAGAAGCCGCAAAAAGTGGCTTCTTCTTGCGGTGCTGTTGTGATGTTGCAAGGCATCAATGGTGCCCTTGTGGCATCACAAGGGTGCCGAGACATGCGGACGTTGGTGTCCGTTACATCAAAATGGCGGCTCCCATTTGTATGGAGCGCTGCCATTTTGACGCCTGCGTTACGTGCAAGGAGCAAGGCACGCCAGGAAGCACCGCCCCTCGCGCGTAATGACAGTGCCCAATAGGGCCTGTTGGGAACACGCCTATGACTCTAAAGGCCAGGGTTCAATTCCCAGCCTGGCCATGAAACCCACTGGGTGACTTTGGGCAAGTCACACACTCTCAGCTTCAGTGGAAGGCAATGCAAGCCTCCTCTGAACAAATTTTGCCATGAAAATCCCAAAATAGGTTCAGTTTAGGACGGTTATAAGTTAGAAATGACTTGAAGGCACACAAGAACACAATCAACAACAATTATATTTTCAGTGTTAAATGCATGACTCTAAATCTGAAATACACTTTTTAAAAAAGAGGGCAAGAAGCATTTTGGGGAAGGGGCAATATTTATTTAAAGCTATGTATTAGGCTCTTTTTTTCCCTTCCCATCACTGATGATCATTGACTTAGGAGGAGAAATTGCTAAGCATAGTAGATTTATCAAGTCAAAAGGCTTTAGATCACCAGGTTGTCAGCATTGAAACAGACATGGTTGCCTAGTCTGAATCTGTCCAACAAAGAGAATGGAATTAATTTCTTCTTAAAGTGCTATGATTTTCCCACTATCTCCTTTCTTTTACTTAACACTGCTACAAGGCACTTGACAACTGTCTTAAAATATCCAGTAGTTCTTGTAATATGTCTGCAAATCCCTGACTTAAATTCCACCGAACTGAAGCACTTGGCATCTGTTTTGGGTTATCATCATTATGCCATGTCACCAAATGCCTATAAACAAGCGTAGTGCATTATAAGAGACTGTGAAAAACAGGTGATAGTAGTTAACACATGCAGTTTTCCCTATTTCCCTTTAGAAAGAGCAGACAGCTTGCACAGTTAACAATATCTAGTGCTACCAAAGCATTCTTGGTAATGGCACACAGGTGACCTTGTTCTTCATATTTTCTGCTGAAGTGCTAGTAAGGAAGAAGCACTGCTTCCTGCTTTGAAGCTAAAGGCACAGACATTACAGCCACAAAAGAGAAATTCTGCACCAGAGTGCCCTTACTGACTTCTGCCCCAAGAAACTACATTGCAATCTTTTCCTCTTTATTTCCCCCCCAAACCCCTTTGACTCATTCCATAATTTTTTTCCCTTTCTTTTTAAAGAATACATAAGGCAAAGTTTTCTCTTCTTTAACTCAATAGGATCACAGTTGTGGTTTTAAACTACTTCCCAAAGTCTGCAGGCTGGTAATTTTGTTTATCTGTAAAATATTTCAAGGATTAAAAGCATAATACCACTTGATGTCAATTCTTAAGGAACAGGAATAGAAAAAATATACAGCACATTGTTATGAGTTAATGCAGATGCCGTTCTTAGAAATACTTCACAATTTTCAGATGTATTTTTTTAATGAATGTAAGCTACAAGAGGAATGTTCAAACAAAATAGCCTATGTGCAAGTGGGCAGCCAGAAGTATTTGCTGGCTATGACCATGCTTATGCTAGCCTTTGGCTAGGCTGCTTCCCAATTGGGCAGACTCCTATGAGCATAGCACCCTTTTTTCAGTGTCACTAAACATATGGTCAGCAGCGCACATGGACTGCAAGTGCTTTAATGTGAGAGGAAGATCTTAATGGAACAGCTCCCACTATCCCTTCAGATGTTTTTAGGATGTGTGAGAAAGTGCTTCTCAGTACCACTGTAGATAAACTGCACATGATGTGTGACAGCCAGTCATCTCCCAGTGATTGCTCACTGAAATTAAAATGCATCTGCTAGGGGAAGAAAATGTAGTCAGTGGATAGGGTGTATAAAAACTTTCTGTTTTTCCCCATCATGTGTAAACAAACAACTAAACTTGTCCCCAGTTTTAAAAATAATCTTTACTTTCTCTCTGTGTGTGTGTTCTGGGTCCAAGTCATTTCCAGTTTATACCAACTTTAAAGCAAACCCATCATGGAGTTTTCTTGGCAACATTTGTGCAGAGGAGGTTTGTCCTTGCCTTGCCCTGTGTCTGAGGACATGTGACTTGCCCAAGATCACACAGTGGGTTTCATGGGTGAGTTGGGAATCAAATCCTGGCCTCTAGAGTTATAGTCCAATATTCAAACCAGTATGCCACACTAGCTCTCAGCCTTTATTTTACTGAAGGGTAGAGAGTTCCTGAACATTTATTCTTACGGTATTCAAATCACAACCTGATGTGTTTGAACACCCTTTTAAGACTGCCTACATTATATGATGACCACCCCCCCCCAAGGCCTTATTGTTGGAAGGGGACATAAGATTTTTGGAGCTTGAAAAATTTGGTCCAAAACAGACTAATCCAGTTTGAGACCACTTTAACTGCCTTGGCTCAATGCTAGGGAATTCTTGGAACTGTAGTTTTGTAAAACATTTAGCCTTCTCTGTCAAAGAGCTCTGGTGCTGCAATAAATGACAATTCCCAGGATTCCCTAGCATTGAGACAGGGCAGTTCAAGCAGTCTCAAACTGGATCATTTCTACAGTGTGTTTTGGAACTTCGGACCTTATCGCACACACATTCTGGGGACAGAAGGAGGATGCTCGTGTGCGTGCACGTGCTGCAGAAAACGGAGTTTATCGCACACGAATACGTCCTCCAAGAGGCCCTGTTCCATCCCCCAGCGTGCACCCGTTCGCATCCAGTCCTGATGGGCGTGATTTTTGCCTGACAGATTACCTTCCGTCAGCAAAAAATCACGCCCATCAGGACTGGATGTGAATGGGTGCACACCGGAGGACGGAACAGGGCCTCTTGGAGGATGTATTAGTGTGCAATAAACTCCGTTTTCTGCAGCACGCGCGCACATGAGCATCCTCCTTCCGTCCCCAGAACGTTTAAAATTGTGTGTGTGATAAGGTCCTTAGTTTTCTTTTTCATCTACAATTCATGGAATTCACAGCCAGCATGGAAAGTTGAATTAGAAATCATCATGATAAATGTGAATAAAAATAGGAATAAAAATGCATGCATTGAATGTTTCTTGTTGCCATCATTTTAAAAAATGCATGCATTTTTATTCCCATTTTTATTCACATTTCTAAAAAAACCTGATCTGATATTGCCATAGGTACCTAGTGGTCATTCAAGTGATTCAGACATTTTTCAAATTGATCATGATGACTTCCAGTCCAGCTTTCCATGCAGATGGCATCCACCTTTCTGAAGAGAGGAACCAGCTATTTCTTTGGGACCTGCAATCAAGGATTTCAACTTGTTTAGCTGGCCTGGTATGTCACACTGGGAGACCCCAAAGTTGTGTGCAACCCTTGACTGAGCCACAGGCCTCCCCCCAACAAGGCTGCAGATGCAGCTATACAAAATGGCTGCCAATATAAAATAGCTGCTGAGCCTCAAACAAAATGGTTGCCACTATTATCAACAAGGGGGGGAGGAATGGTAGATAACATGGAACTTGAAAGGGATAGTCTTTTCATCCCCCAGATGCCCCCCAACCCAAATGCTTCACTGAGTCCCAATGGAGAGGTACTGTGGGGAAGGACTCTAGCTTCCTCCCCAGCCCCCAGCTTAGCCTCCTGATCTCAGAGCCCCCGATCATCCTTTAGTGTACATTTGGGGGGGGGGGGGCATTCTGCCAGTTTCCCTCATCACCAGCCCAGCAGCATGAAAGGGAACATGCTCCTCAATCCCAGCCTGTTGCTGCCACTCTTCATACTCTTGAGGCTGGGTGCCTTGCCATCAGGCCAGCTGGCTCCCCGTCAGTCACCTCCGGGCTCCTTTCCCAGCTCCAAACCCCAGCTGGTGTGCAGCTAAGCCAGCTGGTTCCCCACTGGTCCCCAGGAAAGCAAGCCAACAACGTCGGCTCTCCTTATGGCCAAACAAGCCAGCTGTAGCAGGAAGATCCTCCCTGCTCCAGTGTTTTCCATAAATGAGAGGAATGGGTGGCTGAGAATCAGCCCCACCTCTCTTAATGGCTGCTCAGCATGCTGTTATTGTTTAAAATTTCTGGCCTCACCACTGAGAGGCCAGCAAAGGCTCCTCCTCATTCACAGTATTAGGGAGAAGCATTACCAGTGTCATCCCAACAACAGCAGCCTTTCTTGGATAAGGATGGTATAGTCATGATGACCCCTGCAATCTCTGGAATTGATTGTTGCTTGAGCTATGCAGAATTTCAAAATGTTTGGCTTTGAATGACAGTGCCCACAACCCCCAGTTATCACTTGCAAAAAACAGTATTTTTTTCACAAGGTCTGTATTGGTTGCCTTTTGGTTTTGCTAGTAGTTACCTGTGCATTGCTAATAGTTATTTGTAAATGGATCAAAATCATTTACTATATATACTCATGAATAAGCCTAGCAATTTTAGTCAAAGAATTCACCCCAAAAGCTTGAGTCAATTTATCCACAGATCAATGCAAGTTGTTGTGTGCCTTCAAATCATTTCTGACTTATGGGGAACCTAAGGTGAATCTATCATATATATAGTTCTGCAAGCACTGATCCCTTGTCTACTCTCTCATCCATCCATCCTTTAGTGTGAGGACAAACAGTTATGCCTCATGGAATTTTGTACGTTCCTTGAAATCATTTTCCTTCCATTCATCCTTTGTTACACACCCCTAAGTTTAACCTTCAGCTTATTAACAAAGCCTGTCCTCAACATATACATGTGGTCAACTTATTAATTATACAATATCTTAAGAAGACTTTAAGAAGTGTCCCTTCCAATACCAGACTGCTCATGTCTTAAGAACTTATATCGTGGCTTGATTTATTACCAGAACTGTACTATTTAATCACAGTGCCAGCATGGTGTAGTGTTTTGAATGTTGGACTATAACTCTGGAAGCCAGAGTTCGAATCCTTGCTCAGCTATGGAAATCCACTGGGTGACTTTGAGCAAATTGCACCCTTTCAGCCTCAGAGTTAGGCAAAGGAAAACCCTCCTCTGAGCATACCTTGCCAAGAAAACCCTATGATAGTTTTGCCTTTGGGTCACTATAAGTCAATAACTACTTGAAGGCACACAACAACTATTTAGTCCTAAGAGAGAGAAGTTCTCTCACCATCACAGAGATTGCAGCCACCAACACCTACCCAAAGCAGCTGCTATATGCAACATTCACACAGCAGCTGTCTTCAGGATGCGGTTGACAGCTGCAACTACTTTTCCTCCCAAAGCACAGGGATGTTGTGTGAATGCGTACATAGCATTCCCATGCTTCAGGAGGCAGAAGGAGGAGCCAACACCTTCCTGAGACAGTGTAGAAAACA
>NC_056523.1:209302572-209306616 GCF_019175285.1 Sceloporus undulatus
AATAATAATAATAATAATAATAATAATAATAATAATAATAATAATAATAATTTATAACCTGCTCTTCAGCCAAGGCTATCAGAGCAGCTTACAAATCACACAGCTTGGATCATCAAAGCACACTATTGTGATAAAGTTTGAGAAGAAATGGTGCCAAACTGGCATGCTGTCATTCTTAAACTAGCACAATTGTAGTAGGACAGCATGCTGATGCGATAAAGTCCTTAGGTCCCAAGGTCACAGATGCTACATTACCAATTTGCACATTTGCATCAATACAACATTGCTTTTTGTTTTAAAAGGGGGAGGATTCTGATGGAATTAGGAATGATGTCCTTGAGAATTGCACCAGCATATTTTCTTAAAGAATGCTTTCTCCTAACTTGTTGCAAATTAAATATCAGTGGCTTCCATCCATTAATAGAAACACAATCAATCTTTTATTGCTGTGAAGCTACTTCATTAGCTAGATAGCACTCATATCCTTTTCATGCAAATCTGTGCTGTTGGAAAACGAATAAACTGATTTGTTTAACACCCCAACACATGACATTTCATTTGGTGCTTCTTTAAATAGGATAATATTAAAGAATTCATTTCCCTCATGAAGGCTTTCTGCTATGAATCTCTCTATTTTAATTCTGTTTATTGCTCAAGACCATCATTACAACCACAACTATTTATACTGTGCATGGCATGCTAATCTCCCTTTGTATTCCTTGTCCATAAAGGCTCCATTTCAATGCTCTCAACAAATATAGCTGTTTTCTCTTGATATTTATCAATGGGGATCGTCATTACAATTGAAACACTTTTTATGGTTTCATGCATTAGCTGTGCAGTTCAAAGGGTTCTATTGAAATGAGATTGCAATGGAAAGGATACTTTTAGAACCAATACTTTATTAAATGAATCGTGATATACGCCCACATTTTTTTTCTGGGACATTATTAGCTTTGGCATGGTGATGTGGTTAATACATAGTTTTATGGGATGTGAAAACAGTTCTCCAATCTGCACAGGTGCTGTAGAGAGGGAGGAAACCATAAAGCCTGTCACAAAAACCTAATTTTAATCTGAGTAAGTATAGTATAATAGGATGAATTTGAAATATCTACATAGCATGTGGGTTTCTGATCTCTCCACTACATTTCCTCAATTATCATGTGAAGTGAATACATGGAACATATACAGCTCCCTGCCAGGAGAGAATAATGAGGTATTTTGCATTCGCTACCACTGGACAGAAACAGCTTTTGAAAACCCTGATGGTTGGTTATGCTTTCAGAACAAACAGCAAGATGACAGCTTGAACAGGCTCAATTGTGCTGGGACAATTACCCTCCAAGAAGAGAAAGGGGAATTATAATAGGCCTACATTGGGTGGACTTTTAGGATACTGGAAGAGTAACATTATTCCTCCACATTAAATAGAAGGCAACCTCCACTCATCCACAGCAATAACAGTCATTTTAAAGAACCATAATGTGATTTCCATTGATCTCCTTGAGGTGATGGTTACAGATGTGTGAAACTTTCCTGAGAAATTTCACCAGTCTTATCAAAACTCTTTTGCAGCTGTTGAAATTCTATGGACTTTTTGACAGACAAGAACTTCCAAATTTGCATCAAATTATGCTACAGGGGAAAAAAATCAGAGGCATCTATATTTGGGAAACTATGGACAATACCAAGGCTGTTGATTTAATTCATTTTGAATAAATAGTGGTAATGGCTTCTTGTCCAAATTCAGGCATCCATCAGCTTAGAAATGTTAGGGTGATTGGGTAATTATTAACAGTTACTACTGTTGTAAGTGGTTGTTGTGTTAGCTTTCTCTCCACACACACACACACACACACACACACACACACACCTGTCAATTGAAGGTTATACCTATTGGATCTGATGGACTGAACACTCTAGAGACCATTAAAACTTGGGCCCATTCACACTACAGAATTATAGCATGGTCATTCCACTTTAATTACCATGGTTCCATCCTGTTGAATCCAGGGGGTTGGACTTTGTGAGACTTGAAAGACCTTTGGCTGAGAATCTAAAATGCCTCTCCCCAAACTACCAATAACTGGATTCCATAGGATAGAACCATAATAGTTAAAGTGAAATAATAATGCTATAATTTTGCAGTGTGACTGGGCCTCTTATGCCATTATCAGCATTTCAATCTTGAAAGTGCCACAGAGCTTTGAATGGAACCCAGTGCTGTATGAATGGGGATTTCTTCCTTTTTTTGCCTGCCACAATTCCCTGTGCTACCCGAAAATGTGTACCAGAGGGTTCCCCAAGTCACAAGATAAGATTCTGAGGATGGACATTGAAACAAGAAATTAATCCACCCTGGTAACACTGGCAGAAGTTGTTCCATCAGCAGAAGCACTGCATTGGCTTTCACTCTATGTTGTTTCAGGTCAAGTTATGAAAACTAAGCATATTCTGTGACAGTACTGTTCAACTTCAAGGGTCCATCTAAACAAATGCTTTTCCTACACACACATCTGAAAGTCATACGTAGAAGCTTTTCTGACATTTATTTCAACCCATGCCCGAATCTCAGCATTTGACTATCAATGCAAGCTCAGTATAATGTCAGCGAATGTCAAAGTAACTTACATTGTGAATTAACATAAGGACAGTGTGATTCAGCAATCTACAGAAGTTGGTAATTGGATACATACTTGGTTTTCAAATTTGCAATGTAAGGATTTATATGCACTGGGTCCTCAGAATGTCTATTTTTCTTCTTTATCAACCTGTAAGTGAAATTCCATCTGCTTTCTTTTTTTACCCCTCCGTCTAAGCATTATTCTTATCTCAGGTGCATTTGTCATTGTACTATTAAAGAGAAAGAGGTAGGAGATGCAGAACGGCTGCTGACTAGGAAGAAATAAACCTTTTAATGTAGCGATTGTATCCATAAATTCCACTCCATATCTAGCCTAAGCAGTTTCTCCAGTTGCGAATTAGTGATTGAAACAAAGATGGAGAAACAAAATGAATTGTCAAAACAGCTCAGAACAATTTCTGTTAGTAAAGTATTCATACTTATTGTTCTACAGAGATGTGTTCTGACGGAGATATGGCTGAGCTTCAGTTTAAGCTAATCTGATGTCAATTTGAGGATCCTGTTCAGGAAGAAAACAACACAAATAGTAATTTTGAGGAAAACATTTTAAAAAATGTTTGGAAGATTTGCAGTTGACCCAGATTTGTTTCTTGTATTTAATTTGCCACCCAACTTTGTCTAAACTGGAAATCTAGATTGCATAGAAAACTGAATGGTCTTGCTTTGGTTAAATATATATAGGAAAGAAGGTAGATAGATTGGGATGTATGTGTGTGTATTAGAAAACATTTCAGTAAGACTCAAAATACATCAGAGTATTCCAACCTGGATAATTTATGTTAGCCTGCTTCTTTTGGTTTTAGATGGTGTTGCTGTTTTGTAACTTGTTCTTTGCCTATCATAATATTTAACAGGAACAAATTAGAAGACAGGCTTTCAGGTGGTTTTTAATCATAAAAAGGCCCTTCTGCAAAAGAGCCTGGTGTATCACATGGCTTTATAAAAACATTCCACAGAACTTCGCCATACTGTTTTTGGCAGACATGAATAATTATATATATTTATTTGAAAAAGGCTTATATGGAATGGGTGACATGTGGTTTGTGGGCTTCATGTGTTCTTGAAAGTGAGAAAATACTCTGGGCTATTTTAAGTGGAGGAGAGGGGTTTAAAACACACAGAGAACAACAACCAGGAAGTGAATGGGAAGTGAAATACAATAACTTCCTTTTGGTGTGTGTGTGTGTGTGTGTGTGTGTGTGTGAACCCAGGTCTCCAGAGCTGTAATCCAGTACTCAAACCACTACATCATGTTGGCTCTCTGGAAGAGCACATATTTTTTCATTCAAGAGTCAGTGCAACCTCCACTGCTTTCTGTACAATCTTTGCAATGAACTCTGTGAAACAAACTTAAACTAAATTTTCTTCCAAAGGCTACACTTTCTTGCAGAGTTATA
>NC_056523.1:209306626-209325880 GCF_019175285.1 Sceloporus undulatus
ACACATAGTCAAGGAAATTGTAACTGGAATTCAGAGAATACAGGTCACAAATGTCAGTCATAAGTGTGAGGCTTCTTTCCTTGACTAAACTCATCCAAAGGCAGAAGCTGCCTTGACTCTTGTAAAACAGTTGTAGAGGACTCTACATTTTCTGGCATAACTCTGATCCTTCAAGAGCTACAATGTTGTTGGGTAGAGTTGATGAAAGGTTGGAATATGGGCCTGATGACACATAGTCAAGGAAATTGTAACTGGAATTCAGAGAATACAGGTCACAAATGTCAGTCATAAGTGTGAGGCTTCTTTCCTTGACTAAACTCATCCAAAGGCAGAAGCTGCCTTGACTCTTGTAAAACAGTTGTAGAGGACTCTACATTTTCTGGCATAACTCTGATCCTTCAAGAGCTACAATGTTGTTGGGTAGAGTTGATGAAAGGTTGGAATATGGGCCTGATGATGGTTGAAATGGGTGCCAGGTGGCATGCATAGAAACCAGGTAAAACCCAACCAATCAGGCAATCCAAGAGGGGCATTGGTTAGCAGTCAGACTGGTCAGTGACTGGATCCATGCCCAATGGCGTGATACAAAAGTCAACATAAGATGTAACTAGTAAAGTTTGGGCCATTTCTACATTTCAACCTTGATTTAATTCAGCTCATAGGGAAGAAGAAATTGAGTACAATTCAACTTTTATCCACCAAATTCGATGTTCAATCCTGACTTCTGATTGGCTTTTTTTAAAAAAGCCCAGTTTGGAATGACTCATTCTTCTGCTCTTTCAACCTGAGACAGAAATAATTAACATGTCAAACTGTTAACAATGAATGGGAAACTGTTCATCCCAAGGCCTCAAAGATGGAGGGCATAGAAAATGAATGAAACAAAGCCTCAATAATTTTATGTCAAGCTCATTACATTATGTCAAATGTTGAATTACTGATGTCATGCCCCTGCTAAGCAAAAAAATAAAATAAAATATAAATTAAAAGCAACAAATTATTTCTAATGAATGTTTTCAAAGCTCTGGATTAATCCCATGTCACCGTCATACATTCTTGGTCACTGGGATACCAGAACTAATGGTATTTTATAGAAGAATTCCTGCTCTCTTGATATGGGCTCTCTCATGGTTAAGCCAGATAGACTATGGGTATGTTACAAGGCTGCATTCAGCAGATACACTTTTTTATATTGCTGGCATGTGTTTATTTCATTTAATGTCTTTTAGGGATCCAGTTCATCACTATGTTTCTTCTTCAACAAAACAAAAATGTATAAAAAGAGTAATTTTAGCAATTTTCCTCCCACTGTAAGGAGGACTTCAAAACCTACCCAGTTTTCAAAGTCTATTTCAGGATTTATTCTGCATAAGATTCTCGTGTTTGGTTTGCACAGAAAACAGCATTTTCTGTGCAGAAAATATTTCCACACAGAAATAGTATTTTCTTCAGTGTGTGTTTCCTGTGCAGACAAACTATTTTCAGTACAAACCAGGCATGAAATTTTCAGCACAAAAAAATTAATGTTTTCATGAAGATAGATCATATACTCTAGAAAATAATCTGTTTTCTGTACAGAAAATGCATTTTCAAGCATTTTAAATTTATTCCTTCCATTGCTAAGGTCGTCAGTTCATACTAGATTCTACTGAGCATATAATAAAGCCTTTCTCATTACAGCACATCTTCAGTGGTCTCGGCTAGAACATGGCTATAGTTAACCAATTAACTTGGCTAGAACATGGCTATAGTTAACCAATTACAGGCATAGGCTTTAGAGACTAATTTCAATTAAAAACAGACAAAGCAGATTGCAAACCTCACATAAACTAAAGCAATATGCATTTAGGATAAGGGTGTTCCAGAAGTGCCCATTTATACTTTCATCTGAGAAGTTGTTAAACGCATGTTTCCAAATCTGATGGCTTTCTAAGGCTTCTCACTCATTTATTTCTTGCTTCTCCTTTATAAACACTTTTATGTTGTTTTCAGTTCTGTCAAGAAGCTTCCAGCTGCCCATTTCCCCTGCAAGTACAGTTCATTTCTTTGTAAAATTGCAACCCACAGGAGCACCATACCAGAAGCACATAGCTAACAATTAAGCACAGAACTGTCTAAATTACTCTTCACAACCTCAGCTACTGGGATATCATCATCATAATTAAACAAAACAGTTATATTGTTTGGTATCATCACCTCAGAGAATGTGTGAGGGACCTACCCATCTGTTCTTTCAAGCTGCTGACAACTAGTTCATCTCGAGTGCCACCAGCAAGATGCAAATAGTGGATTTGTTTATGCTGACCTCAGGCAAGATTGGCACAGAGAATAATTATTTATAGATGCAGTTCTGTAGTTTCAATTCATCCTGCACCATTGAATCTAGCAAAGATTCTATTTATGCACATGAATGCAGAATTAAACAGTTTGATCTGGTTGTCTTCAGAAGATGTCTGATTAAAAGCAAGGCTCTTCAGAAGCAAGAAAACTCTAGGCTAGAGACTGACGAGAGAGAAAGGGTGGAGTATAGTTCTGTGAACGACAGCTTTATCTTCTAATTTAGGGAGGACTGTGGCTTCTGAGCTGTTGTTCTCTTTCTAAGACTTATTTTAAGTTTCTCTACCCAGCTTTGCTAGACCCGTTTGGTTTTTTTAGGCTAATAAAATGTGCATGGTTTAAAAAATAACCATGGGAATGGAAAGTTTGTAGCATTCTGATCCCCCCCCCCATCAAAAGAAAACAAACAAACTCTTTGTGTATGCACCCCAAATGAAACCAAAAATTGATGTTTAATTTTTTTCAAGATGATGATGATGATGATGATGATGATGATGATGATGGTGATTGCATTTTGCTGAATGGCATGACCCACAGTGATTATTACATTTTGATGAATGGCAAGACCCACATTGGGCCCTACTATTAGAAGATTAAGCCTATGAACTGTATTTGCCCACCCTTGCTCTGATCACACTGAGTTGTTTTATCAGATGGAAGAATGGGGAGAGCACAGCTGAGCAGTATAATTTCCCTTCCAGGTAAACAAAGAATTAATGCCATTCAACAACAGAACAATATAGAGCTTAACATGGAAATCACTCCTCCCTACCCATGGCCGCATAGTGTGTGTGTGTGTGTGTGTGTGTGTGTGTGTGTATCCCACTCTTTTCCATTCCAGCATTCTCTGAAGATGCCAGCCACAGATGCTGGTGAAACGTCAGGAATAAACTCTTCTAGAACATGGCCACAAGCTCAAAAAAACCCACAACAAACTATGGAGGCTGGCCATGAAAGCCTTCGACTTCACATTGGAAATCTTTATGGGGAGAAACTGTTTCAAGACATCTGGAGACTGGAAACGCTCTGAACCAGGAAAGCACATCTACTCTGCTCACTAACCTTCCTGCTACACTGTAGAGACACAGACACCATAGCACACTTTCTCACAGCAAAAAGGACTTTAAAATCCCCACAGGCCAACCGTATCTACAACAGGATGGAACATGCACTGTTATGGGAGAGAATACATACCAACATTAAAGAACTGGCTAGCACAGACAAAGAACTGCTATCACTCCATCTCAGCATCAGTCAAAAGATGAACACACAACCTCATCTACAGGAAAAATGGAAAAAGATATGGCAGACCACACCAAAAGACAAAACCAAAAATTCAACAAATGCCACAAGCACCAGCTGAAAACCTCAGTGGACACATCACAAACTATCATTCATCTCACACAGTGACAACTTTTGAAAGGTTCCACAAAGATGAGATTTTCCTTTGCCTGGACATCAACTTCCTCCCAAAAATGGTTTCAGAGTTTCACCTCAAACAAGACACCATTTTCCCTGCCTTCATGCCAGATCTGTCCTCTGACCTTGAGTGGTCTCTTCATACTCTGGTTGTATGCAGGATATTGGCCATGTGGATAGAATGGCCCACTTTCATAAGACCAAGCACCTCTTTGTGTGTTATTCCACATCTCGCTTGGGACATCAAGTCATCCCTCAACATTTCTCCAAATGAGTTTCTTCTGCCATTCATCTGGATTATTAGTTGGCTGGCAAATACCCTCCATCTCCTCTCAAGGCTCACTCTATGAAATCTACCTCTACCTCTACCTCCACTGCTTTCTTAGTAGACATTCCTCTTCAAGATTTTTGCTATTCTGCAACATGGTCTCAGTGATCCACCTTTATTTTACACTATAGGACCAATAACAGAAATGCTGTCTTTGGCCCAGCTGTCTTCTTCTCTAGTGTGTGAAATTCTCTCCGCCACTGAGGTAAAACATCTTGCTAAACTCTCATGAGTGCAAGGTACAGGGACCATGAAGAAGGACAGGCTGGTTACCTATAACCTGTGTTTCTTCAAGTGGTCATCTGTGCCCTTACTCAAGGTGCCCTTCTTCCCCTCTAGTGTCACTTCAATCCTTTTTTGATCCCGCTGCTGTGGACTTTGAACGGGATTGAGGACAATGGAGGAGGAATATAGCGAGGTAGGGCTACCATCAAAAACACCAGCTAACTGCTTTAAAAGTTCTGAACCAGTATGCACAGTGCATTACATTAATGTGTGTAAGACACAGATGGTCACTCCGAAAAACACTGTGACCAGTAAGCAACCTGTCCTTTTACTTCAAGTCCCGAGGGGATAAAAATCCTGTAAGGAAAGTTGCAGAAGCATAACTAAGCCTACTCTTCAGTTGTGGTCATCCTTCATTCCCAGGAATTATGAAAAGGATGATGAAGCTGGAAGAATTAGGTGCTTTACAACTGCCCAAAGAGGGTCTGAAAAGCACCTTCATTGCTGCGTGGAGGAGCCTCAGCGGCCAAACCACGCGGCCCTCCGCGCAGCAAAAGAAGCTGCAAAATGCAGCTTCTTCTTGCGGTGCGCTAATGATGCCGCAAGGCGCCAATGGTGCACTTGCAGCATCATTAGTACCGCAGGATGTGCAGATGCTAGGCGCCGCGGTGTCAAGATGGTGGCACCCATTGTAGAATGGGCGCCACTATTTTGTATGCGCTGAGCGCATACTAGGGTTAGGGGTGTCCGGAAAGGAACCCCTTTCTAACCTAGTACATGCTCGGCACGTACTAAGTGCCCGTGCGAATGGGCCCCTATCTGCAATCAGGAAAACAAGGTTTATTTTTAATAATCTTTAAACTGATACAATCATCAGTGTTCAAAACAACAGTGACTGATGAAAGAGGAAAGCATATAATAAAAAGACTAAACAGAAACAATTTAGAACATAACATATATTATAGATTCTTCTGCAATATGGAAAACAAACCTCACTGACAGAAAAATTGATAAACCATTGTCAAGAACAAGACACATTTTAGGACATGTGATCTTAGTCATAGTAGGAATATGTGTCTGTCGGGTCAATTTTGGACCCCAAGGCTCATTGCCAGACCCTGGAAAATGCCCACCAGCACAAAGATTGCAACTTGTAGAAAGACCTACGGACTATATCTATACATCCTTTTACACGTAATGTAAGTATTGTGCCATTAGAAATTATGATATGACTTATATATGCATCCATGAAGTCTAGTGTTCTTGCCATCGGAAGCCAAATTTGGTTTCACAATATTTTTCAGATCTTTATGTATGTTTATGTTTCATAGAAATTAACACATTTATATTTTATAATGATTATTACATTACTAAATTACTACATTAATAAAATATTTTAATGTTTTATAAGTACAACAAAGATATGGTCCCTACAATGGGGATCCAAGCTCATGGGTAAACTTTTTAATTGTCTCTGTCATCCAAGGATGAAATACATTTGAATTTTTTTCTACAAATTGCTTTTTTCCTATTCTTTTGCAAGAGGCTATGGCTTTCAGTAGAGGTGATGCTGCCAAGCATTGCACCTGTTGCTATTCAGTCTGAGGTGTAATAGCTGTGAACTTGGTGGAATGTGACAAAGAGGCAAAACCCTTCATCAGAGTAGAAGCTTTCCAAGCCAATGTGATTACAGAATGTAAAACATCCAGGGGAGGGGAACAAAATACACGGTGCCTCTATTCTAATGCAGGTGTTGGCCATTCCGTGGATATATCAACATGATCAAATTTAGAGTTTGCTCACACGAAGACAGAAATGTCCTGTAAAATGTTTATGATGAGACAACAAACAAATAATAACCCAGGTGCATTCTCGAGGAGGTTAGACAAATGACTTACTATAGTGCACCCATGGAGGTCTTTAATGCTTTGTAACTAGAAACAGGTTTTTTGCACTGTTATGTGAAAAGATAGTTGATGTAAGCTTGTAATAAAACAATATGGAAAAGCAGTGTAAGTAAAAATATGAAGAATGCATTGAAATTTTTCTCAAATGCTTATTGGTGACACTTCAAGCCACAAAGGAATTTTATGTACTCTGGTTTATGAGGGACTCAGCATTTTACTATTTATTTTTCTGTGCTAAACAAGATGCCAAAATATCTTCTGTGGATATACAGTCTACAGTGATGCAGGGTCACTTTTCAAGGGTAACTTTCCTTCATACAAAGCTTTGTTATACTCACTGAACTTTGAGATGGTCAGGATGTGCTGTATTTGTACCAATAGCAGTGCACCCTCAGATTAAATCATATTCTCTTAAAGATATAGTGATTTACAATCTATAAACAGGAAAATGTGACTCACAACACTCAATATTAAATGTAACAAAATTTGGGTGGAAATGGAAAATTGAAGAAATTCTTGTGATTTTATGTGTGGAGAAGAAAACATTTGTTTGTTCATTCTTGCATGTAAGAATGAAGGAAGTGAAGCTTTAAAGCTCTAGTGAAGACCTTATGGAGAGAAGCCAGCTTTTTACCATGAAAACTGTATGATGAGGACCATCCAAACTGAAACAAGAGATATTACCAGGAGATGAGTCCCAGGTATATGGAACTCAATGAGTACTAGGGTAGAGCAAAGGACAACTAGAAGCAGCACTGTGGCTGATGAACAACTGGACTCAAGCTGAAAGGGCAGTCAGCTGTTGATGTGCTCAGAATGAAGGAGATTCCAAAGCGCACAACACATATATAGGAACATGGAAGCATGAACCAGGGGAAGCCAGACATAATAAAATAATAATGGCACATAAACAGTGGCATACTTGATATGAGTGAGGTAAAGTTGACAGGAATAGGGCACCTGAGTGTGATAATTACCAAGTGTTTTTACTTAGGAAATGAATCTAAGAAGAATGGGTTGGCATTAATGGTGAGGATAACGTCGTGTGAAAGCAGCCAAAAGATAAAGGCAAGTCTGACTGATCATGTCATTAAGACACCAGGGAAAACTCATCATATAACATTCCAATAAGAGAGGAGAAAAAGAAGAAATGGAAAAATCCCATCTGGAGTCAATCAATCATCAACTTTTAATGCTTAAGCCAAAGGCCATTCGCATGATAAATATAAACCAATAACAGCAATTCAAATTATAAAATATTCCATCAAATAGCATCCAATTTAATACATAATATACTTCCAATCATGAATAAAACACTTTAAAAGAAAAAAAACCACTTCAAGATTGGGTAAGATCATCCACCTAAGAATCATTAAAAACATTTTTAAAAACAAAAAACAGCTTCAAAGTTTAGATAAAGTCCATCCCTGACAATCAACTGCAATGTCTGCTATTACCCTGCCGAATTTTGTTGCCTGCTGAAGCAAACAATGAAACCTTGTAAGTTTACCTAGAACATATCAGACAAGAGATAAAAACTTTCAGAAATGGTATTAGACTGTAAATGGGACAGAATAGATCCCATAAATTTTGCTCTTGGACCAGTATATAGTGAGCAAGAAAACAAATAATGAGGCAAATCCTGCGATTTCTGGGGCCCACAAATAAAAAACGGGAATCTTAGGTGTATGTGAATATCTACCGTCAATCATGCTAGGGCATTGTTTGGAAGCGAAGAGCTGTAAAAGCCTGTCTAAGCTTTAGAATGTAAGATCCTAGATAAACAGCCATCTGATGGTCCAATTTATATAATCTAAACCAATGGAAAATTTCGAATATTAATAGCCACCTATCCAGATGTACTCATGGTTAAAGATATATTCACGGAGCTTCTCTCTTGAATTCAAACTAGAAGAATTTTCAGTTAGAGCAGGATATAATCAAGCAGCCTCTGGTGTCTTGGCTCCGACTTTACAGGTTGATAAATATTGAAAAACACAACTAGGAAAAACCTTAAGCGTAAATCTTAACAGATCTCCAAAATTAAGTAAAGTAAAGTGAATGCGAGCTCTAATGGAAGGGAGGCCCAACCTCAGCCCGGACCAAGGCTGCAGGCGTGCCAGTGGAAGTAGGAGCAATTTCCTGAGAACATATTCTGGATGGCTTCAGTTTGACCATTTGGGAATCATCCCAACCCCCACACGGCAGCACCATAAAGAATCGGGTTATAACTTACTCTGATTATTTTGACAGTAGGTGCAACTAGATGACCCCTGCCTGATTATGAGAATCTAAGGATTGCTCCAATTGATCTCACAAGCTACTGCTCTACTAGCTCATGTGGGGCTTCCAAGAGAGGTTTTCTGTGAAGTGAATGCGAGATACTTAAATTCTCTGCATTGTTCAATCTGATGACCGTTAATAGAACAACGAAAACAGAGTGTCTTTTCCCAAAACCATTACCTTAGTTTTATTATAGTTGAAACAAGCTTTTCCTTGGAACAAAATGCCTCTAGCTTGGAAAGTAACCTTCTCAGACCTATACGTGTAAGTGAAATTAGAACCATGTCATCAGCCATAAACAAAATAGAGATCTTTTTTGATCCAAGTGTAGGGTGGAAAAAATTCTGGCCAGAAAGTGCTGGAATGATGTCATTCAACATATAGATTAAAAGTGTTGGTGCGAAGAGGCATCCTTGTTTAACTCCTTTATTTGTAGGAATAGGATCAGTTAGTGAGCCAGGTACCAACTCTTATCCTTGCTGTTGTATTGGTAAAGTTCCTTAATCAAAACAATAAGTGGTTGTCATATTAGTATTGGCCAGTTTAGCCATAACAAGTTCTGTCAATTGAATCAAAAAGCTGCTGCTAGATCAATAAAGGCAACAAACAGATGTTTTGTAGGGCCCAATTCCTTTCGGGCTAATAATAAAGGGTCAAACAGTGGTCAATAGTACTCTGGCCTTCCCTGAATCCAGCTTGTTCAGGATAATGGAGTCATGGGGAAACTGAGCAAATACCAAAACAGAACTTGCATTCACAGGTGACTGGAATGCACAAGTACAAAACAGCAGAATCAAAGATGGGGAGCATTTGTCCTAGGATCAAGAAATGAATAAGGAGATCAAATGACTGAATTTGCAAGGCTAACATTATTTGTTTTTCTTCCTCCACAAACACATTAGGAGCCCTGGTGCGAGTGGATAAATGCCTATACTGCACCATTACTCAAACCACAGGTTGCGAGTTCAAGACCCAGCAAAGGGCCCAAGCTCGACCAGGCTGCATCCTTCCAAGGTCGCTAAAATGAGTACGCAGACTGTTGGGGGCAAATTAGCTTACGTGCTAATTAGCTTACTGCGTGTTTCACCGCTATGATCTTTGGAATAGCGGTATATAATAAAACAAATATTATTATATTATTATTATTATTATTATTATATTATTATATCAAGCAGCCCAAGAAGTGACTGGCATACATGACATCAGCTGGTGGACATTAAAGAAAAAACAGACTACATAATTGGATGCCAAAGATGGAGAAGGTCCATTCTGTTTGCAAAAAAACCCAAAACAAAACCAGGAGCAGATTGTGGTACAAACTATGAACTACTAATATCAAAAATTAGAATAAAGCTAAAGAACATTAAATGAAACAATTGTGGCAAAATGCAACCTGAAGAACATCCCCATAGAATTTAAAGATAATCTGAAAAATAAGTTTCCAATATTGAGCCTAATTGATTGCAAAAATAGACTGTCTGTAGCCAAAATGATAAAGATGACAGATGGATGACAGATGAAATTTTTTAAGCAAGTAAGGAGAGAGGAGAAGAGTCAGAACCCTGAATGCAACTCTTCAATGACTTGTGCACAGGGATAAAGAGAACTACTATAATGACCAATAGAAAGAAAAAGGAGGTGTGACCATGTGAATCAAAAAGGAAAGACAAGAGAATTCTTCCACAAGATCCAAGAAATCAAAGGGAAATTTAAACCAACCATGGGGCTTTACAACCAGCAGGGGAACACATTATGTGACCAAGTAGAAATAAAAAGACAATGGAAATAACACATGGAATAACTTTATAGCTTTTGATTGTATTGATCATGTAAAACTATAGATCACTCTTAAAGTAATGGATGTGAGAATTCCATTCTCAAAAAAGGAATTAGTAGTTCTGAGCATTTTTTTTTCCTTGCTGAGAGGAAGTCATTGGAAATAGCACTGTTTTTGAAAACCATTCATGGTTTGGGATTTATTCTGCATCAAATTTTTACATGGTATTTTTGCACAAGAAACAGCAGAAACTTCTGTGAAGAAAATAATAGTTATACTCAAAAATAATATTTTATACACAGATAATGTTTTCCCTGAACAGAGAGAAATGCTGTTTTCTGTGATGCGCATGTGTGCACACACATGCACACACACTGTTAAAATTTATGATGTGTAAATGCCAGACTGTGGAGATTCTCATCACTCAAGGGTTCTCCTCATTTGAGTTTTCTAACACATTTGTGGCCATGTTTTGAATAGTTCTGAATAATCTTTCCATCCCTAGGCCCCCATTTGTGTCATGTACAGAGGGGAAAGTATGGATAGACTTAGTGGTATAATGCAAAACACTTCTAAGAAGTAAAGTGTACTTTGTACTTTTCTCTGACAAAATATTGTAGAACTGGCCACTTGTGCTGTATGGTAAGAGATATTCTTTTCCATTAAGTATGGGCTCAGTATCTGCTGCATGTTAAACTGTCATTATTTTCTATTTCCCCACAAGGCTCGGTAATGACATTCCTGAATACTCCTCTTTGCCCATCAAAATCCCCTCTGAACAATAGAGGCAAATTACTTTGCAACTTTTCATTATTCTTCAATCTACAAGTCATATTTTATTCTTTACTTGTTACGTGCATATTTTATTTGATATACTCTGAACAGTTTCTTTAGGAAACTGTTTAAAGAAAATTAAATTAACATTTCTATAGATCCCCTTCATTCTTACTAAAAGAGGGATAGTGATTTTTTAAAAAACACCCAGCTATAGCTTGCACTTCACATCTTCTTCAGGTTCTTGAGAAAGTAAATTAAAAATGAATTGCCAAGTCTTACAAGTGAGAATCAAGTGAGAATATCATCACCATTTATATTTTAAAATGGTACTTTAAACTAGGTAGATTTTTTAAAAATAATAATAATAATGTACTCATAGAAGAGATGTTTAAAGGGATTACATTTGAAGAAGATATACTTCAAATATCTATGTTCATCTATACAAGTACAATGATTGAGTTTCTTTTATATTAGGTCTGAATAGGTTTTTATTCCTCTCTCTTTTTTAGCTCTGTCATTGAAACCTATGGGTGACCATTGATTTAAGCCTACTTCATAACAGCTACAAACCACACAAATTTCTAAAAACACAATCAGGAGAAGACAGAACCACACAGATAATAAGATTGGCTAATAGTGTTCACCAAAAAGGAAATTCAGGTAAGATTTGGATTTACTGGTTGGGTAGGATTAGGCTTGGTGAAAGTAGAGTTGCCAGGTGAAAGACAGCATGGGGCTCCTGCGCTTTTAATGGTTGTGTAGGATATTTCAACGGATAGCGCTGCATGACAAAAAACTCTTCTGGATATCTATTAGAAGTACAGGAGCTCTGTCCAGTATTTCACCTGGAAACCCTAGGTGGAAGAAGGAACAAATAGAGACAAATTAAGCTAGGTTATTCTACAAAACAATACAGATTGTGGGAAGAAAACAGCCTTTTTGGACCAGGAAAATTATAATTCCATGCAGAAATATTACTGTACAAATCAACCATGCATGAATTTTGTGTGGTTAAAACAATACAGTTCTAAATGTGATGTTAGTGGCCTTTAGTCTCGTTATTGAGAGAAAGGTAGCATATAAGTGAAAATCATCATCATCATCATTCATAATGTATTCTGCACTAACTCCTCACATGGTTGTTTTGCACAGAAAATAATATTTCAGCACAGAATCATATCCCCCCCCCCCCCCAGAAAATGGTGTTACCTGTTCAAAAAAGAGGCTGTTTTCTGCACAACTATTTGACACTTTTGCACAAAATGAACTCTGAATTGTGAAATAAAACTGCTAAAATTGTTTGATGTTTCCTTCAATAAAAAATTAGTGATTGTTGTTGTTGCATGTCTTCAAGTTGTTTTCAACTTATGGTAACCCTAAGGTAAAATTATCACAGGGTTTTCTGGTGATGAGAGTGTGTGACTTGTCCAAAGTCATCCAGTGGGCTTCCGTGGCCAAGTGGAGAATCAAATCCTGGCCTCCAGAGTCTAGTCTAATGCTCGGATGACTAGATCACACTTGCTTTCAGTGAAGAATTATACCCCTATTAAGATTAAGACTTTTTTTAAAAAAATGTTTGGTGAACTACTGGAGAAACTAGGATCTTACAGTCTGACAGACCTGGCTTAGCCATTGGTATTTCTGCCTTTCTGTTGTCTTAGCCAACAAATAGATTTTCAAGAAGCCATAGTTCAGTGGTCTGTTTGCAGAATAAAGGTAAAAGTAAAGGTTTCCCTTTGACAAGGCTGTCAAGTCATGTCCAACTGTAGGGGGCAGTGTGCATCTCTGTTACTAAGCTGAGGAATCCAGTGTTGACAAAGATAACTCTGTGATCAAGTGGACAGCATGACTGCACAGAACTGTTACCTTCCCACCAAAGTGGTACCTATTTATCTACTTGCACTTTTACATGCTTTCAAACTGCTAGGTTGGCAGGATGAGTGATGGAAGCTCACTCCGTCACATGGCGCTTGGGTCTCAAACTGCTGACTTCACAATTGTCAGAGTCAACATCTTAAGCACCGACTCACCACAACCCTTGCAGAATAGGAATATACAAATGATGCAGTTCAGTTGATGTATTTCCTGGACATTGTGGTGTCCCTACAACCTACACTGCTAACTTTTGTGTTCCACAACCCAGCAATTGATTGTTCCAGAAGATCCTAGAAGAAAAGCAACATTACTGCATAAGGGGGGAGTGCACATTTCAAATGTGAGCAAATAATGGCTTATACATTTTCCACCATAAAACAGGGAATATGTCTTCAGGTAGACCTAGAAAACTGGGAGTATCACAGCTAGTCATGGTCAGCAATGCTAGGTGATGTGAACTAATAGTCTGATTCAATAGAAGGCAGGGATGTGAAGAAATCTTGCTAAATTGATGGTCCAGAACAAGACAGCTATCTCAATATCTTGAGATAGCCTGCTAGAGTTTTGCTAATCCCATGAGGTTTCTCACCTCCAGTATGAGAATGAGGGAGAGCAGTTTGTTTTTCATCTTGGTTCGTGTAATTGGCTAGGGGAAAAAATGTCTCTGTGGAAAAGTACTCCCCCCCCTTTTTTTTGTGAAGCAAAGTACCCAGATACTAAGCAAGTACAGGATGACTGGCCAATTGATCAAAAAGATATAAACAACCCATCTGATGCATCTATTTTTTTTAAAAAAAATCTGCACAACATGATAGCAACCATTGTAATTTAGCTATGAGGTTTGTGCAACTTACACAGTGTGTAGAAAAATTGTTCATATAGATGCAAAATCAAAAAAATCTTGGCATCTCACAGGCAAGGAGAAGAATGTTACTATTTTTGTGCTTGTATGTGAAAATGATGGAAGTGTTTACATCCCTATTGTGCAAAGTGTTCCATGTTCCTAAATGACAGATGAATTGGATGGCAGAATGGTGATGTGATTCTCCAAAGTATGCTTTGATAGATATACACACATGCCATGACATTTCTGAAAGAAATGAGAAGAAAAGCAGACCTCCCTGACCTATTGGCAGGTCTTGGTTTTTGTTGTTGTTGTTGTTGCTGCTGCTGTTGCTGCTTGCCATACTTTCTCGAGTTACAGTTTATATTGCTGGCTGCTATGTATTCATCCACGTACACTTAGAGCTGAAGGTACCTTAAGCCAATTTCCAAACACTGGTTTTGCAAAGTGAAAAGTTCCTGAAGTAATGGTAATGGGATATGTTTTCACCTGGCTCATATTTGTGGCTGGAAAAAAATGTCTGGCCCCTATAGTTATAAAGTATGGGGTTCTATTTGTATACCTACTATAATTTTCCATTTTCTCCATGCAAAAAGTCAGGAGAGGCAAAATCATTTCAACTCTGCTGATTTTCATGCCACTAAGAAGTTCCTCCTGCAATATGGGCCATTCATATTGTCATTCACTGCTTGCCGTAAAACCTTAATTAAAATCCGAGGACAGCATGGAAGTAATCTTGTTTCATTACCAGCAAACTCAAAACTCAAAGACTATACTATAAACAGGAGTCAGTATAAATTTCTAGCCTGTCTCGCACTGATAAATCTAATGCCTTCAAATTTGGAAAGACTGGCAATGCAGAAGCTATCAACTTGGTAAGTGGGCTAACCGCATAGAGCACACAATTAACAACATTGTTGTCATGATGAAATAGGCCTCAGAAAATGAACCCAACCGTGCAATAAAGCCATTTAATCCAACTCTATTTCAAGCAGTGAACGGCTGAACACATACAGATTGGTCTAGTATACTGAGTTAATTGTTGAGAAAATGATCCTGGGGGGCTAAATAACAGGACAAGATGAAGGTAGTCTGTAATTGTCAAGGATGGGAAACAATTATGTCCTATGGAATCAGACTAGAGCCACCGTTTCTGAATGATAAAGGGTTTCTCCTTTCTAGAAGGTTTTTGGTGGAATCAGAAATTAGGGCATAGAAGATTGCACATGGGTGCTTTGCTTCTTCTTTGTTTTATTTTATTTATTGATTTATTTCATTTTTATGCCACCTTTCTCTCAAAAAGGGACCTAAGCTAGACCACATGATAAAAACACTTTAGAAACACGTGAAGTCGACTTTAAAAACAACTTTTTAAAAAAACAACAACATTAAAATAACCTAGCTAAAACAGTATAAAGAAACAGTAAAAATATAGATAAAAAAGTAAAAAGCAGTTACTCAGTTTGTGTAATAATATACACAATGTACAGTAAAAATTGTGCCATGGCTTTGTTCTAAAATGAATTTCCACTGTTTCTGAATTCCAGTTTAATTAAGAGTCTTTCCAAAACTAATGTTGGAATTAGTGCAAATTGATGAGCCAAATGGAGACAGTTTGGTTGCTCAGTTTGGTTGCATTTTCCATTTTATGTGTCACCAGTGGTTGCATCTGTATCATATATATACTGTATATATAATATATATATGAGAGAGAGATAATGTTCTTGCGTGTATAAATACAGCACAAACTTCAGTTTTCTTGTTGTTGTTCTGATATTCACACATACTTTCACAAAAGATGAGCAGTCTCCACAAGAAAGAAGTTTCCACTTTTCCAGTTATTTTTCTCTTCCTCCTCCTTACATGTTCACTGAATATATTAAGAATGCTTGAAGAAGGCTTGAAGGTGGATAAACCATCCATGTCTAGACTGTATGTGGACTGCAGAAATAATGCATTTTGACACCTCTTTAACTGCCATGGCTAAGTGCTGTGAGATCCTGGGATTTGTACTTTGTTCCTGGGCACCAGGGTTTTCTACAGAGAAGGCTAAATATCTCACAAAACTACCAATCCCGAAATTCCATCACATTGAGCTATGACAGTTAAAGGTTGTCAAACTGCATTATTTCTGTAGTGCAGATACAGCCCTAATTGAAATACTACCTATATTGCTGACAATAGCAAGACACTGGCATGTCCATCATGAAACTGAGCTGCAGACAAATGTGTCTGCTATGAGTGTTATAGAATGCTCATAAAAACTACAATTCTACATCAGATTTGTCATGAAAGAACAAAGTGAAACCAGGACTCCCAGATTCAGAGAAGTAAACTGGTTTAATTAGTAGGGATGATAGCTGGAATCCTGTTGCTTCCATTTACAGTAGAATCACTGAATCAATTGTGGGATGGCAGATAAACACATAGGTAAATCTCTCTGATTCGATGGGTCTACAATTGTTAGAAATAACTATAGGGTCTAGATGTATCGCATCATTTGCTACGTCACTCTAGCTACCCTCCTCCCTCTCAGATGAGTTGCTAATCTAACTGTGTGGCAGTGTGTGTGTGTGGGGGGGGGGTCCCTAGTCACAATAATGATTTGTTTTTCCTTCAGTGATCCCAGTTATGAGGCAGAATATTTTATTTCCACATTTGTAAAAGCCCACAATCTTTACCAAAGCTCTGCTTCTGTTGTAAATGAAAACTACTTGAACTTGTTTGCTGTTTATAAAATGACACGGCTGCTGCACTTTTGGGTTCTTCAAAAGGAGAATATCTGAAAAGAGACATCAGTACAGTGTAGAAGGCCCAACATGAATCTTAGAGAAAATAATCCTTCCTCTCTTTGACTTCTTAGATTCTAAACTTCAAGGGGAATGGGCCTCCTTTCTTTTTTCCTCTCATATTATAATCAGCCCTCTGTATCCACAGATTCTTTATCCATGAATCCAGCTATCCATGGCTTGAAAATAGTCCAATTTCCCCCTCCAAAAGCAAAAGTTGATGCTGCCATTTTATATAAGGAGTACCACTTTAATAACTCATTGTATTTCATGGGATTTGAGCACCAATGAATGTTGGTATCCATGCTGGGTCCTGGAACCAAATCCCAGTGGATACCAAGGGCCCACTGTAACTCTAGAGAGCATCATCAATATGCAGAATGAGTGACAAACAGTAAAAAAGAATACAGTGCGCCTTTTGCTTATGCAGGGGATCCATTCCAGACTCCCCCATGTAAAACAAAAACATCTATGCTTGAGCCCCATTTGAATGAATGGGGCTTATGCACATGGTGGTGTGGTGGCGCGCACGCCCCATGGGTGCACACCCCATTCATCCCTGTGGGACGCACCACCCCTTCCTCCCCACGTAGCTTTCAGCATATGCTGAAAGCCGCATATAACATAGACACACTGTAGTTCTTTTTCAAATAAAATGGTTATACAGTGGGTATCCTTTGTGACTTGGTCCCAGGACCCTCCATGAATAGCAATACCTGTGGATACTCAAGGCCCATTTTATACAATAGCATAATAAAATAGTTTCTCCTGTGAAAAATGGCAATGTAAACATTTGCTTTTGGGAATTTATTTTTGGGTTTATATATTTCCAAACTGTGGATGGTTAAATTTGTGGATGATGAATTCATGGATAAGGAGGGACAACTATATGTTGAAAAAACATGTGGGTGGGATCACAACAAGAAACTTTGGTCATGAAGTTTCATATCCTATGTGTTCTGACTTCTGGCATGAACAGCTGAATCAAAAAGACTTAACTACTGTTTAAGATTTCTAGCTCTGAAAATAACTGAAAATCAACTTCAATTCCCCTTTTCAGTGTTAAGGGAGAGTTTTCATGTGAAGTCTTTGAAAATTATTCCCTGGGCCTGTAAATTAGTAGGCAAGGAATTTGGTAAATATACAGTTACTTCATTAGGAGTAAAGCCTTAAATGCAGAATCTGTTAATTGCAGTTTTTGTGTAAACCATTCACTCCGCCTCCTTAGAAATTGAAAACCATCTTTTCAGCATTCAGCTGCTATTTTTCCAACAATGTTTTGGCTTCAGAAATTAAAACCATTAATTTTGTGCACACTATGCAGAACTTGGATCATCATCTAAAAACATTAATTTCCTTTTGTGCGACATGCCTCAAAGTACTAAGGGGGGGCGGGGGACAGATTGAGAATAAAAATTCCACAACCCATTGAAACTGGTATGTGTGTGTATCTTTGCCACATGAACTGTACTTCCCATCCAAAATCCGGAGACCAATATGAGAACAATGATTTAAATAGTTCCTTGAGAAATGTTTTCTCTTGTTTGATTATAATCCTTGTCTTCTGATGCTTGAAAAGATTACAAATGTGATGTTCCCCCAGGACGATCAACAGATAAACTTACACTTTCCTCATTTTGTTCCATTTGGATTTCAAAAGTCTTCCTCTCCGTAACAATATTTCCATTTGCTCACAGACCCACTTTTACCTTACCAGGCAAAAATAGAAGATGAGTGATTATACTAATCTTCTCAGAACATTGCAATAAACAGAACCTTTGATTATTTCAACAACCAAACAAAGCTAAAAGTATGCATCTAGTCAACTTGAAATACTCTCTTGAGGAAAGTGCTTAAAAGCTTGAACATGAAGGTTTGCACAGTTGTGTATAAAATCTTGGTTGCTTCAGAGAACCTGACAGCTCTGAGCATGTGCCCTCGGTGCAACTCACATTTGCATTTTCTGTTTGAACATTACATTTGCTTAATAAGAAAGAGTGGGAGAGAATACTGAAGGGTATGCAATGTGATTAGAATGCTAGTTATAAATTGGTCTCAGCCACTGATCTAGTGGCACATTTTGAAATATAGACCAGGAGTAGACAAAGGGGCAAAATAGACCACAAAGTCACTCCTGGCAAAGCCTGATTGGGGCTGTGGCAACAACACCCCAAACTGTGGCCCCAAACAGCCACTCCTTTTTGTGCCAGCAAAAAGCTAGCTTTTCCATCCCACCATAGTGGGAAGCGTCCTTTAAAGCACTCTGGTGGTGTATGGCATAAAAACGCCATGCTGCCAGAGTGCTTGGAAGCCGGCCTCCATGTAAAAGGACAGTTGGCTTGAAACTGGTTTCCGGGCATCTTGGGGGCATGCATCATCTGCACACCACCTGCCCAAGCTGGCTTAAAGCTTTTTTATGCTGGTCTATTCCAGCCCAAAATTTGGTAATGAGCCAGATCAAGGGATGTTTTCTAGACTCATGGGCCCACTTCTTTACAAACCGGAAGTGATTCACGCCCGTGTCGTGCCATTTGGCTGCGGTGCGGCTGTGACGTCACAATGGCGGCGCCCGTGTATACAGGGCACCACCATTATCACACCGCCGCAATGTGCTAGGGTTGCGGGGCATGCGGTGGCGCTGCCCTCAGGCAAACCTAGCATGTATCCAGGCTGGCGCAAAACGCCGGTCTGGA
>NC_056523.1:209325905-209416231 GCF_019175285.1 Sceloporus undulatus
AAACCAGGACGCAGATTGTGGCAAACTATGAACTACTAATATCAAAATTAGAAAAGCAAAAACATTAAATGAAACATTGTGGCAAATGCAACCTGAAGAACATCCCCATAGAATTTAAAGATAATCTGAAAAATAAGTTCCAATATTGAGCAGAATTGATTGCAAAAATAGACTGTCTGTAGCCAAATGATAAGAGTGACAGATGGATGGACAGATGAATTTTTTTAAGCAAGTAAGGAGAGAGGAGAAGAGTCGCAGAACCCTGAATGCAACTCTTCATGACTTGTGCACAGGGATAAAGAGAACTACTATAAGACCAATAGAAAGAAAAGAAGGGTGTGACCGTGTAAATCAAAAGGAAAGACAAGAGATTTCTTCACAAGATACCAAGAAATCAAAGGGAAATTAAACCACCATGGGGCTTTACAACCAGCAGGGAACACATTACGTGACCAAGTAGATAAAAAGAACAATGGAAATAACACATGAATAAACTTTATAGCTTTTGATTGTATTGATCATGTAAAACTATAGAATCACTCTTAAAGTAATGGATGTGAGAATTCCATTCTCAAAAAAGGAATTAGTAGTTCTGAGCATTTTTTTCCTTGCTGCTGAGGAAGTCATTGGAAATAGCACTGTTTTTGAAAACCATTCATGGTTTGGGATTTATCTGCATCAAATTTTACATGTATTTTTTGCACAAGAAACAGCCAGAAACTTCTGTGAAGAAAATATATTTACTCAAAATAATATTTTATACACAGATAATGTTTTCCCTGAACAGAGAGAATGCTGTTTCTGTGATGCGGCATGTGTCCAACACATGCCACACACCTGTTAAAATTATGATGTGTAAAATGCCAGAACTGTGGAGATTCTCATCACTCAAGGGTTCTCCTCATTTGAGTTTTCTAACACATTGTGGCCATGTTTGAATAGTTCTGCAATAATCTTTCCATCCCTAGGCCCCCATTGTGTCATGTACAGAAGGGGAATTAGGATAGACTTAGTGGTATAATGCAAAACACTTCTAAGAAGTAAAGTGTATTTATGTACTTTTCTCTGACAAAATATTGTAGAACTGGCCACTTTTGCTGTATGGTAAGAGATATTCTTTTCCATTAAGTATGGGCTCAGTATCGCTGCAATGTTAAACTGTCATTATTTCTATTTCCCCACAAGGCTGGTAATGACATTCCTGAATACTCCTCTTTGCCATCAAAATCCCCTCTGAACAATAGAGGCAAATTACTTTGCAACTTTTCATTATTCTTCAATCTACAAGTCATATTTTATCTTTACTTGTTACGTGCATATTTTATTTGATATACTCTGAACAGTTTCATTAGGAAACTGTTTAAAGAAAATAAATTAACATTTCTATAGATCCCCTTCATTCTTACTAAAGAGGGATAGTGATTTTTAAAAAAAAACACCCAGCTATAGCTTGCACTTCATCAATCTTCTTCAGGTTCTTGAGAAAGTAAATTATAAATGAATTGCCAAGTCTTACAAGTGAGAATCAAGTGAGAATATCATCACCATTTAATTTTAAATGGTACTTTAAACTAGGTAATTTTTAAATAATAATAATAATAATGTAACTCATAGAGAGGATGTTTAAAAGGGATTACATTTGAAGAAGATATACTTCAAATATCTATGTTTCATCTTACAAGTACAATGATTGAGTTTCTTTTATATTAGGTCTGAATAGGTTTTATTCCCTCTCTCTTTTTTAGCTCTGTCATTGAAACCTATGGGTGACCATTGATTTAAGCCACTTCATAACAGCGACAAACCACACAAATTTCTAAAAACACAATCAGGAGAAGACAGAACCACACAGATAATAAGATTGGCTAATAGTGTTCACCAAAAAGGAAATTCAGGTAAGATTTGGATTTACTGGTGGGTAGGATTAGGCTTGGTGAAAGTAGAGTTGCCAGGTGAAAGACAGCATGGGGCTCCTGGCTTTAATGGTTGTGTAGGATATTCAACGGATAGCGTGGCATGACAAAAAAACTTCCTGGATTCTATTGTAGAAGTACAGGAGCTCTGTCCAGTATTTCACCTGGAAACCCGAGGTGGAAGAAGGAAAAATAGAGACAAATTAAGCTAGGTTATTCTACAAAACAATACAGATTGTGGGAAGAAAACAGCCTTTTTGGACCAGGAAAATTATAATTCCATGCAGAATATTACTGTACAAATCAACCATGCTTATTTTGTGGGTTAAAACAATACAGTTCTAAATGTGATGTAGTGGCCTTAGTCTCGTTATTGAGAGAAAGTGGCATATAAGTGAAAATACATCACATCGACTTCACTCTCCCACCCTCACATTTTTTTTTTCACTGACCCCCCCCCCCCTTCCCTCCCGATCTTACCCCCCCCCCTGTCAAAAAAGAGTGTTTTTTGTTTGTTTCCCTCCACCTTCATTGTTGTTGTGCACAACTATTTGACAATTATTCTGCACTAACTCCTCAATGGTGTTTTGAAGAAATTTACAGTCTTCAGAAAATGATGTTACCTGGTAAAAAGAGTGTTTTCTGCAACTATTGACAATTTGCACATGATCTGAATTGTGAATAAAATGCTAAATTGTTTGGTTTCCTTCAATAAAAAATTAGTGATGTTGTTGTTGCATGTCTTCAAGTTGTTCAACTTATGGTAACCTAAGGTAAAATTATCACAGGGTTTTCTGGTGGGAGGTGTGTGACTTGTCCAAAGTCATCAGTGGGCTTCCTTGGCCAGTGGGAATCAAATCCTGGCCTCCAGAGTCTAGTCTAATGCTCGGATGACTAGATCACACTTGTTTTCAGTGAAGAATTATACCCCTATTAAGATTAAGACTTTTTTAAAAAAATGTTTGGTGAACTACTGGAGAAACTAGGATCTTACAGTCTGACAGACCTGGCTTGCCATTGGTATATCTGCCTTTCTGTTGTCTTAGCAACAAATAGATTTTCAGAAGCCATAGTTCAGTGGTCTGTTTGCAGAATAAAGGTAAAAGTAAAGGTTTCCCTTTGACAAGGCTGTCAAGTCATGTCCAACTGTAGGGGGCAGTGTGCATCTCTGTTACTAAGCTGAGATCCAGTGTTGACAGATACTCTGTGATCAAGTGGACAGCATGACTGCCAGAACTGTTACCTTCCCCACAAAGTGGTACCTATTTATCTACTTGCACTTTTACATGCTTTCAAACTGCTAGGTTGGCAGGATGAGTGATGGAAGCTCACTCCGTCACATGGCGCTCGCTTGGCTCAAACTGCTGACTTCACAATTGTCAGAGTCAACATCTTAGCACTGACTCACCACAACCCTTGCAGAATGGAATATACAAATGATGCAGTTCAGTTGATGTATTTCCTGGCATTGTGGTGTCCTACAACCTACACTGCTAACTTTTGTTCCACAACCCAGCAATTGATTGTTCCAGAAGATCCTAGAGAAAAGCAACATTACTGCATAGGGGGGTGCACATTCAAATGTGAGCAAATAATGGCCTTATACATTTTCCACCCATAAAAACGGGAATATGTCTCCAGTAGACCTGAAAACTGGGAGTATCACAGCTAGTCATGGTCAGCAATGCTAGGTGATGTGAACTATAGTCTGATTCAATAGAAGGCAGGGATGTGAAGAAATCTTGCCAAATTGTTGTCCAGAACAAGACAGCTACTCATATCTTGAGATAGCCTGCTGAGTTTTGTTAATCCCATGAGGTTTCTCACCTCCAGTTGAGAATGAGGGAGAGCAGTTTGTTTTTCATCTTGGTTCGTGTATTGGCTAGGGAGAAAAAATGTCTCTGTGGAAAGTACTCCCCCCTTTTTTTTGTGAAGCAAAGTACCCAGTACTAAGCAAGTAACAGGATGACTGGCCAATTGATCAAAAAGATATAAACAACCCATCTGATGCATCTATTTTTTTAAAAAAAAATCTGCACAACATGATAGCAACCATTGTAATTTAGCTATGAGGTTTGTGCAACTTACACAGTGTGTAGAAAATTGTTCATATAGATGCAAAATCAAAAAAATCTTGGCATCTCACAGCAGGAGAAGAATGTACTATTTTGTGCTTGTATGTGAAAATGATGGAAGTGTTTTCATCCCTATTGTGCAAAGTGTTCCATGTTCCTAAATGACAGATGAATGGATGGCAGAATGGTGATGTGTTCTCCAAGTATGCTTTGATAGATATACACCATGCCATGACATTTCTGAAAGAAATGAGAAGAAAAGCAGACCTCCCTGACCTATTGGCAGGTCTTGGTTTTTGTTGTGTTGTTGTTGCTGCTGCTGTTGCTGCTTGCCATACTTTTCGAGTTACAGTTTATATTGCGGTGCTATGTATTCATCCACGTACACTTAGAGCTGAAGGTACCTTAAGCCAATTTCCAAACACTGGTTTTGCAAAGTGAAAGTTCCTGAAGTAATGGTAATGGGATATGTTTTCACCTGGCTCATATTTGTGGCTGGAAAAAAATGTCTGGCCCCTATAGTTATAAAGTATGGGTTCTATTGTATTACCTACTATAATTTTCCATTTTCTCCCTGCAAAAAAGTCAGGAGGGCAAAATCATTTCCACTCTGCTGATTTCATGCCACTAAGAAGTTCCTCCTGCATATGGGCCATTCGTATTGTTCATTCACGCTTGCCGTAAACCTTAATTAAAATCCGAGGACAGCATGGAAGTAATCTTGTTTCATTACCAGCAAAACTCAAACTCAAAGACTATACTATAAACAGGATCAGTATAAATTTCTTGCCTGTCTCGCACTGATAAATCTAATGCCTTCAAATTTGGAAGACTGGCAATGCAGAGGGCTATCAACTTGGTAAGTGGGCTAACCGCAGAGCACACAATTAACACATTGTTTGTCATGATGAAATAGGCCTCAGAAAATGAACCCAACCGTGCAATAAAGCCATTTATCCAACTCTATTTCAAGCAGTGAACGGCTGAACACATACAGATGGTCTAGTTACTCAGTTAATTGTTGAGAAATGATCCTGGGGGCTAAATAACAGGACAAGATGAAGGTAGTCTGTAATTGTCAAGGATGGGAAACAATTATGTCCTATGGAATCAGACTCGAGCCACCGTTTCTGAATGATAAAGGGTTTCTCCTTTCTAGAAGGTTTTTGGTGGATCAGAATTAGGGCATAGAAGATTGCACATGGTGCTTTGCTTCTTCTTTGTTTTATTTTTATTTATTGATTTATTTCATTTTTTCCACCTTTCTCTCAAAAAGGGACCTAAGCTAGACCACATGATAAAAACACTTTAGAAACACGTGAAGTCGACTTTAAAAACAACTTTTTAAAAAACAACAACATTAAAATAACCTAGCTAAAACAGTATAAAGAAACAGTAAAAATATAGTAAAAAAGTAAAAGCAGTTACTCGTTTGTGTAATAATATACACAATGTACAGTAAAAATTGTGCCATGGCTTTGTTCTAAAATGATTTCCACTGTTTCTGAATTCCAGTTTAATTAAGAGTCTTTCCAAACTGTTGGAATTAGTGCAAATTGATGAGCCAATAGAGACAGTTTGGTTGCTCAGTTTGGTTGCATTTTCCATTCTATGTGTCACCAGTGGTTGCATCTGTATCTATATATACTGTATATATAATATATATATGAGAGAAGATAATGTTTGCGTGTATAAATACAGCACAAACTTCAGTTTTCTTGTTGTGTTCTGATATTCACACATACTTTCACAAAAGATGAAGCAGTCTCCACAAGAAAGAAGTTTTCCCCTTTTCCAGTTATTTTTCTCTTCCTCTCCTTACATGTTCACTGAAATATAAAGATGCTTGAGAAGGCTTGAAGGTGGATAAACCATCCATGTCTAGACTGTATGTGGACTGCAGAAATAATGCATTTTGACACCTCTTTAACTGCCTGGCTAAGTGCTGTGAGATCCTGGGATTTGTACTTTGTTCCTGGCACCAGGGTTTTCTACAGAGAAGGTAAATATCTCCAAAAAATACCAATCCCAATTCCATCACATTGAGCTATGACAGTTAAAGGTTGTCAAACTGCATATTTCTGTAGTGGGGATACAGCCCTAATTGAAATACTACCTATGTTGCTGACAATAGCAAGACACTGGCATGTCCATCATGAAACTGAGCTGCAGACAAATGTGTCTGCTATGGTGTTATGATGCTCATAAAAACTACAATTCTACATCAGATTTGTCATGAAAGAACAAAGTGAAACCAGGACTCCCAGATTCAGAGAAGTAAACTGGTTAATTAGTGGGATGATAGCTGGAATCCTGTTGCTTCCATTTACAGTAGAATCACTGATACAATTGTGGGATGGCAGATAAACCCATAGGTAATCTCTCTGATTCGATGGGTCTACATTTGTTAGAAATAACTATAGGGTCTGTGTATGCATCATTTGCTACGTCACTCTAGCACCCTCCTCCCTCTCAGTGGTTGCTAATCTAACTGTGTGGCAGTGTGGTGTGTGGTGGGGGGTTCCCTAGTCACAAATGATTATTTTTCCTTCAGTGATCCCAGTTATGAGGCAGAATATTTTATTTCCACATTTGTAAAAGCCCACAATCTTTACCAAAGCTCTGCTTCTGTTGTAAATGAAAACTACTTGAACTGTTTGCTGTTTTAAAATGACACGGCTGCCAGCACTTTTGGGTTCTTCAAAGGAGGAATCTGAAAGAGACATCAGTACAGTGTAGAAGGCCCAACTGAGTCTTAGAGAAAATAATCCTTCCTCTCTTTGACTTCTTAGATTCTAAACTTCAAGGGGAATGGGCCTCCTTTCTTTTTTCCCTCTCATATTTAATCAGCCCTCTGTATCCACAGATTCTTTATCCATGAATCCAGCTATCCATGGCTTGAAAATAGTCCAATTTCCCCCTCCAAAAGCAAAAGTTGATGCTGCCATTTTTATAAGGAGATCACTTTAATAACTCATTGTATTTCATGGGATTTGAGCACCAATGAATGTTGGTATCCATGCTGGGTCCTGGAACCAAATCCCAGTGGATACCAAGGCCCACTGTAACTCTAGAGAGCATCAATATGCAGAATGAGTGACAAACAGTAAAAAAGAATACAGTGCGCCTTTTGCTTATGCGGGGATCCATTCCAGACTCCCCCATGTAAAACAAAAACATCTATGCTGAGCCCCATTTGAATGAATGGGGCTTATGCACATGGTGGTGTGGTGGGCGAGACGCCCCATGGGTGCACACCCCCTTCATCCCTGTGGGACGCACCACCCCTTCCTCCCCACGTAGCTTTCAGCATATGCTGAAAGCCGCATATAACTAGCACACTGTAGTTCTTTTTCAATAATGGTATACATGGGTATCCTTTGTGACTTGGTCCCAGGACCCTCCATGAATAGCAATACCTGTGGATACTCAAGGCCCATTTATAACAATAGCATAATAAAATAGTTTCTCCTGTGAAAATGGCAATGTAAACATTTGCTTTTGGAATTTATTTTTGGGTTTATATATTTCCAACTGTGGATGGTTGAATTTGTGGATGAGGAATTCATGGTAAGGAGGGACAACTATATGTTGAAAAACATGTGGGTGGGATCACAACAAGAACTTTGGTCATGAAGTTTCATACCTATGTGTTCTGACTTCTGGCGATGAAGCTGAATCAAAAAGACTTAACTACTGTTTAAGATTTCTAGCTCTGAAAAAACTGAAAATCAACTTCAATTCCCCTTTTCAGTGTTAAGGGAGAGTTTTCATGTGAAGTTTTTGAAAATTATTCCCTGGGCCTGTAAATTAGTAGGCAAGGAATCTGGTAAATATACAGTTACTTCATTAGGAGTAAAGCCTTAAATGCAGAATCTGTTAATTGCAGTTTTTGTGTAACCATTCACTCCACTCCTTAGAATTGAAAACCATCTTTTCAGCATTCAGTGCTATTTTTCCAACAATGTTTTGGCTTCAGAAATTAAAACCATTAATTTTGTGCACCTATGCAGACTTGGATCATCATCTAAAAACATTAATTTCCTTTTGTGCGACATGCCTCAAAGTACTAGGGGGGGCGGGGACGATTGAGAATAAAATTCCACAACCCATTGAAACTGGTATGTGTGTGTATCTTTGCCACATAACTGTACTTCCCATCCAAATCCGGAGACCCATATGAGAACAATGATTTAATGTTCCTTGAGAAATGTTTTTCCTTGTTTGATTATAATCCTTGTCTCTGCTGCTTGAAAGTTACAAATGTGATGTCCCCCAGGACGCTAACAGATAAACTTACACTTCCTCATTTTGTTCCATTTGGATTTCAAAAGTCTTTCTCTCAGTAAACAATATTCCATTTGCTCACAGTCCCACTTTTACCTTACAGGCAAAATAGAAGATGAGTGATTAACTAATCTTCTCAGAACATTGCAATAACAGAACCTTTGATTATTTCAACAACCAAAAAAGACTAAAAGTATGCATCTAGTCAACTTGAAATCTCTTGAGGAAGTGCTTAAAAGCTTGAACATGAAGGTTTGCACAGTTGTGTATAAAATCTTGGTTGCTTCAGAGAACCTGATAGTCTGAGCATGTGCCCTCGGTGCAACTCACATTTGCATTTTCTGTGTTGAATATACATTTGCTTAATAAGAAAGAGTGGGAGAGAATACTGAAGGGTATGCATGTGATTAGAATGCTAGTTATAAATTGGTCTCAGCCACTGATCTAGTGGCACATTTTGAAATATAGACCAGGAGTAGACAAAGGCAAAATAGACCACAAAGTCACCCCTGGCAAGCCTGTTGGGCTGTGGCACAACACCCCAAACTGTGGCCCCAAACAGCCACTCCTTTTTGTGCCAGCAAAAAGTAGCTTTTCCATCCCCCATAGTGGGAAGCCTCCTTTAAAGCACTGGTGGTGTATGACATAAAAACGCCATGCTGCCAGAGTGCTTGGAAGCCGGCCTCCATGTAAAAGGACAGTTGGCTTGAAACTGGTTTCGGGCATCTTGGGGGCATGCATCATCTGCACACCACCTGCCCAAGCTGGCTTAAAGCTTTTTATGCTGGTCTATTCCAGCCCAAAATTGGTAATGAGCCGATCAAGGATTTTTCTAGACTCATGGGCCCACTTCTTACAAAACCAAGTGATTCACACCCGTGCCGTGCCATTGCTATGGTGCGGCTGACGTCACAATGGCGGCGCCCGTGTATACACCGCCGCAATGTGCTAGGGTTGCGGGGCGTGCGGTGGCGCTGCTCAGGCAAACCTAGATGATCCAGGCTGGCGCAAAATCTGGTCTGGAAATCCCCTTGGTTCTATATTCATTTCTGCCCAATTTGGACCAGAGAATATCTTGTTGATTGGTTGAACGCTGCTCTGAGATCAATAAATGTAGTAAAAAGTTGTTTTCCTTCAGCCATGTACTTAGTGATGAGATGGTGCAAAATAAAACAATTATCCTAGTGAATCTACCTGGTTTAAATCCCGCTTGTTCTTTCCGCTAGCAAATCTTTATCAACAATCCAATCTTCAATTTTGCCTAATAGATGTTTTGTATATTTTTGCCATGATATCATAAGGCTTATAAGCCTATAGTTTTTGGGGTCCCCTTGTTGCCTTTTTTTATAATGGGAACAATAATTAAAAGTTTCCAACCATATGGAAAGTGGCCTGTGTATTAACAACTAGCCAAAACAGGAGCCCACCAATCAGCCTAGGACTTAAAAATTTCTGGTGCGAGTAGGTCTTCACCTGGTGCTTTATTTAGCTTCAAGGTTTGTATGATGTTGTAGATTTCAGCCATGTGACTGGGGCCCTAAGGTGCCTCTACTAGGGGTGAATGGACACCTGATAAACAACTGGTGTTCTAGATTGGATTTTGAAATTAGGTTTGGGAAAAGTCTTCCCAAATAATGTGGTATAGGTACATCAGAATATAATCTTCGTTCCTTCAACAAACCATTAGCTGTATACCAGAAAATGGCAGTGTTCGATCCCTTAGCTTAGCTGATAACTCCAGGTCAGCCCAAATTGTGGCAGAATGATTGGCCTTCTTACTTGCCAAAAGTTGCTTATAATTGTGTCTAAGGCTAAACATGTTAGAATGGTTATCTACTGAAGGTTGCAATTGAGTCTGGCGCAGCAGATCTTAAACACACTTCACCATTGCTTTCATTCTGCTTAGTGCATGGACTGCAGACTACCTCAGAGTACCATTGCACCCTTGGTGTGCACTGATGACGTATGCACCACACAGCACTGTTTGGATGCTGCATGCACATACATCATCATGGCGACTCCTGTGTGGACGGGGTGAGCCTGATGGCTCCTGGACAGCACGCAGTACACCAGTCTTACCAGCTTAAAATGCCAAAGAGAAAATGTAGAAATTTACCAGTCTCAGCTATAGAGAAACTGAGTAGATTTGTAGAATCCAAAACCAGTGATCAATTTTGAGTCCGTCTTGAGGATTGTCATTTTCTGCCTGCATTGATGTGCAGTATTTAAGGGTTTTTCACTGAAACTATGATGACCACTCTTGGTATTTGCCTCACAATTGGTGCTCCATGTTTTCATACAGGACTTCCCATGAGGCATAGTGCTATATGAAGGGAGCGGAAGGCTAGAGTGTGTTGAACAACTGATGAGTCTGCCAATTAGACAGATGGCTTCACAATGACACAGAGCCCTAAGCCTATCCTTCCTTCCAAGAAGTCAATGTAGGGTTAGTAAGCATGAGGTTGCTTACCATTTTTTCTATCAGCAAGGTCTCTACATGTGAAAGCCCATAAGTGTTTAAATATAGGATTTATACCTGCTTATATGCTGTGCTAACTTTCGTTGATTTTTTAAAATATCATAATATAAAAGGCTCTCGAAAATCAATGCCACCAAACTTTGGAAGTATCCACCATGAGGGCTTTCAGTACGATTCTTGTTATTTCTTTCCCTTTCCCTCTCACACTGATGCTATTGGAAATAAATCAATTATCATTATGGTCCCAATTTATTGTTTCTTAGGCGCGTTACAACACCACCATAAGGGATGTCCTTAGGACGTCCCATTTTGAAAAAGGGGTGTCTCTTCTAGATGCCCCTTCCCTATACGGCAGAGTCCGTAACAAATGGCGGTGGTCATTCCACACGGCCGCCGCCATTTTGACGTAGCGGCACTCTGCGTCCACAATCGCGGCCCGGAGTGACGCCATGAGTGAACCCTTTGGCACTTGCAGCGCTCTTCTGGTGCCGAAGAGCGCTATTTTCACATCCTCTTTGCAGCGCGAGAGGAGTTGCGTGGTTTGGCTGCTGCGACTCCTCCGGCTGCAACCGGCAGCGGCCCGAGACCGCACCCGCCCCTTTTGGGCGGTCTGTAACGGGACTTAGTTTCATCAAGTGCAGAGTTACTGGTTTCTTTCAAGACCAAATCCAATTGTTATAGAGTCAACCCACTGATCCCATGGGAACTAGGTAAGACAATAGTTATGTAAATCCCAATGGTTCAAACTATTCTAGTTGGGACTCACTGTAGGATTTAGCCTTTATATTTTTAAAAAATAAATAAATTGAAAAGCTAATTGGTCAGAAACTTTAGTTGCTAAAAAACTGTGTTAAAGTATCAGATTTCTATATGGAGCACTGTGGGTAATATAGGCTTAAGTCTTACTGTCAGTCACAGCTAGAATCAGCCCACTGAACCAACTGGATTTACAGTGATTCAGTAAATGATTCAGTGGGTCAGCTATAGCTGAGGCTAAATGATAGGATTCAACCTACGAGCTTGTTTAATGATGAAGCTTTACATTGCTGCAGATATACAAACACCTAATCATTTAGAAATGAAAACAATATACAGTAAAACCCCACATTGCTCATGCAGACATCTGGGCTGGGTACACATAGGGCCCAAATAGACAGGCCAAAATAAAGCTGCTTTGGGTCACTTTGGAGGTATGCTGTTTAAATGACGCATGCATCTTAAGAGATCAGAAGCTTTGCCAAAGCCATGCTCCAGTCCTTAGGATGTATGCATCATTTAAATAGCATACCTCCAACGTGACCCAAAGCAGCTTTATTTTGGCCTGTCTGTTCGGGCTCATAGTCCAGAATATTCCAGGAACATCTAGGAGTATTTTGGCCCCAGAACTTCCCTAACATCCTGCCATTACCTGCCCTAATGTCCCACCATTACTTTCTGTGCGGGCCAGCTATGAAAATGTTGAAAACAGGACTGTCTTTCTTTTAGAACACCACACAGGGGTTTTCTTGAACCTGTTTGGCCACCAAAATTTAGGTTCAAAGGCACAACCACAAATAAGCAAACAGGAAAGATGTGTACAGTGTAGTGATGAGGGTTGACATCAGCTGAAGCTGGCTTGATAGCAAATTGCAACAAGAAGTCAACAGAAACCCTTTCTTAGAATTTTCCTCTCCCCAGAACTATTCCCCAAAACTACTTTCCTAGTTGGATAGTTTTATTTCTGTTCTATCTCAGTTTTTCACACGTTCACTCATAAATCTGTTCTATTCTGTGAGTCTGTGAATTGAAAGGAGGGGGAACTCATGACCATTCATATTGAAATATATGTTTTTGAACGAATTTTGTCATATCCATTTCTCAATCTATCTTATCACAAAATATGCATTTTGAAATGTCTTTTAGTCTAAAATGCATACTTGCAAGCCCCCATTAATATGTTTTCCGTAGGGTGAAAACTGCATTGGAAAATTCAGAAAAATGTGAAATCCAGAGATAATCCTATTTCTGTCTCCACATTCATTCAAGAGGCATCAGTCACATAAATTAAATTCATTATTCACAAACATCAAATTCCTGGGGCATCTTTAAATTTAGATTATTTCATAAAACCTAATCCAATGCCAGGAGCATGTAGATCAAGGTTGGACAACTGCAGCAAAGACCACATTTTGGCTCAGGCACAAGGCTGAATCAATAGGAAATTGAAACTTGAAGTCACTTGTAATTTCTGGTTTCTAGTAAGGGCTTCTTGTATGTGTTTGTTGGGGGTGGGTGGGTGGGCGTGAATAAAGGCAAGTTGTAACTCCAGGAATCATGGTTTGCTTTTTTGCCTTTTGAGTGGTCACAGATTACCTGAATTGTTTTAAATGAGGGTGCCAAGATTTTGGGGGGGCATCTTGTGGAAACCTTGGGACACAAATAAGGTCTTGGATGACACCTCTAACTAGGCCATACTGTCCTGCCTGTGATGTACAGTTAGGCCAGTTTTAGAGCCTAAACGTATTGGGGACTGATGTGACTATAAGAAAAAACCTGGATCAGAACCGGGTCGTTCAAGTCCAAGTTCCAATACTGGCCAGCCACAGATGCCTCTTAAGAGCAAGACATTAAAAAAGCAGGGTTTTTTTAGCCATCATTGTAACAATAATTCATACCAACACCCATTCACAGACTTTTAAGAGCCATCATACATTTGTCTAATTCTCCGTTAAAGTCTAACCTGCAGCATCTCTCATCTTTGTTTTTTTTTTTGTTTTTTTTTATTTATATACCGCTATTCCAAAGATCATAGCGGTGAACAGCAAGTAAGCTAATTAGCAAGTAAGCTAATTTGCCCCCAACAATCTGGGTACTCATTTTAGCGACCTCGGAAGGATGCAAGCCTGAGTCGAGCTTGGGCCCTTTTGCTGGTCTTGAACTCGCAAGGTTATACATTATTAGAGCTTGGAATATCTGGTTATAAATAATGAATTACTTGTTATTGCTTCATTTTTGCAACAACCAAGGCATCACTTAATTTTAATGTAACTATTATTTCATAGACTTCGTCTAGTTCCTCAGATGCCCCTCTTTCTCTCAGTTAGGAAGGAAACAGATGGGAAGGAGGGGGTGGCTTGAAGTCGTCCCTTCCAAAAATGCATTGGGGCCATGGCAACTACATGCCATGGCCCCAGTCTGCCTTGAACCCGGGCCAAAAAAAGGAGCAGCAAAGATCTTCTCCTTTTTGAGCCATGGAAAAGCTGACTTTAGTGGCTGTGCTGCATCCCCATGGCAGCTTCAAGATGCTCTGACATTGTGCGGCATCTAAATGCCATACTGTAAGAGTATTGAAACCATCCACATCTGGGCAGCTGCCTGGATTCTGAGCAACTTTAGGACATCATCAGAGGATGCAGTGTGTAAATGCCACATTCCTATGATGCCCTGAAGGCATCATTTAAGTGCTGTCTGTTCTGGCCCTTACTTTAAAAGGTGCTACAACATCCCTTTGCATACTGATACTCCAGACACACACACTTATGTCTCCAGTTTGACACCACTTTAATTGCCATGGCTTAATGCTATGGAATTCTGGGAACTGTAGCCATGCCTCTATTCAAGCCAATAGGGCTTGAATATGCACGATTTTCCATTTTCGCAGGGGGGGGGTCTGGAATGCCCCCCCTAAAATGGAGGGAGGACTGTATTTTAATGTGGAAGCTGCCACTTTGGGGAAAAGGTGGGGTAAAAATAAAATTGATGATGATGATGACGATGACAACAAACCATGAGCTCCACCACTTAGCTATAGCCATTTCTTGTTTCTATAACATAAAGATCTACCAAAATAATAAAATAAAATGCAATAAAAGCTCCAGACCCTTACAGGGCCAATTGATAAAGAAAGACATTGAGATCTTTTTATAGGGATAAATAGCTAATAATCTAATAACAAATTAGATTGCTATTTAATTTTTCTAGAAGAATGAAGTCTGGTGCCTTTCCCCACAGTCACTGTCTGCTCTGTAACAGGTTGTAGTGCTCTTATGACATTAGCTTGAAATATATTTCACTCCCTCATAATTTCAAATGAATCATGCACAGAAGAGAGGGTAACTAATGTACTTTGCATAAAATGCCACTCAAACTGGCACTGGCCTTAACCTTGCAATGTCTTTGCAAGAATACATAAGGGACTGCTCTCCCCACACCTTGCCATTAGCCCTGAAAATCCAAATTGAAACCACCCACTCAGTTTCACATAAAGCATTTTTTAAAAGATTACTTCAGTTTCATAGCTTTAATTCTCCAGTCTGAACTTCATGATTTGAAGAAGAAGAAAAAGAACCAAAAGGAAGGGCATTGAAAGACAGAGCATGATGTGCTAGTACATAAAGGGTCTTTGTGTGAGTTCCCCCCACCAATAAAATAAAAAGGTTGGCCTTGTTCCTGTAATTTCCCCCCTTCCCAATAAAATCTTGCTACAAGTGATGTCTGAGTTTGATATGACCATGAACAAGTAACAGCATGTTGCTACAAAAGTAAGAAGTCATATATTATCTTTGCTTTATAGTATGGAAAGAGATACACATTATTTGCTGTTCTGTACCTTAAAATAATTTCCTACTCATAGTGACCCTAAGGTGAACCTATCATGGGTTTTTCTATGACTGTGAATGTGTGATTCATCCAAGGTCACCCAATGAGTTTTTACGGCTGGGCTGGAATCAAACCTTGATCTCCAGATTCATAGTCCAATGCTCAAACCACTACATCATGCTGTCTCCATTAAGTGCTAGAACCATATCAAAGTCAGCATATGTAGTGGCATTACACCCGCTATCCATTGCCAATGCACGGGCCAGGTACCCTTTCTGTTGGCCACATGTCTGGATCAGCAATTATTATTATTATTACTATTCGTAGTAGCAGTAGTAGCAGCAGCAGCAGTAGTAGTATTTCTTACCTACCTCTCTCCATGGATCAAGCTGGGGAACAACAACAATTAACAGACAAACAACATCAGTTAAAAGACATCGGTTAAAATATACATCAATTTAAAAGGACAAATAAGATATATACATATTTAAACAATGCAACAACAACAACAACAACAACAACAACAATGGCAGAGGGGTGCTACATGTGCATACATATTTCTGTGTGTAAAACTGTGAAGATGCACCAATAAATGTATGGATTTAGGTATGGTACAAGATGCACTAAAAGAGGTGTGCCCCTCCTGCTTCTTGCAGTAAGGGAGAGAGAGTGAATTTGAATGCAGAATTACAAACATCTAAGTGAGAAAGCCATCTGTTTGCCAGACTTTTAATGCCATGCAGGTTGGCCTGACATTTCCTATTAAAGTACTTTAATAGAGGCCCAGGAACTATCAGATTCTAAAGCCATAAAAAGACTCCAGAAGTAGTAGTGGTAGAATAGTTTTGCAAATGAAATGTCTGACATCAGCAGCAGACAGACAGCATCCATTTATTTAAGAGTTTATATACAGAAGTTTTCTTCTGAGTACGTTTGGGGGTTTTCTTGTTCATTATTGCAACAACAAAATAATGCTTCTCTGTGCACTGTGCATATTGGTATGCAAATGCACACACCCAAATGTACACACAGGATTTAGAAGCGGAATCTGTCCCTATAGATTCTGTGTATATGTGTGCCTAGTCAGAAGGAAAATCCACTGGATGCATTGGTTATTACTGTCTAGAAAGTGAATACACAAGTGAAGGAAACAAAAGTAATCACTTTTGAATTTGCAGGCACTGTGTATATCTGACTCTTTGTAGTTACTGATATGTTAGAACATCTGAATTCTTATGTGAATTCTGTTCAGATTTTTTTAACATCCCTAAAGTGAAGGGAAAATGTATAAAACCCTACAGACATTAAGGAAAACAAGTATACACAAAGGGTATATTGAGGAAAATGGCTTGCAAAATTTTATATATTAGAAAAACAAGTAAAAATGTGCACAAATATTTCTGTGCACTTTTTTAAAAGGCAAACTAATGTGGAAACAGAAGGGAGTAGCATTATACATAGTCACAGAATTGTGTAAATGTTAACAGAAATCAAAGCAGACAAGATTCATTCAGTCCTTAAGAGAAACTCTTCAACCTTTGACTGAAGAAAAAAAAGTTCCAATACATGACTAAGAGGCAACTGAAAATATATTATTTTTTATTACATCTTAACCCTACTCTTCATTCAAGGAGTTCAGAGGGCCCTTTCACACTATCCAACTATGATAGTATGGTCCAAAACACACTGTAGAAATAATCCAGTTTGAGACCATTTTAATTGTCCTGGCTCAATGCTAGGGAATTCTGTTAAATTAGTTTTGTGAGACATTTAGTTTTCTCTGTCAGAGAGCTCTAGTGCCACAATAAACTACAGTGGTGGTTCCTAACAGGTAAAGGGGTCAGGCAAGACTGCATCCTATCACCCTATCTGTTCAACTTAATTGCTGAAAACAACATAAGAAAAGCAGAATCAGAAGGAGGAGAATTGCAGATAGGAAGAAGGAACACAGAGACGAGTTACAGACTTCCCAAAACGGGCGTTCTGCCACCACCGCCAGTTGCGATGTCCAGGAACTGCAGTGGCCAAACCGCATGGTTCCTGGGCGCAGCCAGAAAGAAGCGCTGAAATGGTGCTTCTTTCTGGGCCCTGGAAGTGGTGCCGCGAGGCACTAGTCGCGCACTTGCAGCGTCACTTCCGCCGCACAACATCCAGACGCTATGCGTCCGCGATGTCAAAATGACGCCCCCCATGTGGACGGGCGCCGTCATTTTGTACGGAGTCGGTCCGTACTAGGGTTGAGGGGCGTCAGGAAGTGACGCCCCTTCTCAACCCTAGCACGCCCCTTTCAAACCCTAGCACGCCCTTTTGGCGCATCTGTAACACGCCCAACAGTTTAAAATATGCTGATGACACCATAATATTGGCGGAAGACATCAAAGATTTGGATGAATTAATAGGGAAGGTCAGTGGTGAAAGTGCAAAGGCAGGTTTAACGCTGAACATGAAGAAAACAAAAATGATGACCACAGAAGAAATATGTAAATTCAATCTAGACAATGAGGAAATTGGAATAGTTAAAGAATTCCCATACCGAGGATCAAACACTGGCCAGAATGGTGACTGCAATCAAGATATAAGAGGAAGACTAAGAATGGGAAGGACAGGTATGAAAGAACTAGGAAAGATCTTGAAGAGTAAAGACATACAACTCAGCATTAAAGTTAGAATAGTCCAGGCCACTGTATTGCCAGTCACCATGTACAGGTGTGAGAACTAGACAGTGAAGGAAGTAGACAGAAAGAAAACCAACTCATTCCAGATGTAGTGCTATAGAAGAGTGCTGAGGATATCATGTACAGCCAAAATTTCAAACAAATGGGTCTTTGAACAGACCAGAGCTCTCCTTGGGAGCCAGGATCATGTTGAAGCTACCATGCTTTGGCCACGTAATGAGAAGGCATGTGTCACTAGAAAAAAACAATAATACTAGGGGAGATAGAGGGTAGATGAAGGAGAGGAAGACCATAGACCAGATGGATGGACTCAATCAGAGGGGTTACGGGTATGGACTTGCAGGTCATAGCAGAGCAGTGGAAGATAGGGGTTACTGATTATGTCTCATCCACAGGGTTGCTATGAGTTGCAATCAACTTGAGGGCAGCTAACAACAACAACAAAGCTGGTCTTATGCATTTATATGTCTTGGTTTAGATGTTGGTCAAAGAAGATCACTCTCCCAACATCTGTGGCACTGCTTGGTCATTTCCCCCCTTTGTTCCCAGATAGCAATCAGCTGCAGCAACATCTCACTGGTTTTGACAGCTGTGGAGAAAGAGGTGTGGCTGTAGAGCGCTACACATCAGAGTGCTACAGTCTGAACACTCCATTGTTGAATCTCAGCAAGGGTGAGATGAGTCCTTCCTGCCTGCCTTCGCTTCAGGGTACATGCAAAGGGTATAACCCCAGTGATGTATCAAAATCCCAGATGTCAAAACTATCTTCAGTCAAAACTTTAAAAGATTCATTGAAGTCAGTGTCACTGCGGAGACCATAAGTCCCTATGTGTGACTAGATATCCACAAACTAGGCATTTCAAGATGACCCATTGTCCCGTGCATTAGAACCCTGACTGTTGCGGTACCTGGCTATATAGATTCCATTCTCAGACCACATGCCATCAACAAGTCAACCTACTGTACATGAAGGATACAACTGATTTCCTGAGGAAAATACAGCCCACCCACAACCTCCTAAGGAACACATTCTAGTTACTATGAATGTAGAATCCCTATACATCAACATTTTATACCAGAATGGACTACAAACCATCAAGAATACCATCCTGAGGCTACAGTATACCTAGCCACCACACCCTGGCACTTAGTAGTCACTCATAGCTACTTCACTTTTAAGAATAATATTTACTTCCAAGTTAGTGGCACTACAGTGGGCAACCTCATGGCAAACAAATCAGCCAAAAGAGTGGCTTCCAATGTACATCTACAAAGCATCTGGAAGCCGCTCTGAGGCTGCCTAAGGCAGCCTGAAGTTGCCATCAAAAGCAATCAGTGGCCTGTTTGGGACCATGACAGCAGCCCACATTGTGAGTGGTCCCAGAGTGATCATAGCCAGGGCAGCCAGAGATTGCTCCTTCTATGCCATCTGCTTTGGCCCACGGCATGCAAACATCTTCATGATGGACCTGGAACAACATTTTCTCAACATGAAAAAAAGGTGAAGGGGAGAAGGAATGGGGAACCAAAGGAATATAGGAGCACATTTTGACTAACTTTAAAAATTATTTTTGCATGAGCTTTTCTTGATATAAATTCACTTCTTCAGAGAACAGAGTGATAGTAAATGCTCAAGTATAAAGCATGTTTACACAGCTGTGGGAGTGAGATGAAATATAATAAGATCCAGAAGGATGCCAATCATCATTCTTCTCCTAAATTTTCCAAGTGCTGGGTGAGGTGATCTTTACAGTGGTCCATTAGATGTGTAAAGGCAATAAATCTAATTACTAAAAGTCAGTTTCCTTGAGTTCAAAGCCTTCTCTGAAAAGATCCCTTTTGTTATATGTGCAGTAGAAAGGACTCTTGTATTAAAGCATATAGTATGCCAAGAAGCCATTGTTCAAATCTCAGTTAATGGAGTTAGTCTTAAAGGTACTACTATATTCTTTTTTCCCTTCCTCCTCCCTTCCTCTTGTTTGGGTTGCAAGAGACTAAGGAGTTTATTGCATCACTAAAAACTCAGCTTACCTTTCCCATTTTGAATTCAGGATGCAGCCGATTTTGCCACCCATGCTGGCACTGGATGAATCCCGGCTGATTTCTGGATAGAAATCGCACTCAGCCAGCCTCTTTTCAAAACTAGGAAGCTCCCGGCTTTGCAAATCAGCTGGCTAAGTATGGCTTCTAGCCAGAAGTTACCCAGGATTCCCAGGATTTACCTGGAAAAGGTAAGCCAGGTTTTTTAGTGATAAACTCCTAACATAGCTACTGCATTGTAAACTGGGCAGGTATCTGCAAAATTCACAGTATGTTTTGCACTGGGTTTTGAAGGTTATTTTGTTGTTTAGCGGTCAGCTTAAACCACATCTATTTTAAGCAGAGGCTTAATATATGCTATTAGGCCACACATTAACTAGAATATATTACACTGAGTCTTGTTGGTTAGTCCTAACTAAAGCAGAACTATTCAGTCCATTGTTGAATGGTGAGTCAACACATGGGTAAATTCCATTTATTCTCTGGATCTGCTATAGCTCAGGCCAGCATAATATTTACTATAAAACCTAAGGCCATATCTTTTCTGTGTTTGAAGAGTATCAGCTGTTCTGTTCTCTTGTTTCTCAAAAACATTTTATCATGATTCTAAAAAAGGAAATAACTTTCAATGGCAGCAATGAAGGCCTGGCTGGAGAAAGAAAGGATAATAGATGTGATTTTCAAATTGACTTGCAACATATCTCAGCTCCTCTTTTCAAATATGCAATAGAATGCTTATATCTCAATAGAATGCTTAAAAGAATAGATTGCTCCAAATTGAAAAGCACAGCAGATATTAGCTATAAAGGGCAATGTTTGATTTGTCAGTGGCTGGTATTGTTACTTCTCAAACTTATACCTGCTTTAAAATAAAAACAAGCTAAAACTAGGCTTATCCCGCCTTGGGAAATTTGGACAATTATAACCTTCATGTTAATTCTGCATAGCCCTGCATCTGCGAGTCATTATTGTTTTGGGGAAGAGACTGTGTGATGTTTTTTGGTGTTTAAGACAAATAGGGAGAAAAACCATTATGTTTTTCACATTATAGTGGAAGATAATGGCTTGTTCTGTACACAGCCTCATCTAATCAGAATAGGAGCACTAGACAGAGAAGCAATTGCAGAGATCCTATCAACAGTACTTCTTCACTGCTAGTGTGAAGCAACGGCATGGGTTTTGGAGAAAATTGTGGAATTACAATGCCAGTCTGTCTTCTCTTTTTTCTTCAGATGGACAGAATAAGTCAAAAGAGCAAACAGAAAATACATTTTCCTGTATTTCTGCAAGTTATGTCTGCATTTTTTGTTTGCTCTTTCATTATATACACACTTGCTTTGTATTTTGATGTTGGAACTGCAAAACTGTAAATTTTTTGTTGAAATGCAGATTGTGTGAAATTCTGCCCCATTGTCATTCTGAGGATGGCTGACATAATTTCATAATTTTGTAATATTGGAGTACATGTAAAGGCCTTCTTTGTCAGGGATGACATAAAGATTCACACAGTTTCCTCTCTGTGAATTCATATCAAACAACCAGAATTAAATAAACATACAAGAATTAGATGGAATCCTGTTCATGCCTTGCAGAGGCAAAAGGGTTATTTGCATAAGTGACTTTTTTGACCAGGGCCTAGCAGCAGCAAGGAACAGCAATGAAAGTTGTTTCAGTCAGGAGATAAAATGCATCATCTTGTGTCTGGGAAGCTGAGATGGTTTATTCCGGGTGGGTCTGCATTGAATAGAATACTCCAGGCTGCTTCTGGAGTGACACCAGATGGCTGTCACAAATGAGAGGCCCAGCATTGCTAACATGGCTGGACACTTCACTGTGACCTCAGAAGGAGTGACTTGTGTCAGTGGCAGAGCTGCCAGGCAGCTCAGTAGTGCACTGTGTAAACAGCCACCTGGCTTCACTCTGGAGTTCTCAAGGTGAACAGTTTCATTTGGCCCATGTAGACATGCCCTGAGAGGAGGTTTGGCATTTCCCTCCTCTAAGGCTGCGAGAGTGTGACATGTTTAAATTCACCACATCGGTTTCCATGGCTGAGCAGGGATTTGTACCCTGGTTTCCTGTAATCCTAGGCCAACACATAATTCTCTACTTCATGCTATCAGCGTAGTGCACCAACATACCTCTGTCCATAGTAATTAACATTAGTAACACCACAGGAGGTATTTGCTTCCACATTTTAAAAATAACACATGCATTTGAAGGCAAAATTAAATCAGGAAGTTTTCCTAAACTGATTAATTAACATTTCTATAAATTAAGGGGCTATACAGATGCCCCATGGCATGAGGTGGTCTGCAGCCACCCTTTACTGGCCAGATCGGAGCCGCAGCCACTTCATGCCATGACCCTGATGAGGTCTCTGAGAGCACAAAAAGGAGCCGCCAAAAGACTCTCTTTTAGATTATAACTTTCCTTAATATTTTCTTTGTCCTTTTTACCCTCCTTTTATGGATTTTCACAAAGACAAATTAATTCAACACCAAAAACAATAAGTTCTAATAAAACATTTAAGGCTTACTATATTACAGTAGCACTCGATTTTTTAATTATTGTATTGGATGTCTGTGATATTTCCATTGCACATTATTTAGCTGGGATGAGGGGAGCGATTGTTTTTATTGGGTGCATTTCCGTTTGACATCACTTTAACTGTCATGGCTCTATCCTACAGAATCTTGGTATTTGTAGTTTTGTGAGAGACCAAGACTCTTTGGCACAAAAGATTAAAGATAGATAGATAGAGAGAGAGAGAGAGAGAGAGAGAGAGAGAGATGATAGATAGATAGACAGACAGATAATCAATATACGATTAGAGGAGATTTAGTGGCACTGTAGTTAAATGTCATTACCACAGCCACTCATAGCCACAAGGTTGTTAGTTCCAGGGTCCACTCAGCCATCCATCCTTCCGTAGATCAGCAAAATGAGTATCCAGCCGGTTGGGAGCAATTGGCTTACATACTGTAAACCGCTCAAGGAGTGTTAGTTCACTGATAAGTGGTATAGAAATGTACTTGTCATTGCTATTGCTACTGCTATAATCCATTATTCATACATATATTTTTGAAAGTTTGGCTGTTTCCCAACCTTCTTACTGGAACAACAAGGACTGTTTGAATTTAAACGTTTTAACTTTGACAGCTTATTGGCAGCTGTTCATTGTTAGAACAGTATCCAAGGTTGGTTACTTCTTTTTGATCATTTTCCTTAATAGTGCAAGAAATGCCATTCAGAAACAAATCCTTCAGTTAATGTAAGTTCAACCAAAACAACTTGCTTTAAAAGAGCGCTTTTTAAAAGAACAACTATTATTTAAGCTAGTGGCCTTAACTATTTATTGTTCTGATTTAGTCCTATATTGGTGTAGTGTCCTGCACATTAATGCCCAAATAAACAAACAAATCTATTTTTTAAAATGGTTTAAAGAGGAGAAAAAACAATGGTTTAAACAAACAAGCAAACAACAACAACAAAAATCAAATTTTTAATGTGTGTTTTTATTCCAACTCTGCTGATATCCTTTTTCACGACCTTTTTCAAGGTACTTGAAAGACCTCCCTTCTTCCATATTCAACCTTTCTGGATATGTTTTTAGGTGTATTTTTTAAATTTGTAAGCCACTTTATATTATAGTTTTGGGGGGAAAGCAGGATAATAATAATAATAATAATAACAACAACAACAACAACAACAACAACAACAATTTCAAATGTTTTTATTCATAAACATGGTCATCATTATCCATATATCAATTACACTCACAGTTTCATTAATTATATAAAAGAAACCCTATCCCCCATCTCCCTTTATTCCATTTCATGTTGGCTTTACTCTTGTATTTTGAGTGCATCTTTCCTCTATTTCTCCTGTTAGTTAACAGTTAATATACATTATGTTATGATATAATATTATGCTATTATATTATGATATAAGTGGAGACAAAGAATAAGGCATATAAATAGGTACTCATCTAGAATGCATAAAAGCTGAGAAGATAAGAAGAACTTACTGATATTAAATAACAAAGTGGTATGAATTACCAAAATTAAGGGGAGTAGACATGAATTGGAAATCATTAAATATTATATAGCTCTATTACATATAAGATAACTTCCTGAACATTTAGACATTGGAGGCCTTTCTCAGGAGATCATCACCAGGGAAATGATTGGAAAATAGCCCTGTTTCACTTTTGGCAAGGTTTTTTTTATAGAACTTATTTCTTGGTTGTTGCTGTTGTTGCATGCCTTCAAGTCATTTCTGACACATGGCGAGCTTAAGATGAACATATCATATGGCTTTCTTGGAATATTTCTTCACAAGGGATTTGCCATTGCCATCCTCTGAGGATGAGAGAGTGTGACTTGCCCAAGGTCACCATGTGTGGTTTCCATGGCTGACCTGGGATTCAAATCACAGCCTCCCAATGTCCCAATCCAGCACTCAAACCACTACATTGTGCTGGCCTTGGACAGGCTCATTTTCAGTTCCAGTCCTACTATGAGGCATAACTAAACAACTACCCAAAGTGATTGATGCTGAGTGGTACAAACTCTTAGGGGTTGTACGTACTGGCAAAATAAAGTGGTATTAAACTGATTTCAAGCCTGTCCATACAGTGTACAACACACCTATCCAGATGACGTATGATGTGAAACTGGGTAGAAACTGGCATGAAGCCACACTCCAGAGCTAAAATCCAGAGCAAAAAGAAGCTCTGATACTCTGCTGTAATGCAGAAAATGAACATCATTGCACATGCATAAACAGTACAGTGCAGGTGTGAGAATGAAGGAAAGCCCAGGCAGTATATGGAAGCATCCTGAAGCATGTACCCTGGGACCAATGTGATGCAGCCATTTCCATTGCTCAACATACAGTTTTTCAGTTTAGCATACAGGTGCATGAGTGGCCAGCTGCACCACTGACCCATCACACCATCGACTTGTCACACACCTGTGCAAAAGTATGACAAAAAAAGCAGGTCACTGTGGAGAACTGGTAGAGGTGGGCCAGCCAAGCAACAACAAATAGGAAGAGAGCTGGTGCCAGCCAATCACAGTGAAGACTAGAGAAGATAAATAGGGCTATTGCTGAGAGGCAGAGTTAGATATTATTACTATTATTATTAACATTTATTATTAACATTTATTTATAGAGAGCTGTAAAGTTTGCACAGCGCTTTACATTGTAAAGGTCAAATATTTTAAAATAGGAAAAAAAGAATTAAAACCTGCGAAGTGGCATACAATCTAAAACAACAACATTATGTGAACTGCAAACATTGCTGCAAACTGCCTGTGGGGGTTCAGCCCACCTTTGGAACAGCTGTGTTGACAGTGTAGCTTCCACCTGCTTTCATGAAAACCAGTGTGGCCCAATTTTTCCTGTCTGTCTGCTCAGCCTCTGCACAGCTAATCACTACTACCCCTTTTTGACATTTCCATATTGTGCTGCATTTCTTCCTGGAACTGAAATGGAATTAACTGGCAGGATTGCTACTCGATGTACACAAAGCGCTCAACAATGAAGGTGCAAAAATAAACGAACAAGAAAGAAAGAATAAAAACCCCAATGTTTTTTCTGCAAAATCCTATATAATTTTTTATTTTAAAAATGGGTTTTGTACAAATAGAATGTCCACATAGAAGTCCTGAATGCAACAAACAAACAAACAAACCTTGCAAACAGTTCTATTTTTTCCCCGAACACTGTATGAATGTGCTGCAACAAGATTCTACCATAGTGGTAGAGTCTCCTTCTTTGGAGGTGTTTAAACCTAGCTTGGATAACTATCTGTCAGGATTGTTTTGATTGTGTTTGCCTGCATGGTAGGGGGTTGGACTTGATGGTTCCAACTGTATGATTGTATGATTTACTCTTCATCATCAAACGTCTGGAAATGGAATGGTCAATGTATGGCCCTCCAAAGGCTGCTTGCTGCATTTACCATCCGCTTTCACAATTGGCTGTGCTGGGCTAGGGCTTATGGAAGCTGCAATCCAGCAATTATCTGGTAGTCTACAGGTTGTCCAGGGATGCGGTAACTTAGTAGTTAAGATGCCAATTCTGCTGATCAGAAGATTGGAGGGTTAGCAGTTCGAGGCCCACGTGCTGCATGATAGAAAGAGCTCCTGTCACTAGTCCCAGCTTCTGCCAACCTAGCATGTAAAAGTGGAAGTAGATTAATAGATGCCACTTTGTTGGGAAAGTAACAGCGTTCTGTGCAGTCATGGTGGCCAGATGACCACCAGAGTAGTCCTCAGACAACACCAGCGCTTTGACATAGTAAAGAAGAGACTGGACATTCATGACAAGGGACTAACTTTACCTTTATCTACAGGTTACCCACCCTAGGAATGGAATCTGTATGCACGTTCTATGCTAGAGGGAAGTCCCATTTTGTTTTATTGTTGCCGTTGTTATTTGTTACTAAATGGACTTTGACATATGGTTGCACAGTAAACAAAAGACCCCCAAGATCCCTGGTAATCAAATGCCTTGTTCAGGTCTTCAAACTCAGGGCCATAGGTTCCTTCCCATTTTGTAGCAGCTCTGAAATTTTCTCTTGAGATGGTAATATGCATCTCTAGTGATGAGAGAGATGCTTTATTCAATTCAGTTGCCTCATCCATGATGGCATTTTAGTTCAAGCTCTGAGCAGGATATTTCAGATCATCCTCGACAACAAGATTTATTTGCTTGGCATCAATCATTGTCATAAATCCGAAACCCACCATTCATTAAGGGGAAAATTGCTCAGTATAATCACTTACCCAATGTTAATTAAAAGGTGCTGTTTGGAGCATTAATATTGCTTAAAGCTTTGTTGAACATTCATCAATCTTTTGTATGCTCCCTGTGCACACTAACAAGCAAGCCAAGCATGTAAATGAAAGAAAATATTGCCGATCCAAATTATCCAACCTGTGCTAGGCATGAAGAGCATCTGCAATGTAGGCAAGCTTCCTGGATGCTTTTCTATTACACTCAGGTAAGATTTTTTTAAAAAATGTGGGCATGATCCATGTGAAGCTAAGAGCATTTAAGTATCTGTGATTTCAATAGGAACACTACAATTCACACTAGTAATTTTTTCAGCTCATTAAAAAACAAAAAAACTAAAAACAAAAATCGACTACATTGTGTTCTTGGGTCCTATCTTGGGTAGGATTATTTAAAATTTTATTTTATTTTATTTGGTCAAGTTGAGTTGGACACTAACCAAATATACTTGGTATTTGAGAAATATAAAAAAAATACAGACATTTAAAAAGTGTGCATAAAAGTGGTTTGAATGTTGGACCAGGAGACCAAGGTTGGATTTTTTTCTGTGCAGAAAATAATATTTGCAGACCAGGGTTGGAATCTTGGCTCAGCCATGTAAAACCACTGGGTGACTTTGGACAAGTCACACTCTCTCAGCCTCCAAGGATGGTGATGACAAATCTTGCCATGAGAACCCTATGATAGGTTGCCTTAGGGTTGTCATAAGTTGGAAATGACTTGATGACACACAAATCAAAATATGTACAATACACCACATGAACATGCTTTAGAAACAGTGAGATAATGTATACAATTAATGGATATAATTTGAAAATATATGCATAACACACATATATGTATCCATAAAGGGACCGGATTTTGGCCAGTAAAAACAGCCACTCTAATGAGACAAAACTGGGTACAAATTGGATGAAAAAGAAAAAAAGAAGGAACACTTCAGATGCAAAGTTGATAGATATTGATATTAATAGATACTGGAAATGATTTTTTTTAAATTTCACAGTCCTGAACAGTTAGAGATTCTGTATGCTTTTAAGTTTTAAATAAATGTTTACTTATTATAACTTTATGTGCACTTAGCTAAGTAGCAGAGACACTAAGAAGCCCTGTTAATGATTTGCAAAGATACTTATAAATACAAAAAGAGTGCCTAGTGCACATTGATGCCTGATGCATAGCAGCATGGATACACATTGGTGCCTGATGTGAATCAATCCTATTATGTAATGGTCATTTTGCCAGTCCTGCTACATAGTAACATAACAGCAGCGCTCCGCTGCATATGGACATTATGACACATCTGAATATCCACTTACAAAGATTTAACCTCCATATAGGATTCCGACTGGTATTTCTTTGTAGAAATATTATTTTCTACCCTGAAAAAAATGCAAATGTTGTACAGACTAAGTTCCCATCAGCCCAGATTTCTCCTCATCAGGCTGTCCCAACACTCAACATCTGATATGGGTGTGTGTGTCTGTGTGTGTGTCTGTGCATGTGTGTGTGCATGCACGCGCACGTGTGTGTGTGTGTGTGTGTGTATATTCTAAATATTTTTTTTCATTCCTAACCCCCCCCCCCCCCCCCCCGCAACCTTGGCTGACAATATAAAGTGAGAAGAATGGTTATTGCTTTAAATTAGCTCCATCGTATTGTTTTAACTGTTGTGAGAGTCTGGAACAGGAAATAAAATTGGACAATCCTGTTAAAATGGGAGGAAGAAAAATGGCTTCTGTCTTCTTTTGGTTACAGCCAAACAGAAGGAAACTGGGGTAGTCAGTAGTGAAGATCATGACCTCTGTCACCATCAAGATGGGTAAACACTTCACTTCAGTATTCAGCCCCACTCTTACAATAGTCTATGTGGGACCACCATCTTTACAGCCTGACACATTCATGGAAAAGCGGGAGGAATAATGTACTCCTGTACTTAAAGCTTTTGTGCAAAGAAAAGAATATCAGCACTTTAGTATTCTAGATTGGTATAATCTGTGTAAATGAAAACTTTATAGTCAAAGTAGCACAATAATGTGCATTGTGATGGGGAAGAAAAACAGATTCATACAGAGAGTTGAAAGCTTTGGCCTGTGTGTTCTCAGTTCTTTTGCCAGTGGAAGCACTTCAAACAATAACACAGTCTTCTGAAGTGCCAACTGCCTTTGCTTCAAAACAAAAAGACCTTGAGAGCTTTGTTAAGGTAGTGTGTGTAGGTCTCCTTGGAGTGGAAATCAACAAGGCTAGCAGTCTAGTTTACATTTCTTGTATGGTATGTGCCAAAAGCCATTGAGAACCGTCTTCTATTCTGAAAGTGAGGAAACTATCAAAAGTTCCACCACCCTCTGGCTAAACAAGGGCTTGAATGAACTTTATTGGGAGAGAGTTGTATAGTTCCTTAAGGAACAAAGAATATTCGCTGCTTGTCTTCTAGCCATTTTCTTACAAAAATTTACCCCAGAGTGAATAAGATGATTACAAGCAAAGCTCTCCACCCTTTTTTAAAGGAAGATTCTAGTTTTACTTTCCCCCCTAAAAAAATACTATCTCAACTAAATTACAGTGGGTCCTCATCTACTGGAGTTTGGTTCCAGGACCCCCCATGGATGCCAAAATCCATGGATGCTCGAGTCCCATTAAATACAGTAGCATAGTGAAATCTTGTCCCTTATATAAAATGGCAAAACCATGGTTTGCTATTTGGAATTTATACTTTTTTTGGAATATTTGCAGATTGTGGATGCTTGAATCCTTGGATAAAGAACCTGTGGATATGGATAGCTGACTGTACTTCAGTTTGTTCAGATAACAAATTACTTGTTATCAAGTTCCAAGTGACTACCCTTAGGTTTCTTGTTTAGCAGCAATCTGCCTCAAAAGTAGATCTACTTTAAAGCCCAGTTAGAGCTGTAGAAAGATGTTTGGCATTCATCTTGAGGTTATCTATAAATAATGGGATCCTAGGTTAGAGGGTTGCTTCATTTTTGGATTTTCGTGGCAAGATTTATTCAGAGTGGGGCTGTCATTGCCTTCCTCTAAGGCTGAAAGAGTGTGTCTTGTCCAAGGTAACTGTGTGGATTTCCATGGTAGGGCAAGAATTTAAACCCTGGTCTTCAGAGTCCTACTCCAACCCTGAAGAGACAACATCATACAAGCTGAGTATCCTTTATTCAAAATGCTTGTGACTAAAAGCGTTCTGTATTTTGGATCCCCCCCAGACTTTGGAATACCTGTGTGTGTGTGTGTGTGTGTGTGTGTGTGTGTGTGTATATATATATATATGGTGGAGACTGAGAATCTGAGAAACTGAGAATCTGTGAAATGACAGGAATCCAAACATAGTACCTAGCATGAATCCACACCTTCCACAGTTTCTCAGATCCTTGCTTCTCACTCCAGCAAATACAGTACAAGTATGTAGTTAGAATAGTTTTGGACTTTGAAATTTTGGATAAGGGATAATCAAACTGTACTAGCTCTTTATCAAATCAATGGTAGTGTATCAATGGTACACTAATCAATGGTAGTGTCAATGAACTATTTTTGGGAGGATGCAATTTGTCTACTTGAGAGTTAAATCTCAATAACTGCCTTTTTACTTGGAACTATTGCCAAAGTGCTAATTAGTGCTGAATATGCAGCTACATCTGTCAGATCAAGGTAAGAGCCATGCCACACACCTGCTCTCATGGCTAGGAGTAGACTGATATGAAGACGTTGACGTCTGTATACACATATCCCCTGTAGCCGAATATGAAACCACTAGCAAGATGTGGCTTGTCTTAGATGGTGTGTGTGTGTGTGTGTGTGTGTGTGTGTGTATGTATGTATATATGTGTCTATATATATATATATATAGAGAGAGAGAGAGAGAGGGAGGAAGGGAGGGAGAGAGAGAGAACTGGAAACTGGCATTTATTACCCTTGCATAAATATTTGTACTCTGAACTGGAGATGTAGTCGACAAGGTCACCTTTCTCCTGGATTTATGAATTTTAGATGGATTACACAGAATCAGAAGACCTCTGTATACAAACAATGTAAAATGTCATCCTTAAATTCAAGGGCAAGGAATATGTGTCACTATAGATGTTCTTGAGGTGCAATTCCTATTATCCTGCAATGGAGGAAACATGGTCTTGTTTAAAGTGCCCTAGACTGTGTCTTTCATAACCACTGCACTTAGGGATCATGATGGTCCCAATGCATCCTAATCTAAGAGTCTGTAGAGAGACTGAAGTATCAGAGTTCCTTGAGGATGGAAGTGGGTTAAGAACCTAATGGGCAGAGTAGAGAAACCTCTTATTTTCTATGGCAGAAATTACAAATAACAGAAAACATGACACATAAATTTGCTTTGGTTTTTTAATAATGAAAGGAAATGGCTTCACATTTTTGCTTTCAGTTTATCATGGTCCAAACTCATAATAACATTTTGGCATAGCAAAGACAAAGCATTGAATTTAAATATTCTTTTGCCTCATCTCTGAGGAATGATCAAAGAGTGGAAAGAAGTTGCTATTTAAAGCCTGGGAAATTTTTGCAGAGAAATTAATTCTTATTTGCAAACGTAAAGAGTTTGAATGGATGAGGTGTAACTTCCACGGTATTGCATGCAAGAGGAGCTTCAGTTTGCAGACTCACTATTTTTGGAAGAATCAAAGATTAATCCAACTATCAATTAGCTAAAACAAATTGATTGTTTAGGCAAACACATTGTACGAAATGCGGCACAGGAGATGTAAAGTGCTTAGATTGATTGCTGTTGCCCCTTCCATATGATATAACATGAACAAGATATAAAAACTTAAATGGTACAATGAATGGGATGAAGACTCTGGAATTGGCTTCTTCCTCTTTCCTGCACTGATGAATTTCAGTGACATTTTAAATTTCCATTAACGTCTTGGTAATGGGAGGGGGAGCTTGTTCTATCACTATTCTTTCTCTGCCATTTAGTAAAGCCTATAATCATCATGATGACCTTTCCTTGAAAATCTGCAAGAAGATTCAGAGTTTATATTAAACAATGGTGTCTCCTGGTTGGATGGCTCAATTTTGGCCAATAGACAACTCCTGGTTGTTTTTTTCCCCTGTGCTTTCTTTTCCTTCTCCCTGGGAGAAACAAGACAGTCAACCGTTTTGGCTAAAGGATTTTATGTCAGTCTTATTTTCACTGTATTTTTAAGAATGCAACAAGTATTCTCATCTCTTCCCAGTTCTAAATAGAGTGCAATTTTGTTTGTCCTACACCAAATGTATGCTCTTTCCTTTGACTTCTCTTCAAAATGCATAGTTTTGGCACACATTTTTACTAATGTTTGTATTCTTGTTCAATTTCCCCATTGACGAATGTGTGCATATTTTCTAAAATGGATCCCTTTTTTAAAGCCCATTTCCTCAAATGCACAGGAGGGAATTTTGTTCGTAATTTTTAGTCTCCAAAATATATTGGAAGCCTTATAAATGTATGAATTCCCTAGGCAAGATAGATTTTGTCACATTGAAAGACATTTGAGGTGTGAAATGGATATTTATGGAGCAAAATGTGAACCCAGTATATGTGAACCTAAAAGTGTTTTTCTTGAGTGTTAGGAAACCCTGACAAGGGAAACCATGGATCTGACAAGATTTTTTTGCAGTTTGTGACTCAGTCTGTGCAAAATTTGCACATTTGGTTGGAGGTTTTATGGCACAGAAAGCTTCAGTACTCAGGAAACCTAATGTTCTGTGCTGTTTTCTGTGCAAAAAATATGTGAAGTCAAAGGCTTTCATGGCCAACATCCATAGCTTTTTGTGGGTTTTTCAGGCTATGCGGCCATGTTCTAGAAGAGTTTATTTGTGACGTTTTGCCAGCATCTGCTGGCAAAACGTCAGGAATAAACTCTTCTAGAACATGGCCACAAAGCCCAAAAAACCCACAAAATTATGTAAATTTTGCACAGAATAAGTCCCAAACTAAAGTGTTTTCTGTAATTCTTTTCAGAAAATTATATTTCTTTGAAGAAAAGGCTGTTTCTGCACAGAAGTGGTGTTCAAAAACAGTTTAGTTTTCGAAGACTTTCTTAAAGAAAATTGCTAAAATGTCCTGCTGCTTCCATCAAAAATCAAACTGTCTCGGACTAGGCTTTTATTCCCATGAGTCAAGAGTGATGGGATGGTTAGGCTAGAACTAGGGAAGCTCAGGTTCTAATCTTAACTCAGACACAAATCTGAGTTGAAGTCCTTTCATGCTACACAACTGTAGTACTCTGATTCCACTTGAACTGCTTAGACTGCATTCTATGGAATCTAAGATGAGGAATTAGGACTATCTGGCTAACAATTCTAAATTCCTTTTCCTGAACTGCAAATCCCAGGTTTCCATGGGATGTAACCATGGTATTTAATTTTGTAGCATGAAATGGCCAAACGTTCCTCACCTTGATTCGTTTTGCAGGTCTATTGTGTGGATTAAGGGGCAAGAATGATGTTTCGAGCTCCTTGGCAGAATGTGGGGAGGGACGAATAAATTATAAAGTGGTTTTACAACATGAAGAGATATTCCTTCACCATTTGTTGGGAAATGTACAACATAATGTTTAGAACAGTAGTTAGAGTACATCATAAGAATGTATTCAGTAGATGAAGGTTCAGACTGTATCACATATGCATGAAGCGCACTGCATGAAAGCTGTTTGTGTTAGTACTATTTCATCACATAATGTACCTTATGGAGAAATTGAGTTAATGATAAAATCAGTACTTGTAATTGGAGCTAGGATTGATTTTTAATTAAGGAACAGATTACATAAATCCATGAATAAATATATTATTAGATTTGTCTTACATAACTATCTTTTTGTATGTCTATATCAAAGAATATGCAGTTTTTATTAATATGTTTTTGTCCACACATTCATAAGAACCACATCCCCTCTATCTTTTTTGGATGTGTGAGCATTGTTCCTTACCATGTATGGTATCATATGACCTTTAATTCTGCTTTACTCTTGGCTGTGTATGGATATGAAATTCATTGCCTGGGTATATATGCTTACATTTCCCTATGAAAACAACCATTTTTCACCTCACAAGACTGATGCCAAATTATGGGCAGCTTCCCCCAGAAGGTCATAAACTTTCAAAACATAAGATGTATTTTGGCAAGGCAGAGGGAATGCAAAACCATGCACACATTTTTCAAATGTGCACAACTATCTATCTTTCTGTCTATTAGCAAAACATTTTACTATGCGAGGAAAATGTGTAAAAATATATATACTTTTCTTAACAAGTATATGAAATGTACACATGGTGAGGGGATAAGCATACATTTCCACAGGAGATGAAGGTTTTTGACAAATGGAAGTAGTCAGTAATAATTTGTTACGGTCCATAGATCCAAAATTGAGGATTTCAGTCAAGATATACAAGTTCTCAAAATTTTGCACAATAAAATTCCTCACACTAAACTAGAGGAGATGAAACAGCTAAATATAACTCTAACTCAAACTCTAATTCTAACTCTGTCACCTTCTGCCTCAGAGAGAAATTTGGCAACTACAAGAGAGAGTGACATCCGGGCAAAAATTTTGCATAAAAATGGTCTAATCTTCTATTCGTCTTACTTAGTAATGGCTAGATTTTTGTCTTGTCAGATCTGACTGTAAAGACTGCAGCACAATAAAATATGTTGCATAGACTCTTCTACTTATGGAAGTAGCATGGGTGAAAGTATGCTTGTTGGTTTCTGAGAAATATAACACAAATTAGATTTTCACATCCTCTAATCTTGACAACAGGGGAGCCTTACTTGCTTACTCCTATACTAACAATTACGACATGAAAACCAACATCAAAAGTCTAGCTATTTTCACCTGTCAAAAACTGAAGGGTAGTGTGCTAAACAATGATACCAATAGACAATATATAAAGAAGTATATATAGAAATTATTTTCTAACGGAAACATAATAATATCAATCCAACGCTAAAGTGTACCTGGTTTGTTTTCTGAAATGTTACACAACACATCTTAACTGAAAGGCCTAGCATTTCATCAGTCATAATGTTCCAATTAACAAAACCCACAGCAAATGTGGACATACACGATATGAAACAACTTAGGCGCTACTGAATACAAAAGGTTTGTTTGTCACTTTCTTTAGTAAACTCAAAACTGTTGGCATCTTTTAAATTATGCAACTTGATTTATGCACTCAGTTCCCATATTATAACCACAAGAATGAAAGCAGATCATTAACTCATGATTTTCTCTTCCATTAAACTGACTCTCTTATTTTTCTCGGCTAAGGGAATACAATGACAAACTCACTTGTATACAGACTGCAAAATGAAGATTTTTGAGAGGTATTTTTTCTTTAGGGCAACACAAGAGAATTTAAAAAAAGAAATCCTGAAAATAAACATGTTCAATACACAAAGCTCCTCCAGATGTAATATCACTGTGTTTCATTTCCTGATCAAAACAATCTCTTCCTACAGTATCTAAAAGAAATTTGCAAGCTACTTTGATCACATAGTGATGTGACAGCCTGCCTGCATGCATGTGTCTGTCTTTAAAGGAATTAATATGGGCAAATGGTGTTGTCACCATAATGGTGACAATTAGTCTGTCACAGTAAGCCCCAAGATGCTACCCTCATTTCAGCTCACTGGTCTGGTGAATGACAGGACTGCTAGGTGAAAGACCTATTGCTGGAAAAAAGTACAATCATGATCATAAAAATAGTTATTTGATCCTGCTATGTATAGTCAGTACCTTCGTGCAGTAATGTTCCTGCATCATAAATTGGAAACAATGTCCTGGTACATACCTCCCTGAAAGGGTGGGCTAAAGGTGGCTGGTTTTCCTGCGGAGGGACGCCACAGCAGCCAAACTCTGCGGCATTCCTCTGCCCCAAAAAGAACTCAGAAAAACCAGGTTCTTCTTGGGATGATGCTGTGCATCACTTATTCACGATGGTGGCCCCCATATGGATATATGCCATTATGCTGCCGCCATGACGTCGTAGGGTCAGACAGAGATATAAAATAAAAAAAGAGTAAAGATTTATTTCATGACCAAGAGTTCAAATACCAAGGATTTAAGCTAGGCCTTTATTGATTTCAATGTATCTGGGTAATACTGATGTAACAGCTTTCCCCTGCACCCCTTACTTACCTTTTCATTATCATCTCACTAAATATGTACTTTGATCTCATACAGATCTCTGGCCATGTCCACATGGACCAAATAACATGTCCTTGCCTCTTCCTCATTGTGATCTATCTGGACACTGCAGAGCCCAATCCCCTCCTCTCGTGCAGCCAGTTTAGCACTGAACCCATGCTAAACCACCATTAACATGGATTAAATAAACTGACCTTTTGCTCCAGGCTGCAGAGATGCTAGGCAGCTGTTTACCTGTTATGTCACCCACCATCACCAGTGCAAGATACTTCCTCTGGGGTCAGAATAAGGTGCTCAGCCATGTGATCAATGTTGAATGCCTCGTTGTTAGCCTTAGAGAGAGCAACCTCTGGCAGTGGCAATGGGTGGCACAGCAGGACACGCATACAAACAGCCACCCCATGTTACACCAGAGTACCCAGGTAATACGCAAGGGGGCAGGAAAGCTTTGGGGCCAGAAAACTTGAGACTGCTCCTCGAGTATTCTAGCCCATGCACCGTATCTCCATCTGGCCCTCTTTGTTAGCTAAACAAAAATACCTCGTGATATGTCTGCCTTAGGGTTGCCATAAGTCAGAAATGGCTTGATGGCACATAGCAACAATCTAATATAAAGAAAGCAGACAAACAACAGCAATGACAAACATATTTTTCTCTTGTAAGAGCTCTGAAATGGTTTTAATAAAAAGAAAAAAAAGTTTATTTCAGTTTACAGTAGGTCCCAATTGAGTAATATGAAAACAAATAAAGAATAAATGGATTCCTCGAATACTCTCTAATCACAGACCCTACAAAATAATGGTCTCACACTTTTCCTGTTCTCTTCCTCCCACTTTTCAGGAAATAGTTTTCTCCAGAGGTCCACTGGCAACCTTTGCCTTCTCAAATTGTTCACCCAGAGATGAAGCCTCACACTCTCACTATTTCTCTGCTCCTGGTTGCTTTCTTGGCACCTTTCTTGTTGGCCTACTTGTCTCTCTGCTTTGCCTTCTGCCTTCTTCATCTTTCCTTGTATCTCAAATGTTCTTCCAGCTATCTTTCCATTGTTTCAGCTCAGGTGTCACTTCAGGGGCTTTTCCCCCAGCTCTCATATTCACCCTCTCCATTTCCTAGGCTTAATAGCACATATACACAATATTGCTTTCTCCTTCTATAATCCGAAAACACCTTGTACTTTACAAAATGAAATTTATCTGCTGAACATTCATCCCCAAAACACCAATGCAAAATAGCATTAAAAACTATTAATCCTCCTTCCCCTCCCCCCACTTTTAGTGTGTGTGTAGCTTCAAGTAGCTTCCAATTTATGACAACCCAAAGGCAAACTTATCAAAGGGTTTTCTTGGCAAGATTTGTTCAGAGTGGGGTTGCCTTTGCCTTTCTCTGAGGCTGAAACTTGTCCAAGATTATCCAGTGGATTTCATGACTGGCGATTTACACCTTGTCTCCAGAGTCATAGTCCAATGCTGAAAGCACTGCAACACATTTGCTTTCATTAAAGCCGTGCACATGGATAAAATAACATAAAGCAGTGTTCCTTTCCCATACCTGTAGTGCTGAAATGCAAAATTTTAAATATGTTAATAAGACACAGTTAAAGTACAGTTAACAAAGCTGTTGTACCATGACTATTATTAGATCTCTATATAAATGGTATTTCCAGATTTTCTTCACTCTCCAGATTGAAAAACCCAGGGGCCCTTTTACATTACCAAATTATAGCACTATGGTTCTTTTTAAAAATGCCATGGCTGCATCCTATGGAATCCTGGAATTTTTCATTAGATGAGGCAGGAAACTCCCTGGAAGATTATTCTAAATATGCCCTCCTCTAAACTACAAATTCTAAGCTTCCATAGATTGTTGCCATGGCAAAGCAGAATCAAAACACTTCAAATGTGTAATGTGAAAGGGCTGCAGAATTTCATAGGATATTCCCATAGCAGTTAAAGTGGAAAACAGTACTAGATGTGTGTAGTTTGAAAGGAGATGACAGCAGAAAGAGAAAGAGAAAAGGATAATGACCAAAAAAGAAAGGCATCATGGCCCATTCCATTCTTTTTTTAAAAAAACTGGACCTATGCAGCACCATCATGCGCCCTTCCTACAGATTATCAGAAAGCTTCCACATACTTGGTAGCTCCACTTGACTATGGGGCTAAATGCATTGACCAAATGGCTTCCCTCTGGCCTGACATTGTCCTGTATGGACAACACAGGTCAGTAGCTCTGGGATGGGAAAGGCCAGATTGGACCTCAATCTGGCAGTTCCAGCCCAACCCTGGACCAAAGGACCTTTGGCACAGTATAAAAAGACCAGTTGTTTGTAGCTGAGGTTCCTGGAAATTCCACTGTGACAGACACCAGGCCACATGGCTTCATGCACACCCATCAGCACTGCTGTGTTCCCTTTGAAGGACCCAGGCATAGCCTGTGACATTGGAAGGGGGTGCCTGGCCATGTAGGTGAAGCTACATGTCCTCTTTTTGTTCTTATGGGCTGCAGTGAGATTCTTCAGAGGGAATGGAGCAGGCAAGGTCTGTGCAGTCGTAGAGGCTCTATGGCACAGTTGAGGGTAGTCATGTGAATACCTGCCCATCTTCGCACCAGCCCAAGGGTGGGGATGGGCCAGAACCATGGGTGTAGTACCAAGGGATTAGCCATGGTATCTTACCTGTACTCATAGGCCCTATATCATCAGATGGCCAAAGGAGTCTAACTGTAATGTGCCCAATATGAAAAATTCCCTTCCCAAGTTTCTCAACTTTTCTCCTGGCACAGTGTACCAGATACAGTGCATGGCATGAGACCCAATAAAATGAACTGGCATCATACATTTCAGTAGGCTTGCACACCGTTTTTGCCATGTGCCCAGCAATAAGATCAAAATCTTCACTTTGTCCTCCATGTTTTGTTCTTCTATGCTAGAAGTGTCCCTCTAAGAAGCTCCTTCCTATAAGAAGCTCTTCTCCTAAGAAATGAGAAGCTACTAATACAGTACGTACCTTCCCCCAAAACCCTTTGGGGCTGAGAATAATTCCCTTCCCATGGAGAGCTAGAACTTTATCGCACGGGCCCTGGAACGGGCCCATTGCGTTCTAAAAAGGGGTCATTCTGGGGACAGAATGGGCCCCAGAACGCATCTTACCACACTTTGGAACGCCACTGCGACCACCGGACATTCCAATCATGGCCCACATCCGTTCCAGGGGGCGCGATTTCTGAGAACACTTTGGAACAGTTCTCGTAAATTGCAACCCCTGGAATGGATGTGGGCCACAATTGGAATGCCTGGCGGCAGTGGCGGTATTCCAGAGTGCAGTAAAATGAGTTCTGAGGCCCATTCCATCCCCAGAATGACCCCTTTTTAGAACGCAATGGGCCCATTCCAGGGCCCATGTGATAAAGTTCCTAGTCTGTCATGATGAACTGAGTTCCACCATAAATGTCTTATCTGATGAGCCTTAGGATGAGAGAACCAGAACTGTAGACTATAATGTACTCTGATTCAACAATAAATGTAAACCTTTAACGTGCTGTGTTTGTTAAATAGTCTGATTAGGGAGACAAACAATTCAGAATAGGAAGCCCTGCTCATTTCTCCCATTTTGCATGCTTCTTCTGTGTTTTGCTTAACTCCACGTTAATCTTTATTTGTTTCTGTCATAGGTGTAAGTAAACTCAGAATGATTTCTATAATAGCTTGTCAAGCCTTGACATTTGTTTATATATTCTGAATAAGATTATGGAGCCATTTTCAGTGCTGACTGCAAAAGCTAGACAGCTCACAACTGTATTTCTGGATAGCAAAGATGTCATAGAACATCTGCTTGGCTATGCCAAGTGGATGTCAAGTAAATTTAAGATGAATTGTCAAAAAGATTTGGAGGGAGGAGTGGAAATCTCCAAGGCAAATGCCATAAAATAAGGAAGTGGGGGGTTTGATGCTGCAAGTAATTTATGGCAGCCTCAGTAGAGTCATGCAGTACAGGACAGAACAAATGTTATTTAAATCATTTTAGATAGCATGGGGGGGGGAGTGCAGGGACAATGTGTGTGCCTATATGTGTCTTTGTGTATACCTGCAAGTCCATAAATAAATTATATTTGAGAAGACAGAGATTATGGTTTTGGTTTTCAGTCACATTCCTTCCCTCAGCCTTTAAGAGGATAGTCAAGACAGCTTCTTAACAACTGCTGTAGCTTCTGTTTTACTGGTATGAAAATGTTCTTGACAAATTTATTTTCGTGAGTATTATTTCTTTGAAGAGAAATCTGCACTTCCAGGCCTTATCACAGTGATTCTGGTGGAAGAGAGAGAAGCAGGTTCAGATCTACTGTTTCAAGGTCCCTGCACTTTATTATTGAACTTGCCCCACCCTGCAATCATCTGAAACACTGTATTTTTCCCCATTTGAAATTGATTGGTAACAGTAATCTAGACATTCACAGCTGTTATTACTTAATGGCAGCCCTTCAGTCAGAAGAAAATTAGCATATCAAGCTGCTAGAGAAAAGGAAGCACGCTGGGAATAATTGTATAGTGATGGAGAAGGCACACTAAGAAAAGTAGTTGTGAAATATTTTGAGATTAGATTACTGGGGCTGATGACATTTTAAGGACCGATGGGTTTTCACATTCTGTCTTAATTCATGGGATCTGCATTGCTTCCAGCAGTCTCTGGAATGACTTAATTAAAGCTATAAGTAAGTCCTCTCCTGGCCCTGGCCCATCCCATGAGGCACTAAGGGAAACGGAGCTGTAGTTAATACAGGATCGGATTGGACAGTAAGTCAATTCAGGCCTGTCTTATCTCAGTGCATTAGGAATGTGAATCTTAACTAATTTCATGTTCAAAGCAAGCAATGAGCAGTTCTACCAATTTTCCTCCCACTGTGAGAAAGTCTTCAAAAACTATGGGGTTTTCAAATAATATCTTCAGATCAGGACATACCTTATATACTCGAGTAAAAGCATGATCAAGCCTAATCCATCAGATCCATATCTGGTCTGGCAGGATCGGACTGTATTTTTGCAGTGTGGCCGCAGCCTTAAGTGTGGATTCACTGCCCCACTGTCATGGAACCTGTCAGCTGGTGCTGGAGAAATTTGTCCCCGCTCCACACAGACATACACAGAGTGGTGGATAATACATTCAAAATTGTCTACAAAGGGACTTTCTTTTCTGTGGGAGAAGGTAACGAGGAAGAGGAAAATATTCTAAATTTTCTGTGGAAACAATGTTTTCTGAGACATTTTATCTCAGTTCTTGTTCAGACCTCTTCTTGTACTACACATGTCTATGTGATTATGTCACTTTGTCTAAAAGCACAAGAGCATTAATACACTTGGACTGAAATTGATAGGTAGATAGATACTAACATGAAGCACTTTTCACACTAACCTCAGTGGCAATCAGCTCTGAAGAGTTCATTATTATGTTGTTTTTTCCTGGGAAGATTTTTGTTTGTTTGTTTATGGCTGCTTTATAATAGCAAGCCATTCTTGTTTATAATGAAATAGTCACAGATGCATCTTGTGGCAGGTCTACATTCACAGACATCAACAAAAACCCATCGCGAAGTTCACATCTATCCACTGTAGTTCATGCTAATTGTTTAAATTATACAACGGTGTTTTACATTGCCCTTTGCAAGCAGATTTTCTGGGTAGCAATCAATCAATATAATGAGTCCCCCCCCCTTCCTCCATGGTTGAATTATGGACATATTCACTGGTCAGTATACTGTTTCAGTTACATTTTTTATGATTAAACCAGATGAATGGAATGATCCCACATAAATGCTGAGGCCTGGTGTAAAGCCTCATATAATCATGGTTAGTATAAAGGGCATATCTTTTCTCAGTGCATATGTAAACGCCTCTTCTTTTAGGTTTTGCAAAACTGTCATTAACATTTTGCTTACACAGACTTTCTAACCTTGGCTCCCTCAAACTGATTTTGCTTCTAAGCATGGTTAAAAGATACCCATGGTTATTAGAAGTAATGGACATTAGAAGAAAAAGAAAACAATGCAAAAAGTTATGCTTAACATGAGTAGTAATCAAAGAAAAGAATGAGAAAGTATTCATGTGGGAGAGAAGATAATTTAAATGGGAGACATTCCTGATTCTGGTTTGGTTGACACTACTCTTGTTTTCTGATTTCCTATAACAAAGATAAGCAAGTTAAAAAACTACTGGAGTGTTGCAGTATCTGAAGGATACTTTGGGGGTGTTTATTAAATAGATCTGTAACTGGGGAAGGCAGAGTATGGACTGCAGGTCTCATGTTGACCTCCATTATTGTTGCCTCCAGAGCTTCCAACCAATCCTCCAAAACCCTTCAGTGTCTCCTTTTAAAAAATGTGTGATCTTCTTCTTCTTCTTCTTCTTCTTCTTCATCATCATCATCATCATCATCATCATCATCTTCTTGCCTGAAATCCATGCAAAAATACTTTTCTATTCCTTTGTAATCCCTTTCAAAATAGTGACAGAAGGTAACACAATGGATTTTATCACACGGAAGACTGAGTGCCTAAATCCCATGCAAAAGCAGGATTTAAATCCTGGAAAAATCCTGCAAAAGCAGGATCATTTTCAGACTCATTGGGGGCATTGTGCATTAATGTGAAAATAACCTGTACAGAAAGTGGACAAAATCGGCCACTTTTTACTTTTGGGAGAATCCCAAAAGTAAAAAGCAGGTTAATGCTGGATGAATGCTCAATGCCCCTGAAGTCATATGAAAATAATCCCTTTTTTGCAGTCTTTGTCCACTTTCTGTGCACATTAATGCACAACGTCATGTGAAAACAATCCTGCTTTTGTGGGGTTTTCCCTTTTAAATCATGTTTCTTTTTTTAAAATTTATTTTTAAGAGAAAAAAGTAACAATTATACAAAAACTACATTTCAATACATAGATTCATATATTTTTAAACAATGATTAAAACTCTCTCCCCCCCTCTTTTTTTCCACCTTAGTGCTCTCCTTCAAATCCTGTTTCTGCATGGGACAAACAAGCCCCATGTGATAAACTCCAATATCGCTTCTGGTTACCATTTTGAGAGATATGACAAAGGAAAACAGGATTACTTTGGTTTATTGTGAGGGGGATCCATGAGATGGTTGCAGAGAACTGACCCTTCACCTCTCACAGCTGCCTGTTCCTAATTTATAAGAAAATGACCGGTTTAGTTTTCAACTTTACCAGACCATTTCCTGGGTGCCATTTTGTGTGATAGATCTAAAAGTTAAAAATTGTTAAATGTCACTCTCCACCCAACCAGGAAAACCTGTCCTCTATTCTGTAAAAGAGCTAGGGATCACTAACCATTTTTAACTTCCTTTCTAAACTACAGTAAGTACCAAATATTATGTAGGGATGGAGAGAATTAATCATGCCATTTTAGTGAAATTCTGTACACCCCTCTCATGGATCAACTTCCTCTAAATTAGTTTACTTCTGAGTAGAAATGTATATGTGTAGGTTATACAGTCAGCCCTTCTTATACACAGATTTTTTAGACACGGATTCAAGCATCCACGGTTTGAAAATGTTCAAAAATAGTATAAATTTCAGCATTGGCTTCCAATCAATGTGGAGATGGCATTGGCCAGCTTCTCTGACAATTTATAAAGGGCATCACTAGCAATGGCTACTCTAGTAATGGTGTCAAAGGCAGGTGTCTTTGAATATCAGTTGCTAGGGAAGACGATCTGGAAAGAGCTGTCGCCCTCATTTCTTGTTTGAGGCAAACAGGTTGCTAAAGTAGGTAGACCTTAACAATAAAAAGCTGACACATAACAAGCTGCCTAGACAGGACATATACCTATGGATCACTTGTTAATAAGGAGCCCTGGTGGCCCTGCAGCCCAAACACTGTGAGTTCCAGTCCAAGGCTCCAAGGTTGACTCAGTCTTCCATCCTTTCATAAGTCAGTAAAATGAGGACCCAGCTTGTTGGGGGCAATTGGCTTACAAATTGTATACTGCTTAGAGAGTGCTGAGTTCACTATTAAGTGATATAGAAATTTAAATACTATTGCTATTGTCAATATCAAAACAGCTTTCCCCTTTGCTGTGGAATGGTGACCAGCACCTCTATTTAGCAAACTGCCTCACCAAGTGCCACTAGTTCTTCATAGATCAAAACCAATAAAATACAATACAAGTAAGAAAATTGGATATACAATTGGCCCTTCTAATACACGGATTTTTTTATACACGGATTCAAGCATACATGGTTTGAAAATGTTCAAAAATAATATAAATTTCAAATATCAAACCTTGATTTTCCATTTTTTAATAAGGGACACCATTTTGCTATGTCATTATATTTAATGGGATTTGAGCATACACGGATTTTGTTATACACTAGGGATCTTGGAACCAAACCCCAGCATATAACAAGGGTCCACTGTATGTATTGCAGTCACATTAAACATTATTAAAGCACTCCTACAGTATCGCACTCTATAGTTGCTACTTTACAAGATAGAGTAATTCCAGCTACCTATCTCTCACTCCCAAAGGGAAAGAAAACCCAGCTTTTATTAAGCTGATTCACCACAGGTTACTGGCTGTTTTCAAGCCTGCTGTTAAAGAAGGGGTGGACCATATAACTAGTGCATAGCAGGTGGATCTGTAGGGTCCAGGACAAGCAGAGTAGATGTGGAAGAGAGATAGTTAAATTTCACCATAGTGGATTCACTGTCCTGCACTGACAAACCATCCCTGGTCCAGGTGACACATGTGGTCCTCAAGGATAGTTTAAAACAAAACACTTCCAGGCTATTTTTTTTTTAAAAAAAGCACAGTAACAAAATCCAGTGCCAGTATATGAAAAAATCCTTTAAAATAAAACTGTAATCTAGTTTAAATATGTATGTTTATTTTGCAGTTTGCTCCCAAATTTCAGTTGTGTAGTGGTGGCAGTGGTGGTGGTGCTGGGGAAGTTCACAATGGGTTCCAGGTGAAGAATTGGATCCATAAAAGTTGGTCATTGCTATGTTAATGGAACAAGAGCCTTCTCATCTGCAGGATCTATTGAGGGTGCAAGAAGTGATCTTGTTCTAACAGGATGCACATTCAGCCAAAACTAAACACAAACAGAATTAATTCAATCTGTTCCACAATGAAGGAACATAACAATCTCTGCCCATGAGAATGGCTGTTAAGCAGGCAAAAAGCACGTACTTTATGCACTCGAACTCATTGTCTTCTATTCATTCCATCAGTTGCTCTCTAGTGAGTTATAAAGATGAGCTCCAAGGTCACCACGTACAGATTTAAACATGCTCCTGAAATCATATTAACATCAGATGAAACAGACAGGTTGACAACTAAATGGATCACTGTCTATATAAAATAAGGAAGACAGAGTACTACGGGAACATTTTAACAGCATTAAAAAAGAATGCCACGTTATCTGCTCTCTCTTGTACATTAATTTGGACAGTAAATTGATAACATCACTTTACAAGTTGCTCCCCTCAAAAAAGTGCAAAGGTAAATAAATGACTGCTCATGTGACAGTAGGCAAGTTTTCCCTAAGACTGCTAAGGGACAGTCTCATTGGCAACTTAAATTCAATAAGGACCAAATGCAAAATGCACAAGCTAGTGCAAAATGCACAAGCTGGATCGCTCACTTGAATTCCAATCAGATATCACTGAACTCAAGTTCTGAAAGAATTGCACTGGCTACCAACACATTTTTTTGTTCTGAATTCAAGGTGCTGGAAATAACATTTAAAGCCCTACATGGCTTTGGAATTGAGATCTACTGGAAGGGCCCTCCTCCATGTCCCATCAGTAGGGGAAATACATACTGGCAGGACCCCCCTCCTCCTTGATAGTTTGTGCCATCCTAGGTTCTGAAAATCCCATCATTTGTAAAGTAATCAGCAGAAATTAAGCTGTGGATAGAAAGTGGCCAGGAGCAGTCAGGCTACCAAGTGACTGCATGAAATGACTGCACCCAGGACTTATGCTGCAATGAAATCTATGTAAGCTACTGCCAACAGCTATAATTGTAGTTAACATCACACTAAGATGTTAACATCACACTTTAGCATTCTCTGTCTCCTCTGTCTAATCCCCACTGAGAGTTGATAACCATGCTGGCTGTGAGATTCTGGAAGTTATACACCTGAATCCTATTGTCAGTGCCAACTATAGGAACATGACTGAATCAATGGAATTTACCTCTGTGTTGACTCACCACTGAATTATTGATTCAGTGGATCTACTCTTGTTGGCAGTAATCAATAGGAATCAAACCAAATTCCAAAAAGGTAAACTTGACAAATTGTGTACAATGAAAGCTAGTTCTTGAAAAATCTAGAAGCCATTTTGTCCTTGTTAAAGTACTTTAGCTGATCAGGGATGTAGCCAAGGGAGGGGGGGTCCTTGGGGTCCGGACCCCCCCCCCTTTCCATTAGAAAAATGAATGGTGTGTGCTGCTGCGCCGCTGCGCCCAAGCTCGATTATAATGGTGGCACTAAGTCTGGACCGCCCCCCCCCCCCCCTAACTCAAATCCTGGCTCCGTCCCTGAGCTGATAGTCAGTCCTATATCTACACACAAAAAAATTAAGTCCAACAAACTATGTAGTAAACTTTGATATTTGCAGATGAATCTATAATGAAGCTTCTCAGCAATTGTTTCCACAATAAAACCTAAAGCAAAAATCAAACCATATGTGATTTTGGAAGTAGTACACCCTTGAGGAATTTCATAGGAAGCTGAAAGAGGTTCAGTGAAACTGGCAGAATTTCTCAGAGGGGTTCTGCATCCCTAGGTTGTCACTGAAGTTCACCTAAAGTTGGATTTGTTCAGAAACTTTCTGTTTGGGCATAATGTCAGAGGAATTACTAAGGAAGCCAAATGAATTCCAACTCTCTTTTTCAATTCCCCTGATCAGATTTCTTGAGGGATTCCATGTATTTGTATTTCAAGACTGTAGGTGCCCAGTTGTATTCCACCCACCTACTTTTCACTCTTTTCTTTAAAAATGCAGGAGAGCAGATTTTCCTAATGCCAGGTTCAGTATCCCTTGTCTGAAATGCTTGGGACCAAAAGTTTTTGGATTTTGGATTGTTTTGGATTTTGTAATATTTGCTTATATATCATGAGATATTTTGGAGATGGGACTCAAGTCTAAACATGAAATTAGCTTATATTGCATATATACCTTATATACAGAGTCTGAAGTTATATACACAACATTTTAAATAGTTTTGTGCATGAAACAAAGTTTGTGTACACTGAACCATCAAAAAAAAATGTCACTATCCCAGCCACCGATGTGGATAATTTTTATTTTGGTGGATTGCAAATTTTGAAATTCCAGATAAAAGATACTCAACCTTGATTCAGCTTCCACAAGACTGACTGCAAATCTAGAGGATCAAATCCATATAACTCTTATTTCCTGCTATCTATTACATGACTTTTTTGCATCACTGCATTCATGACTATTATTGTTAACTGCCTTCAAGTCAACTTTGATCTATGGTGACCCTATAAATGAGAGACCACCAAGTCACCTTATCCTCAACTGTCCTGTTCAGCTCTTTCAGATTCATGGCTGCCATGGATAGACTCTGACTGAGTGTATCCATATGGTATATGTCTTCCACTTTTCATATGGCCTTCCTATTTTCTTGTTGCTTTCTACCTTGCTAAGCATTATTATTTTTTCTAGTGAATCATGTCTTCTCATGATATGGTCATAATATGGCAACCTCAGTGTAATCACCTTTACTTCTAGGGATAGTTCAGGCCTGACTTGCTCTAGGACAATTTTATGGATCTTTCTAGCAGTCCATGATATTCACCAAACAGTTTACCAGTATCATATCTCATAAGAGTTTATTTACTTCCTATCAGCTTTTTTCACTGTCCAGTTTTCACAATCATACACAGAAATAGGAAATACTATGGTGCTGGCCACCCTCACTTTAGCATTTAGCAATATAATTTTACTCTTCATGATCTTGTATAGTTCCTTCATAGCCGCCTTTCTAAGTGCAATCTTGTTCTGATCCCTTGACTGCAGTCTCTGCTGTGATTCACGATTGAGTCCAAGTATGGAATGAGCTCAAAGAACTAGTTCAGTGTCTTCATTAGTTACTTTAAAATTATGTAGATTGTTTGTGGCCATTATTTTTGTTTTCATAATGTTCAGCTGTAAACCTGCCTTTGCGCTTGCTCTGACTTGCTGCAAGAATCTTTCCAAATCTTTGTTATTTTCTGCCAATATTATGGTGTCATCTGCATATCTTAGATGGCTGTTGTTTCTTGCTCCAGTTTTCAGGCCTCTTTCTTCTGAATCTAATCCTGTATGGTTAATAATAATAATAATAATAATAATAATAATAATAATAATATTGTTTCCATCATCTTTTTATTTCTTCTTGGTCATGTAACTTGTTCCCCTGCTGGTCATACAGTACCCCACTCCTGGTTTAAATTTTCCTTTGATTTCTCAAATCTGTTCTTTTTTTTCTTTTTCGCTTCTACTTCACTGAATTCATATTTGCCTATATTCTTATTTAGCCTGTCTCACAGTCATGAATTGTAGGATTGCATGGCCACTCTAAGATACCAAATGCTTTGATTCCAGTGACTAACTCCTCCCTATTGGTTAAGATCAAGTCTCCTGGTCCCTAGTTTGAGTGTTTCTCGTTTAGATATTGGCCCAAGAAGACTTCTGGTGAATACAGACCTACACATTATTTTTATTATCCCAAGGAAAGTTTGGTGAAAGAGCCATAGGAATATTGCTCAGTTTTCTATACCTCCTTAAAAGCAGCAATTTAGATTATAAGACATTATGGCACTGAGGCAAAGCCAAGGAAAAGCGACATCAAGTTGGTCTTTTGCTTTTTCTAGATACTACTGGGTTTCTCACTGGATGATGGCTTCTACACAGATCAGGCATCTCCAAGTGTTTGACCTCATGTTCATTTTTGGAAAGTTAAGTATGCTGACCCTTACATTCTTAAGAACTCAAATTTGCCATTTAATAATATTACCATTTAGCATGCTACCATACCGCAAATGGCAAATTGTAGGAATTAAGTGATAGGGTAACCACTTTTGCACGTTATGAAAAGTCATTTTACAAGAATTGCAGGAGCTAGTTAATTATCTCAATTTTGTATGGTAGATAGATGCCCCTGGCAGGATCTTCTTGCATTATTTTTCATGATGCAAGTTCAGGGTGATCCAACAAAGATGTTGGGTTATAGCTGAGGGAAGGGTCAATATGAGGTTTTAGAGGGAGTTTCCAGTTGATTTTAGTAGAGTACCAGTTTGTAGGAAAGATATTGAACATAAAATGGGGACTACACAAATCAGGAAGTATTAACTTTGGAGTATATTTTACAGGAAAATGATGCCGTTGTTTGTTTGTTTGTTTGTTTGTTTGTTTTTGTGTCAGGCATGTGAGGCAGCTGGGATCAAAGTTGAACTCACATTCCTGGATTTTTCCAAATGTGATGTCTGGTCCTGGCCTTCTGCATTCACAATTTGTCAGTCCATTCATAATTTGTCAGTTACAGTATGGCCCTAGTCATTGTTATTAACTTGCTGATCAATAGTTGCCCTCTTGCCATGTTCCTGGTCCAGAGGGTTAGAGGTCTCCAGTATCATTGTTTCCTAGTTGGTAAGCAAACTTCTGTTGCAGGTTTCATGCATTTATTTCTCTGTATCCCACCTTCATTTTATTCCTGGGTTTATTTCATATGGGATTGTGAGAAATTTTTCCCTACCCCTATATAAATTCATAATTTTTAATTTTTATTTTCCTCAGTGCATGTATTTAACTCAAAACACTTTGTTTTTGGGTAAACTTTATTTCCCTTTCTTTTTAATCCCCTAGAAACACATTTTGAATTTTTTTCTCCAAATATTCTGGCTTCCACTTTTGTTGGTAATGCACATAATTTCTCCACATGGTTTCCCCCAAAACAGCTTTAGGTATGGGGCACAGCGAGGAATCCAAATGGTGGCATGACTGCCAGTACAGCTGCTATTATTGGCACTTGCACTGGCAAGAGGAGAAGCAGGAGAAGGCAGAAAATACATATTATTTTCAAGCTAATGGTGAGCCCCCCACACACACACACACACAATAAAATTGCTGGAGAATTTATTCTCTTCCTGGTAAAAAATGGAAAATGGCAAACAAATATATGAGGTAAAATGGCCCCTCACTGCTGCTACAAGGAAGTTATGTGACCACAGATAGGGTAAACATCTTTGAGAGTACATTTGCTTCCAACACTAATGTCAAGCACCTGACAGTTGACCATAAGTGGCTAATAACCTGAATGTCTTGGCAGATTATAAACTGGCTTTGATTCCTGCATTATGCCTTGTGTGGAAATCTATTCTGATGGAGCAATGGTTTTTCTCAAAGCTGTCTGATAGAGATAAAGTTGTACTTTTGGCTTGAAAGTGAGACAAAAACCAAATTATGCATCCAGAAACTGCTTGCAGGTAAACATCAGGCTTTGGGTAGCCTTCACTGCCAAATATTCTTTGAACGCTTAATCTCCTCTACATGCGTTCCCTTAGTGTCAGTAGCTGCCTCATTGCTTCATCCCATCTAGCACTGTATTTTACTGAGCTTCAAATGAAAGCTAATTTCATGATAAATTGGCACAGCTCTCAGTGCCATTTAAAAAACAAAACCAGAGTGCTCAGCAATGGCTCCTCTTCATCCTGGAGAGAAGTGACCAGTGGGGTCTCACAAGGCTCTGTCCTGGGTCGGTGCTATTCAATATCTTTATCAGTGACTTAGATGAAAAAAATAGAGGGCATTCTTAACAGATTTACAAAGGAAACCAAATTAGGAGTAGTTAATACCCCAGAGGACAGGATCACAATTCAAAATGACTTTAAAATGTTAGAAAGCTGGGCCAAAACTAACAAAATGAACTTCAACAGGGAGACATGTAAGTACTGTACTGCACTTAAGCAGAAAACATGAAATGCATAGATACAGGATGGAGGACACATGGCTCAACAAGGCTACATGTGATCAAACAATTACAAATCCATCTAACAGTTGCATTGTCTAGTCCACATGTTACTAGATTGTTTCCAAGAATCTATCAGTTTGGCTATGTCTCATTTCTCATTTTTTAATAGCAGAAATTCATTTTATTTTGCTTTTCATCGGTTTGAAAATATTTTTTAAAATGGTGTAAAAATTCATGTGAATTTGTATATGAGTTTCTCCTGATATAAGTATTTTTGACTTCTAATCTGGCATTTTCTGTGCAAGAATTTCCTCCAAACTGTTTTTGTATTTCATTTCACTAATGTGCCAATTTTTGTGCATGATTTCCCCTAATATATCCAGCGTACAGTTTATTTTAACTGAAGAAGTGCATTCCAAAAAGGTTAGAACTCATGCAGTTAAACATTATGCATTTCTGAAATATGAATTAAGCAATTGCATTCAAATGCAAACCAAATACATTTCTCTCCTATCTTTACATAGCAGGAAATTCAGTTTAACCTTGGCTTTCTTTTACTATTAAACAAAATGAGGGGAGGGGGAACAAAGTGTTTCATTTTCTCCTTTGAAATGTACATTTCACTACAATTAAGCCAGTTTCCATTCAACATTCACATGCAGCTTAAATGATAAGATTTGAAATGGCTGACTTTAGCTACATTTATTCATCTTTATCACCACCATTTCCTTTACTTTTGAACATCAAAATGTTTTAATCACACTCTATTGTCATTCAGATGCAAATTAAATTTCAGTCTCTGGTGTGTTTTTTTTAAACTCTAACAAGCGTTAATGTTCTTTCTTGTGTATTTAAAATTTGGGTTAAAACAGTTGTAAATTTATGGAGAAGATTTCAGTTATGTCAGAGCCAAATCCTTTAAAGCAATGCTATTTTCTACTTTCAGTTCATGGAAGAGTCTATGATCCAAAGAATTTTGCATGAAAGAAATGGAGGGCCTATTGTAGTACAAAGCCCACTAATCTGCCACATGTTTGACATCAACTGTTTTTATAGGCTGTAAAAAAAGAGGTGTGGGTATTTTCTGGTAGTCAAAACTACAAAATCCTCAGTGCGATGTTTGTTTTGTAAGCTAGTCAAATGCAATAGCAGTACTATCATCCCATATATTACCACCTTTGAATCTTGGATCTAACAGATTTGCAGCAGCATGAATTGGATGGCAACAAAATTCTTCTCTTTTTAATAAAATATTTCACTTTATTATTATTTTTTACAGTTATAGGTGGAGATACACTGAGATTCTGAAACACATCTGTTTTTATCTTGGCCATTTGATAAAGAATTTCAGGTAGAAGTGCACTGTCTGATTACAATACAGAAATTGTAGAACTGCAGAAATTGGCTTTAGAATCTTCAGGGAATTCTGCAGCTGAACCCAGAAAACATCCTCACTTTAAACAGTGTTTCTTACCCTCCTGGGTACTTTAAGATCTTCAACTATTACTGTTTCTTTGAGAGCTTCTTTATTCTTTAGCAAACTTCCAAAGGAGATCACAGCTCCACCCCTCTGAGTTTTACTACAGAGCTTCAGTGTCACTTTTATTTTTTGCATTTTTTTCTGCTTCCTTCTGCTTGAAAACTGCAGGTACAATATCAGAAGCTTTTACATGTGTTACATGTTTGCTTCTGTATAGATCATTTGAAGGGCGTCCAGTTTCATAATAGCATTAAGAAGCAATCTTAGCCTATGAGCACATCCTATTGTAGTAATAGGTGGATATTTATCCATTACGAACGATCTCTATTGCTGTTTTCATATTGCTGGCATTGTCAGTCAGCAAAGCGAATACTTTACTGTTCCCAATTTTCTGTAGGACTTCACATATTTTGCAACTGATATACACTGCAGTATGTCTGTTGTCTCCTGTTTCAATGTTTCTGTAGAAAATGTTTGAGGTGTTGTTATCACAAAATTTATAATCCCTTCTCCTCTCACATTTGACCATCCATCTGTAAGTAGTGCAAGACACAATGCTTTGTTGATTTTTCCTTGCACAGATTTCATTACATGTTCATATTCTGACTCCAAAAGAGACTTGATCAAAGAATGTCGGCTTGGCAAATGGTATGATGGCCTTAATAATTTCAGAGTTTTCTGCCAGTACACATTTTCAGTGATTGAAAATTGTGCTTCAGAAAAATATATTGCTCTTGCAAGAGCTTGATCAATTTTTTGCTGATTTTCAGGTGTCATCTTGTCTACAAATGAAGTTACTGCGTATTTTTTGGATGCAGTTGTTTTCAGTATTTGTTGTTCAATATTGAAGATGCTGCTTGTGGGACAACACTTTGTTATGGTGCTGATATTACAGATGAAGCAGGAAGAGGACTTCTTGAACAAGGACATTGAGGAAAGCTATGTGCACATCATCTTTATGGTCCTTTTCACTTAGATCCATGAAGGATTTTTTTTTTAAAAATAAAGTTTATTAAATATTAAAAACATACACTCTAAGTATAAAACCTTACATTCAATCATCTCATCTACATCAAATGTACTTTAAGTACAAGTTTCCACATGTATCTACAACAAGGATACAAAGGTAAAAATAGAGATATAAAGTAATGTATATAAATGCACCCAAATATATGCACTTATATGGGTGTACCTATACACCTATCATATATATTCGACTGCATATTTCCATATTTATACTAATAAGAATGAAGAAATATACCAAAGAAATAAAGTCAATTTTTAATGGTTGATAGGTATTTGTTAACTTTCTTCACTTATGACATTGCATTATTACATTATTTGCACCATCTTTCCTGTTTCCCTTTCCAATTTCCTTCTAATCTCTCCTATTCCACTCAACATTTTTTTCCCATCTACTTCTTCCCATCTCTATTTCCCCCATGAAGGATTTTTTAATATCTACAGGACACTTGTTACATACAAGGATGTGTTTTATCATCCTAGTAGCCACTGGAAATGCATATTTAATCAAACTATTTGCAAATCATATTTTTCTTCTGAGAAGAACTTGTAATGTGAAAATGCCTCCATATACTAGATGTTGATGTCACCATTTTTCTGAGGGGAATAGGAAAGAAAAATAATTTAGTGGGTAGCTTGCAAGAAAACACTAAGCTATGATTGGGGGTGGAGGAAGTAAAGAACCAGATTAGCAGTAATTTAATTATTATTTACCCGAAGGTTATAAACTAATATAGCGAATGAGCCATGGCCTCAGAGGGAGAGAAGGACAGGCCCAGCTCCATAAGATATAAGACATTTCCATGTCATCCCCCAGGATGTCACAACTATGAACAGATGAGACAATTTGGTCCTCCAAACTATCCATGTTCTGCCCATTAAATTAATGCAGATCACCATAAATATACCACACAGTGCTCACCAATCTTGGACCCTTCAGAATATCCACATTCAAGCATCTTGGTTATAATGAAATGTTTCTTCACCATCACAGGAACTTTATGCAACCACCTCAGAGAACAATCCACTGGGAATATCTTGCACAGCTCAATTTATTTCCCTGGTACTAGAGCTTCTCTCACTCTGTTCCATTTATATTACTGTTCCCCCCCCCCCCCATCTCAATAGCTTTGAAATGCAAAACGTGGAGCCTGGGACTTAACACTGTCTTATTCCAATACCGAGAACTGCTATATCTCAAAAGGTTTGGGAGAAATCATTAAAAAGGCTTTTAAGAGCTACGTTTGTATATACCTTCCAAAATGAATGGAGAAGTAGTTTGACTACTCATGAAGAACATTAAACAAAGCCGATCCCTTCTGTAAGCCAGTTGTTAATCCTTTGGCACCTCTGACGACAGCAAGTAAATCCTCTAATTTCCCAGTTGCTTTATTTAATTAGCCAATGTACCTTTGAGTTATTTTTGTTTTAACTATCCTAATCTGCAAACTGAAAAGATGGTGAAGATTTTATTTTAGGTTACTTATTTTCCTTAAATGCCTTTTTATTTTTCTAAGGCTCCAGTTGCAAGATCATATCCTGAATCTATCAAATTAGGATGCAGAATAAAGGCCATTTGCCTGGAAACTGCATTCCTTCCAGTACCACCATTTTATCCTTTCCAACTCTTCCAACCTAAACCCACTATCAAAGAATTAGGATCTGTTTTATGCAATGACATAGACCATACAGGTTTATATAACATAGAAGTAGCCTACATATATAAAATAGATTCCTTATACAGATGTCTCACTTTGATTTGGGGTCAGCAGAACGGAATTGTTCCTTGCTTGAAGGAGGCACCCAAACTCATCTCATGGCATGATCTGAGCATCCATAGTGACATAAAGACACAGATGACAGCACTGGCAATCCGATTACCAGAGTGACAGCAAAGGGGATCCCATGCACAACACATTTAGTAATAAACTTGTAAAGTGTATGCTGTAATTCCCAGTGTTTTAGGAAATTTGCAATTATCACAGGATGGACTTATTTGGAAGAAACAGCTAAGATAAGATGGGGACACTGCAGACCTGTGGATGGATTGTAGTCCCCACCATCTTTCACCTTGAGTACACTGCCCAGGGCTGATGGGACCTACAGTCCCACAGCACCTGGAGAGCCATGTGTTCTCTACCTCTAAAATACCAGAAGGATTTTCTGTGGTTGTCAGCCATATTCTGAATACTACAATAGCAAACAGTTGAAAGTAAAGTTCATTCACAGAGAATGCCAGTTCAGCTCGAAAATGTTTACATGTCAAATGGACTGCCACAAATAAGCATTTAATTTAAGATTAAAGTAACAGGTATTAAAAGTTAATTACAGCTGATGAAAAAAGTAAGTACTTTAGTCAGCAGAAGAACTGTAATGAATCCTGATCTCCTTAATGTTATCTCAGAATTACACAGGCAATAAAGCTGAGCATTTTATGATTAAAATTTGATAGGCTTAATGATAACACTCAGGAATAAACAGCCAATCGCTAATTCACATTATATGCATCATAAGCACTAGTTATCAAAATTCATAGAATTCTGTCCCCTTTGATGGACACAAAATCATGGCATGTTCTATTTTGGGATGGAAACAATTGACCAGAAACCATATAGTAACTAGTAGTGATATATATCTCAAATATTCTTCCTCTGAATATGGAGGTACTACTTAGTTTCATGGCTGCTAACCAGGAACATTAAATTATGTTTATTCTGATATTTTTGTTGTTGTCACCTCCCCTCAAGTCAACTCCAACTCATGGTGACCCTGTGGAGGAGACATCTCCAAACCCCCCAGGCCTCCAGTGTTCCACTTTGTTCTTTCAGATTCAGCCCCTGATCTCTCTAATTGAATCCATCCATCTAGCATGTGGTCTTCCTCTCTTTCTATATGCATAATAAGCACTAGTTATCCTAATTTCCTAGCACCATTGTCTTTTCTAATTATTTGTGCCTTCTCATGATCTGGCCAAAGTACGACAGCCTCAGTGTGATCATTTTTATATGGTGCAAAAACAAAAGTAAGTTGTTCAAGCTCATTTCAGAGAAGAAAGAGGCACTGAGGATCATAATGCAAACCTGTTTTGGAATATGGAACTTGACAAAGGACTTCAGAAGAAATTAAGACTGTGCTGTATAGATTATAGCAAAGACTTTGATTCTACATGGGGCTACCTTTGTACCAGGTTTGGAAGCTTCAGCTAGTTCAAAATGCTGCAGCCAGACTGGTCGCTGGAACTTCCAAGTCAGACCACATAACACCGGTATTAAAATTTTTACACTGTCTGCCAATTAGCTTCCAGGCTCAATACAAAGTGTTGGTTATTACCTATAAAGCCCTACATGGCTTGGGCCCGAGTTACTTGAGGGAGCGCCTCTCCCCATATAGTCCGCTCCACACTCTCAGAACATCAGGAAAGAATTTATTAGTACACCCTAAGGTGAGACTAGCAGCAACTCACCAGAGAGCATTTTCATCAACTGCACCAATGCACTGGAATAAACTTCCAGAAGAACTTCACATGATCCCCATGCTGGATGCCTTTAAAAAGGCTTTAAAGACTCACCTCTTCCGGTTAGCATTTCCTTCAGACTCTTCATAGAGTCTGTCTCCCCTGATACGAGGGGCTAATCACAATTGATAGATTCTTTGCTTGTTTATTGTTTCCTTGTTTTATTGATGTTGGATTTTATTGGTTTTTATTGATATATGCATTGAGACGATGTTTTTATGATGTGAATGTTTTAAATGATGCTGTAAACCGCTTTGATCATCTCGGAAGACCGGTATATAAATAAATCATATTATTATTATTATTATTATTATTATTATTATTATTATTATTATTATTATTATATAGATAATTAAAAAACCGTGGATTGCTCTTTTAAATATGGATGTGCCACAATATCTGATTGTCCTGATGCAATGGAAATCACTTGCCTTGTTTCAGTATTCATGAGGTTACTTTTAATTAATCTGGATGATTTTGTTTGATGCTATATGGTTCATTTGGTTTTTGCTTTGTTTTCGTAGTACATTTCCTGGTCATGCCCAGAATGGTGTAGATGATTTCAACCTATGATCATTTGAATAGATGAAAAGTCCAAACTGTAATGTTTACAACCATTAAAATTTGAGATCAGGTTTCCTTAAAAAGGACTAAAACCAGGAAATTTTCAAAAAACAACAGAAGTGTGATGATTGGTTCTGAATTGGTACTAAAACATCACAGGATGCCAACCTAAGTCTAAATATCTGGTTTGGTCAAAATCATTGTATCAATGTTCCTTCTAGAGAAAATATTGTATTATTCAGATGGTACTTGAAGGTATTGAGCTAGCAGGTCCAAAACCTTACTGTGATCTTTCTTTTGATCCCCTCAAAGAACACATTAACTCCCTGTACACACCAGCCTTAAAGTTCAGGTTGGGGGTGAAATCAGGGCGTAGTGTCTACAGGATGCACAATATGGCTCCACCCCCAGGGTGGTGTGATGCCATGCACCGCACCGCACTGCACACAGCATCAAGGCACTCCTGTGGCACTGCATCTGCATGACACAGTACTGAAGAAGTGGCATAAAGCTGCGCCACCATGGCTATTACACCCTGGAATGGCTGGATCAGGGCCATGGAGTGCGGTTGCTACAGCCTTGATCCTGCAAAAATAAAGTCGCCTGCCTTAGGGGCTGTCTGCACAGATCAGAAGTTTGGTGACTCTGGCTGCCTTTGCACTACAGAAATAATCCACTAACTGTCATGGCTCAATGATATGGAATTCTGGGAATTGCAGTTTTGTGAAACATTTAACTTTCTCTGTCAGAGAGTTCTGATAATACAACAAACTACAATTCCCATGATTCCATAGCATAGCACTGAGCCATGGCAGTTAAAAGTGGTGTTCACCTGGATTATTTCTGCAATGTGGATGCAGCCTGTGATAAATCATGTGAGTGTTTACAACACATTAAATAGAGAGGCAAACACTGTTATAACAATATAGATTTGCTCCCCCCCCAAAAAAAAAAAATAGGAAAGAGGTTTTCTCAGAAACTAAAATACATTCAGATACATATATAAGATTGCAATTTTATTCTTAAGACTCAAAAGGCAAGTCACACTTGCAGAAAAATAATGCATCACTTTCATGTTTGACTTTTGACTTCTCTCAGTGGCCTATCTTTTTGTGAGACTCCTGTCTTGTATTGTTTCACTTCTTTGTTCTTATTTATGTTGCTTTCATGGCTTTTTCTTCACCCCCACACCCCCACACACACACCCCACACACATACACATATCCCGATTTTCATTTTCACTGAGATAGGCAACAGTAGCTTCAGCTGTTCATATAATCCTGGAAATATTGTTTCCCTCCCCTTGAATGTTCTGTCTCCACCTGGTGTGACTTATGTCTCCTTTTCTTGTCATAGGGCCTTCTATCTTGTCCTAGGTCAGCAAACCTGCCTCTGGATCTTCCCATACTTCTGCGCCTTTCCGAAGTTGAACAATGGTGCCAGCTTTTAGAAAGGTTTGCTTGCTTGATCAAGATGTTATTTTCTGGGAAGCAATATGATCTCGCCCTAGAGTTAGTCAACAGACTTGGGCTGTCAAATCTAGTTGGCTCGCCCTTACTGCACACTGGTACTTCATATCTATATCTTTCACAATCTTGTCTGTAGTAAAGTTGACTCCAGTTTGGTTCACTGGAAACTCTGTTTGGAAAATATTCATGGTCTTTGCTTCTTGGTTTCCTAAAATGATGAAGGTTCTGAGACTTTGACTTATTTACGTCTCCAGCTGTAATGCTTTCACTCCTTAAAGGCGGGGTGGTCCTGTGGGATAAGCTCCCATCACTAGCCTTGGAGTTTCTTTGCTCTTTCCTACATCTTCTCTCTCTTGAAAAGTGCATGCTGTGCCTCTCTTCATGGGGATGCCTTGCTCTGCTTCTTCCTCTGGGTCTTTCTCTTGTAGTAATATAGTCTTCTTCAAAAGTGCATTCCATACCCCTGGATCTGCCTTTTTGACGGGCACCCTTTCTGCTAGGAGAGAATGTCACTGACTTTTCTAAAGAGCTTCTCAGGTGTCTTGTGGGGAAATTAGGTGATTGTCTTTGTGTTGTTTCTTCTATTATGGAGTTTTCCATGGTTTTGATATCACAGGTATTGCTGTGGTTGAAACTAAAGGCATTATAATAGCCACATCCTATTATACTTGAGGAATTCTTACAGGCATCAGGAGTCTTTGAGTTCTGAGTCTGAACAGGATGCCATTGTCCAGTGTCCTCATTTTCTTCCATACATCCAAATATCTGAGAGTCAAGAAGTGACCCAACTTGTTGTGTTTTTTTATCTGGTTGTAACATAAGCAGCTTATTCTTAATAAAGTCATCTGTTCTATGGATCTCATTTTCAGTGTCACTGTTGGACAAGTCCTCCAAATCAATTTCTTTATTGTTGGATTTGTTTGTACTGTCTGCTTTAGTAATCATGGTTGGCAGATTCCTCTCTGGAGTAGAGCACAGACATTCCTGGGTTCTATGGTCTGCATTACTGTTGGTGTTAGGTGCCTGTTTGTTATGAGATGTATGGGAATGCTCATCATCTGAAGATGCTGATGAGATTAAAGAATCTGACTCCCCCCTTGTTAGAGTAGGGCATTCATATGAGGCATGCCAGTCATATTTCTTCATATTATATGGAGACCGCACAAAATTGATGAATTCATGCAAGAAGTGAGATGTGAATTGATGCAAGTGAGGTCGTAACAGAGCTTCAAACTCTTTGCTCCGTACATCATGCTGGGTCATGCTGTTGAGAATGAAGTTCTGTAAGGTATGAATTAATGACCTCTGGTTGCCACACAACACCTTTAATTCACGCTTCAGCCATGGGCTTAATCTGTCAACGCAACTTGAATTTCTGCTGAAATATTTTTGGTTGAAATCTGGGTTTTGAGCATTTCTGACCAGAATCCCAGCACGGTATAGAGCTCTCCTAAACAGAATCACCGCTTGGGCTTTAAATTTCCCAAGGCTTATCACATCTGTGTTAGTGGATCTCTTTGATACTGCAAACTGTCTCATGAGCTGATAAATATCTTTCTCTATTTGACTTAGTCCTCCATTAATTTGATTGTGCACTATGCCATTGTCAGGAGGTGATGTAGGTCTCTGAGAATTAGCTGATGAGAGACCTTTCCTGCTTTCAGAATAAACAAAGGGAGTGTCATTCAGAGGCAGAATATCCTTATTCAATGCCCCTTTTGGGGTTACCCTATGGAAGAAAGAATGGAAATGCTGCTTACACAGAGGACATGTGACTTTTTTTCTGGACCACTTCTGTACACACTCAAAGCAGAATCTGTGACTGCAAGGATTCAAATAAGTTATGTCTTGGATTCTTTCTAAGCAAAGGGCACATGTTGGATTTTTTGTCATATCCAGTGGCATTATATTGGCTAAAGAACGTCCATGTGTGGATCTCAAACCAACACGTGGTTTAAATCTTTTATGTGGAGGTCTCATGATCTGAAAGAAAGCACAGGGGGGGAATGGTTTAGAGGTGAAACAGACCAACCAACAAAGATGGCTTCAAGCTGGCTTGGAGGCATGGCGTGCAGACGATGCATGCCCCCAAGACACCCAAAAGCCATATTCATGCTGCCTGGCTGCCCAGATGTAGGCACTTGGTGGCGCACTGTTTACACGCCACACACCACAGGAGCACCGTAAAGCTGCAGCAGAGCAGGAAAAGCTGGCTTTTTATTGGCTCAAAAAGGAGCGGCAATTGCTACTTCTTTTTGGGCTGGCAAAAAGGCAGATTGGGGCCATGGTGTGCAGTTGCCACATCTGGCTTTCTCAGGGGTGGCTCAAAACCTCCCATTTATGGCAGTCCCTTCTGCCCCCCCCCCCCCCCCCCCCCGTCAGCATAAAACTACATTTTCCTTGTACTACTACAGCAGCATGATAGTTCCATCAGACATTTGCAGTGTAGAAGGGGGAAAATGTAGAATATGTGACTGATAAACTGTGTATTTTAATTAGTGGTTCTGTAATTTATGTAGGTGCTCACACTGATATATAGTCTGAGCTAGAAGAGGACCTGCCCAGACTGACCCTGGCTATTTTGTTGATTGAGGCAGGGAAGAAATGGTATCCCCTTGATTACTCATGTCAAAGGACAGAATACTTAAATCCAGCCAAGTTATTTCACCAAAGATCAGAAAATCCCACAAATAATCATTTTTAAAAAATAAAAATAAAATAACTATTTTACTTTTTTGATGCCTGCCAAGGAAGTTACCGCATTTTACCAAATAACAGGGTTGGCTCTGGAAACTATAAACAAACCTTAGTCTTTATCATATGGCTCTATACGCCAGTTCAACACACAGTACCCTTAGAAATTCCTTTTCCTTTTTTAAAAGTGACTGTTCCAACAATTGGCTTTTCAAGGTAAAGGGTTGTTTAGAGTTCCTGCCAAAGCATTTTCTCTCCAAATAGATGGCAAGTTGGATTTCATTGTTTTAAAACATGTTCTTTAAAGGTATTTGAAGTCTGCAAATCATGACATTCCTAATACAGTGCTATTAATATTAATTGAAATGAAATTTTCCATCAGATCAGTGCATCTTTTTTCCTGCATTATGTAGAACCACTGAAATCAATCCAAATTATTTTCCACAGGCTTACTGTGTTGTTGCTGTGTGCCTTCAAGTCCTTTCTAACTTATGGCAACCCTAAGGCCCCTATCATGTGGATTTTTTTGCAAGTTTTGTTCAGAGGAGGTTTGCCATTGCCTTCCCCTGAGGCTGAGAGCATGTGACTTGCCAAAGGTCACCCAGTGGGTTTCGTGTCTGAGCTGGGAATCAAACCCTGATTTCCAGGGTCATAGTCCAACACTGAAACCAATACTGATGGGCAAAATCCAATGGCAGACTTTTGTTGGTAGAGTTGTAGGAATGGTTGGGAGACAACCCCCTCTTCCCACTGTAGTCCACTGTGCAGCCCCAAAGCCTTTTATGGAGAGCCAGAGCTAAGATAATTTTTCAGACTACTCAGAAGGCTTCAGGAGAGAAGAGAAGGAAATTCCAAATGTTTTTCAAGTGGAATATAATATTCATAATATTTTTCAAAACTTTTTCAGAACTTTTTTTTGGGGGGAGGGAGAAGACTTTTTCAAAATGAAATGTTACTCTTCATTAAGAAAATTCAATTTTAAAACTGGATCCAGTAGTACTTCTTTTTTATATATACATATATATATATATATATATAAATCACCTCTGCTAATACTAATTGGTATGGTCCACGTATTTATCTTTTCCTCTCTTGTAGTTGCTCTTTGAAATTTTGTTGCATGACCATGGTTTTCAGTTCATCTGGACCTTAAAAGACATCCGTTTAAGATTATTCCTCATTCAAGCATTCAACAAGGCTATATGCATTTGTTTTTGATTTTTAGAAACCTGATCATTTTAATTCTCAAGCCTGGGGAAAATGTTATCTCATCTGAGATGGAAAGTATATGATACATATTCTTAAAATCAGATTTATTAGGAAGTAAAAAACAGGACATGTAATAAAAATTACTTCCAAGTAGTGTTTAGTACCTTGTCCAAAGTATGGTACAGAAAAGAAGATATTCTTGATGGAACGTTATGTATGTTAAATTACTAAATTGGCATCCATGGGTGAGCCATCTGCTGCCCTATCTGCCTCATAGGGTTATTGTGACAATAAACGTGGTGGGGAGAGTCACTGTGTGGCTACACAGTAGACAGCTTCAGATGCACTGGATGAAAGGCAGCATATATGTGTAAACAAAAATAACATCACCAAAATATTCCTCAGTTTACTAAGGACTTGCACATTGAAAAAATTACAGCTCCATGTCACATTTCCTCTTCCTTTTGGTACTGTCTAGTTCTACGCACTTCATGTTCTGATATCATTAAATCAAGTATTTTCTAACCTACTCCACGTTCTTGGTTGTCACTGGTAAAGAAAGAATATATTCAAATGAAATCAAGACACACTCCTTTTTTATCTATTTCTTTGTTAACCTGATGAATCACATCCTCTACCTACCATAATGAGTAAAATGTAATGCAAATTTTGTGTTTCCCATGGCCATTAATATTCATTTTGTACTAGATGGGTGTGTAGGTGATAACATCACTCAGGTACCTAGTACTTATTTTAAATAAAGGGCAAATTAAATTTTAAGCAGTAAAATCTAGCCATCATCCACAAATTGAGAAGCCAAAGTTGTCTTATTGCCAATATTATTTCAATTACGCACACAGAAACTAATTTCATTTTCTCTCAACCACCCAGTGAAAGCTCACTTATGCTTACCTCTTCCAAGCTATCATTCTGAATAAGGTTGTGCATTTCAGTTAATAGTTCTCTTTGCCATAGAAACAGAGATGGGTAAATAGAACCTGATGTGTCTTCTAGCTGTGACCTCACTATACAGAAAAGCAAAATGGGTGCTCATTTTCTTTTGCATAATCTGTTTTCCCCATTCCATGCAACCATTTACTTCCTATGTAGAAACTTTTGCCAATACTACAGTCAGCCCTTCATATCCATGGATTTCTTATCCATGGATTCAACCATCCATGGTTTGAAAATATTTAAACATATATGTAAATTCCAAAAAGCAAACCTTTTGCCATTTTATATAAGGTTTGCCATTTTACTGTCCCATTGTACATAATAGCACTTCAGCATCCATGGATTTTGATATCTTGGGGGGGGGGGTCTTGGAACCAAACTCCAGCAGATACCAAGGCCCAACTTTATATTATTGTTTGCTGTTGTGTGCCTTCAGGTAATTTCCGAATTATGGAGACCTTAAGGCAAACTTACCATGGGGTTTACTTGGCAAGATTTATTCAGAGGGGATTTGTCATTGCCTTCTTCAGAGGCTGAGAAAATGTGACTTGCCCAAAGACACTCAGTTGGTTTCCATGACTAGTAAAACTCTAATCTCCAGGATCCTAGTCCAACATCCAAACCATTACACCATGCTGGTGCATGCTATAATGTTAACATGCCCTATACTCCTCTCTCTAGAACATGGGGTTTCATATTTTCATATTTTGATATCTAGAGTCAGGCTTGTTTTTAAGAGGTCATAATGACCTTCAGACCACTAGGAAATTTCACATGGAAAAGCATGGTGGCCTGAAGACATGCAGAAGACCTACATAGCATTAAATAAAGGTAAAATGGGCATGCTGATCACTCCATCCTCCCCCAGGCCTTCTGTATATACTGTTGCAATAGGGACTGATTGCAACAGAATATACACAAAGCAGTTAAGGCTTATCTCCTGTTCAGACATGATCAGAGGATGAGGTTTTTCTGGCCTGTCTTTACAAGTGCTGGGAGCTAGGAGGCAGGTTGAGGCCTCTTTGTAGCAGCTCTCCTTCTTTTTCCAGGTGGTGATTGTTGCAGATTCCATATCCATCAGCTGGTCAGGGGCGGTTTTTGCTTGGTTTTGATACCTATGCTGGGTTGAGTGCCGGATTTTCTACATCATGTTTTAGTTATGCAACTTGGGGTAATGATTTGGGGGTTACTGAAAGGCAAGGCCTGATTCTTCAGGACCTACATGATATGAGGCGTATCCATGAGAGATGGCCTTTGGTTTGGTTTGATCTGCCATGTTACCCCAGCAGATTTGGAGTGTGGCAGTGATCCATGTGCTGAATAGATCCTGGAGGTGGGCTATCACCAAGATCCAGAAGGCAGAGAGGGAGAACATGGTTTTTTCCCTGCCGCCTGCTGATATTGTGCTGTAACGGTGTGATGTACATCTCTCCAAGGGAGGGAATGAGATCTTTCTTGAGACCTGCAGCTGGAAGTCAAGGCTTGTTCAGCTGATCTGGTGGGGGATATGGGGCTAAGCAGACACTTGCCCTGTATCTGTGGCATATGTTGGAGGAGATAGAACTTCACTGCTCTTGGGTGAAGGTGAAGTCTCTGGAACTGCCTTTTAGGTCTTGTGACTAAACAGGTGGAGAAAGAGACTTGCCTTGGGACTGGTCTAAAATATAAACCCTCACTTAAGTCTTGTTAGTTAGGTGAGGGAATCTTGGGTTGGCATTCTGGATGCAGACCAGCCAGAGAGCAACCCAGTTCTGGATTGCCCTCAGAGCTCAGGTGTTTTCACCCAGGGGAAGCTGGGAAGGTAGTCCGAGGCCTTGTTCCCACTGCATTTAAATAGGGATCAGGATCTGGGCTAAAGGTGCATAGTTCCCACTGAATCTGTTTTTAGAAATCCATTCAGAAAGAGGGGGGCAAGCTTTCTCCCCTTTTTGCCCATTTAACCCGCGTCAAAAAGACGCTGGGTTTTTGCAGTGTTTTTTGAGCTGAATTGATTTATTTTCAAATAAATCAATTCAGCCCAAGTGGGAAACAGGTGGATTTGAATCGGATTCAAATCCACCCTGGTTCCCACTGGCAGCCCGGCCTGGCCCTGCTCGTCACTGGCCTCTCTTGGCCCCATAATCCCTGGTCCACCCTCCTTATTGGCTTCTTTGGCCACTGACTGGTTTCCCTGTGACTTTTAAAAAATTTCCACAAACAGGGAGGCCAGAAGAAGGTCACAGAGAAGCTGGAAGCCTTGCAAACTCTTTCCCACCTTTCCTCCAGCTTCTCTGCGACCTCCTTCCGGCCTCCCCAGCCCCAGGAAATTTTTTTAAAAGGTGCAGGGAAGCTGGTCAGTGGCCAAAGAAGCCAGTAAGGAGGCTGGGGGAGGATTTGGGGGCCAGGAGAGGCCAGAGACTGGCTGGGCTAAGCTGTCTCCCACCATTTGCCGATTCCTGAACCGATTCCTGAAACTAGCGCAAACATAATGGGAAATACATTTTTTCAGAACCGGTTTCAGGAATTGGTTCAGGAAAAAGATTTTCCAGTAAGTGGGAATGGGCCATGAGAGTGGACCACCTGCTCCAGTTGCTCCCACACTAGGTCACTCCCCTAGTTGCTTGCATATCTTGAAGAAATATGTTAAATAGGTGGGTTAAATAAAGTTGCCCATTTATAACCCAGTTCTCTGTGTCTAGTCTTGTTATTTCCTGGGTTGGTCAGCAAAGACCATATTTTCTTCTCCCCCTGGGCTGTGTCCCTATTCACTCCATCCTATCTAACCATCCAGGGTTGTCTCAAATCCAATCAATGTTTTGTCATGCCAAACTTCAAACCATCAGTCATTCTGGAATCCAATTGTCAGTTCAGTGGAAAGACCATCAAGTCTTTTTTACACCATTTGGGAATGTGAAGTACTCCTTGAGGTACAAAACAGGGTAAAAATCACTGCCCCACACATGCCCTCTTCACTACTACAGACCAAGGCTCTGTCCCACAAGCCAGAGCTTTGCTCTCTGTATGTCTCTGTATAGTACTATATACACACACCTATCCAGTGACAGTTTTCTTTAGTGATGGCTTTAGAGTTAGCATGATGCATGTTACAAGCAGAAATGACAATAATGTTTAGTAAAGTGGGAGGCAGTAAGAAAGGAGGAAGGCCACTGGCTAGACTCAGTCAAGAAAGCCACAGCACCAAGTTTGCAGAATCTGAGAAGGGAAGTTGATGGCAGGGTATCCTGGAATCTCTTATTCATATCTGACTTGATAACAACTAACAACAATAGAGTTACAAACAACACATTGCAATTAATTTTTGAAGAAAGATGGCTCTGGAACAAACACATTACAAGCGATAACCCTGGCCAAGATGCAATACATTTTTAAGGTAGCGTACTCTGGACCCCACAGCAATGTGACCAATTGCACAATGAATATTATAGCTTGAGGTCATCCCTTGCATAACCCAGTCAAAAAAGAAAGAAAGAAAGAAAGAAAATGAGAGGAAGAGAGGGGGGGTGTCTGTGCTTGCTGAACAATTGGCTGCATTGCAGTCAACACACAGCCTCTGTGAAAATGCTTGCATACTTTTTTTCCCCACTCGTATAGTGCCCCAGCTGGAAATCAGCCATTACATTTAGGACATAACTGTAAGCACTGTTTAAGACTAATAGATAATAGACTGCCTCAGAAGGAGGTAAAGTCTCCTTTTTAGAGAACGCCAAACAAAGTTAGGATGGCCATCTTTGAGGAGTGCACTGGTTGTGCATGGCTAGGGGCTTGTGTGGGGTGCAATTTTAGTTTCCCAGGGTGTTAAACCTTTTAAAGGGAAACAAAAATATGCAAGTTTGAAACTTAAACTTGTTAGAGTTCAGCATTCATCTGCAGAACAACGAAAGTGTGGGTCAGGCTATTATTTTAAATCAGAAGAAATTGACAGCACACCAACACAGGAAGCCAAGCTGATCATTAGAGACTGGAATGCAAAAGCTGGAAGCAAAGAAGAATCAAAAACAGTAGGCAGATTTGGATTAGGTAAAAGAAATGAAGCAAGTGAGCATCTGATAGATTTTTATGAAGCCAACATCTTATTCATTGCAAACACATTTTTCAGACAACCAGAAAGAAGGGTATAGACATGGGCATCATCAGATGATCAACACAAAAATCAAATAGATTATATAGTTGGAAGAAAAAGATGGCAGAATATAATGGTGGCCAGGTTAAGCCATTAATAACAAAGACTGCAAATGATGGCTGAAAGTTCTTTCAGTTGATGGCTAAAAATGCTTTTCAGTCTGCTGCAGTGTGAAAGTGATTTGCATGATCCCTCTCTCTTGTGCTTCCCTGCTGGGTCAAGTGTGGGTCTGTGATTGGGTGGGAAGGATGGGACAGGGGGGGATAATGACGTCCCGCCCCTCATGTGATAATCTCCTCAATCTGTGTCCACACTGCAGAAATAATGCAGTTTGACACCATCTTAATTGCCATGACAATGGTACTGAATTCTGGAATTTGTAGCTTTGCGAAATATTTAACATCTCTGCCATTGAACTCTGGTGCCACAACAAAATTCCCAGAATTCTACAGTACTGACTCATGGCACTTAATGTGGTATACAACTGGATTATTTCTGCAATGTGGATGCAGCCATAACTTCAAGATTATCTCAGGATAATGAGAGTTGATGCCAGCGCCACTTTATCTCCAGGGCCTTTCTCATCATCTGATACTCGCTTGACCTCTGTTAAGTAGTGGTCCTGCACATGGTTTCAGGTGCTGGCATTTCTTTCACATCAGTAGGATTTAAACAGTCTAGCCATGAGCATGAGTTCAGTTATACCTATTAGGTGTCCCAGTTTGTCTTACTTTTAGTAATATGGAAGCCAGAACAACCCAATTCTTCCTTATATCATTCAGTACCTATGATATCACGTGTGAAGAGTCCATGGTGTAGCTCTTTATTACAACCATGTTGCACTTGTTCCCAGGGGCTGTGATGCTAGTGTAAGGAGAAGCCAGCTAAACTCAAGCTTCTTCTCTTCTTAAAATGTATTAAAAAGTACCTTATTTCAGCCAATCCCATGTAACTCAATAGTTATCTTCAAAGGATGCCAAGCTTTCCTGTGAAGGTGCCATGCTTTACCACTGATTCTGAAACTGTTAAAGCTTGTCATTTTCCTTAATTTAACGTGACACCCTGCTTGTATTTGATGAATCTGATGGCTACTTCACATGCTAGTCCTTGAATACTGATCATCTCTTTTCAAATGTGCCTTCAATTGTCTTTGCTGCTTCAGCGATGAAGGATATTCCTGATCAGCCTAATTTCACTTGTAAAAAACAGCTGTAAATACAGTGCTCTAACAAAGCTTTGAAGCTTACATGCTTATTCCGAGACAGCATAAGACATTTTGGTAGACCTATAAAAGAACCCAATTTAAAATGGAATAAAAGCCTGCACTGAGTACAACTGCACCTGTCATCCTCCTAGATATGGGATGGTTCTCCAGATACTTTGGCATATAACTCCCCATATGCACCACCTTTTGTTTTTGTTGTGTAGCTTCAAGCCATTTCTGACTTATAGCAACCCTAAAGCAAACCTGTCACGGGGTTTTCTGGGGCTGAGAGTGTGTGACTTGCCCAAGGTCACCCAGGGGTTTTCCATGGCCATGCAGGGAATCAAAGCTGATCTCCAAAGTACTAGTCCAACATTAAAACCACTACACCATGCTGGTTCTCATTATGTACTATCTGTCAAAAGTAAGAGATTGTAAGAGATAGTCCAGAACATCAGCTATGCCAAAATTCCCCTATCTCTTTACTCAGTGTATTGTTTTTTCTGCATTGGACATCTGATGAATGCACACAAAATAAGAGGGGAAGTAACAGACTGGTTTTAATGAACATATTTGTTCAATGGTGTGATACACACATAAACCTTCCCCAAAGAGCTCTTCTTTGTTGTTGGTCAAAAATAAAAAATAAATAAATAGCAATCTGATGTACTGTATGTTCAAAATGTAGAAGCACTACCACTTTATAAGCATAGAAAATTAAGCATGCAAATATGGTTTTGAAAATTGTGTCAAATTTCTACAGAGGATTCCAACCCACATAGCTGTTTAGATAAGTTATGTGATGCTATTTTGATCATGAGTGCTTCATTTAAGAGTCAAACCAGATTTCTGTTATCATGGATTAAACACTTTTTTTTCATATATATGAATTTATTGGAGTGAGGGTAACCATGTATACCATCAATAAGAGCACCACTTAATATGTTCCCTTGTGGATTAATGGACTGGAGTTCCTGATTTACAAATCATGGTCTTCTAATATATGAAAAACATCCATCATCACAGATAGTAGAAGAACCACCTGGTGTGATGTCTGTGGAAGAGTGCTGCTCCATAAAGTTAGATGTTTCTTCACCTTGCCATGGAAGCTGAGTAAAATCATCCATGTTGCTAGTATTCAATTCTAGATGCTCAATAACCAAAATGTCTTCTGTCTGGGGTTGAAGTATCTCAATGACAACTATCTCCTTCCCTTTGTGATGGATCAGCTTGGTGCTAACTACCTCCTGTTGATCCAATGATGGCTGTTCCATACTATCTGTTTCTTGCTCCTGAAGTGGAACCTGAAGACTATCAAGCATTTGATTACTGGTAACAAGATGGGCAACATTCGAGATAGTTGGACCTGTACTGCTATGAGTACCACTGCTAAAACTATGACTTCTTAAGACCTCTTGCTCATCCATCAACCCATCTTCATCGTCATCATCAATATCATTTTGTGCAGCCTCAATACATTTGGGGATGGAGTTACGCAGTATTGGTGTATTCCCATCAGTCTGGTCAAGGCGACATTTATGTAATGAATATTGTCTGTTGTATGCTCCTAATTGTGTATCCGCTTGGAAAAATGCATGCGTATTGTCATCACTTCTTACCAGTTCTCCATCTGAAGATCCAAAAGGAAGAAAAAACTCATCCAGAGTCTGATCTGATACAGAACTGGCTGATCTCTGGATTTCATCATCCCATGTCTCTTCCTCATTACTTGTCACTGACTCCCCGTCTTCCCCCACATTTTCTTCTGAGTCTTCACTTTCTCCTTCCTCCCCTTCCTCCTCCTCCTCTTCTGAAGATGATGTTGTAATTGATGAATTAGACTGCAACCCATCATCATGTGCAGGAAAGGGTATGTCATAACTGGCTCGCCAGTCATAGGCCCTAATGTTGAAGGGGGAGCGGGCAAAATTGATGAATTCATGCAGGAAGTGATTGGTGAAGTGGAGCAAATGTGGGTGAATAATTTCAGCAAAGGCTGGGCTATCCAGATCATAAATTGTTATGTTATTCAAAATGATATGTTGGATGTTGTTGATCAAAGATGGATGTGTTCCATACAGCACTCGCAACTCACGTTTCAACCAGGGGACCAACCTGGTAAGGCGGACAGGATTCCTATGGAAAAAATCTGCTGATATATCCCTATAAAAACCTCCACTTTGGACATTTCTGACACGCACTCCAGATTGATAGAGGGCCCTTCTGAACTTAATCGTAACATGCTCTCTAATTTGCCCAAGGGATATCTCTCCTGGGTAAGATGGCCTCCTTATGCCAAGCTGTCTCATTAGCTCATCAAGTGATCTCATCCTTCTTTGAGACTGGGGAACTGAGTATCCTGCATACAAAATCCCATTATCTGTTAGAGATTCAGGTCTTTCAGCAGTTGTTGGTCTCTCCCCACAAATGTCACAGGATGCATTTTCAGAAGGAACAATGTATTCTTCAAACTCAGTATCAGATCTGATGGTGTGAAAAAAAGAGTGAAAATTCTGCTTACAGAGTGGGCACTCTGCTTTCCTGTCTGACCATTCTAGGATACAAGCAAAACAGAACCTATGGAAGCATGGGTTTAAGAAGGCCACGTTTCGTATTCTTTCCAAGCAAATGGGACACCTAGAATCTGAAGGTCCATCAGAAGCTATGGCAGTGTTCTCACTTGCTGTCCCAGGCAGGGATGAAAAACTATGGTCAGAAGAACTGAGCTCTTCATTCAATGATGCCATCATCTAAAAAATTAGGTTCAGAAAAGAAGACCAAAAAAAAAAAAGAAGAAGAAGAGAAGGAGCCTGGTCAATATAAACACTTATTTAAGTGCAGGTTTCTAAATCAAATTTGCTATAAAAGCCAATAGTGCAAAATGTGATACATTTTATGATGCACTTGCCAGAAACAACAACAATAAAACTAATCTAAAGTCCAACTATATTATTCTTGAAATAGCACCAGATCCTCACCATTAGAGCTGACCCAAGATTTCTTAGAAGAGTTGTTGTTGCTATCATTATCATCATCATTATTAACCATTTCACACCACTAGAAAGACATACTTTTGTAAATGAATTATTTTGGGTGTCCCCCATTATTTTTTTGGGTCGTTTCTATTTTTCTCCAAAATGCTCTGTAATTTAACTAGCTCCAGTCTCAAGCCATTGTGAAGAATGCAAAGTGGTATATAAAAGATATAGGGAAGCACAAAGGATTGCATGATAGAGCTCTCAGATCTTCAAGAAAGTCCCTTGTCACTGTCCCACTACTTTCCCAGGCTTATTTGGTGGGAACAAAGAAGAAGACATTCTTGGTGGCTGCTCCCAGACTTTGGAACTCCCTCTTTAAGCAGGATGGCTTCCTGCTTGCTCTCTTTCCACCATTCATGTTCTGTCGGGCTTCAATGTGATGGGGTTTTAATGGTGTGTGGTGCTGCTTTATTGATTATATATATATATATATATATATATATATATATATATAGTATTAGAATTTTTAAAATTGGTTTTAACTACAGATTGAGCAATTGATTTTACGTTACTGATTTTTTAATTGCATTATTAATTTGAACTATTTTTTAATAAGTTGTAAGCTACCTTGAGTCCTATTATTGGTGGGCAAGGAGGATATAAATGATTTAAATAAATTGTGGGGTGGTGGTGGTGGTAGTATTATGGTTTAGGTTTTAGCCATGTGGTGTTGGTATCTTCAGTTTATGAGTATATGTATTATAGTAGCAATTAGGATAGCCCTGAAATTTTTTACATTAAAAACAATTCAGTCTTGACAATCATTCAGCCAATCACACTGACTAAGTCCAGTTAACATTTTCCATTGCTGGGCAATTTCTGCCTGGCTGAAGAAAGGAGGAATCCAATGAATCCCTCAGGTTTGAGTTGTTTGTTCTGTCTGGCAAATATTGTCAATAATAGTAGTTCTCCTTGGGAATTTTTGTTTTGATTTGTCATATGTGAAAGAAGAAAAAACTGTTTGGTCCCCAAAAGATTTCATTGTTGGGCATTCTATCCACATATATTTCAGGGATCCACATTCGCTACATCTTCTCCAGCAGAGCATGGGGAAAATATATAAATATGTGAAATCTAGAGCGGACAGAGGTGCCACCTGTGTGTAACTTTCGACTCATTTTCTTTTGCCAAAGTAGTGGTAGATGTATCAGGAGAAGAAGTCAATTTTTTTCTTCCAAAATGTCTATATTTTAATCTCTATTCCATGTAATCTTAGAACTGCATGGTTTATCAATTTAGGTTCTAACAGCCAATTTTATAAAGTTAATACTTGCCGCCTTCCAGTACTAGCATTAGCGAGAGATGGAATATTTTTCATAAGTGGTTATAAAGGTCCTGTTGCCTGCTGCAGTGATATAAATTTTAATAAAGGCTGCATCCACACTGCAGAAATAATCCAATTTGACACCACTTTAACTGCCGTGGCTCAGTGCTATGGAATTGAGCTCTCTGACAGAGAAGGTTGAGTGTCTGACCAAACTGCACATCTCAGAATTTCATAGCATTGAGCCATGGCAGTTAAAGTGGGGTCAAATTGGGTTATTTATGCAGTACAGATGCAGCCTAAATGAAATAATTTGGCATTTTTGAAACCAAGTGGCTTTGAAAATTTCTAGTTTGTTGCATAATTGTTCCACTGATATTGGCTTTCCACCAACAAACAAATCTTTTAATCTTCACATTCCTCTATTTTTCCTTTGGACAAATTGAGCAAATTTATCAGAAAAGAAAATGTCTGGAAGTAAAAGGAAATCACCCTGTACTCTGGCTGCTGATCTCACTGAAACCAAGTTTTTAATGTACATATCAAAAATGGATTAGTAGTACTGTGTATCACTTTGGCTCCCCATGCTAAAAAGTTAATATATTGTACTGTTGACTAACACCATCAATTTCCACTCTTCTTTGATAAATTAAATAATATTTTTGATTTGGAATGAAAAAAAATAGATATCTAATTTTGGGACAGCTAATTCTCCCTTTTCAGTGTGTGAGTAAAAATATATATGCTAGGAAATGTCTTTTTAAAAATGGTAACGACATTTTTTCATAATTCTTTGCCAGAACTTAACTTTTGATTGTCCTGGATATACTGAAATTGTTTGGAAGAGTTATAGAAATCTAGCAAGTATATGTGACTTAATTGTTGCAATTTTACCTAATACTGATAAACTGAAAAACCGCAAGTCCTTTAAATTTTCTTTGGTCAATTTGAATAATAAATCAACATTTCTATACAGCAACTGATTTATATATTTTGTTAACATGATGCCCAAGTATTTAAAACTAGAAGCAGAAAATTAATAAAAATATGTTATTCCTTTATAATTATGTTCAAACACATTAACTTCAATTTTGCATAGGTTACCAGAATGCCATCCAAAGAGATCTATGATATTTTAAATCTATGGTAATGTCTCCATTAGATCTGAGAGAAGTGTTGATTTATCAAGATACCATCCCTTCAGTTGAAGCAGGAATAGGATTTAGGGCAGTGTCTAAGCCTGCATCCTCACTGCAAAAATAGCCCAGTTTGACGCCACTTTAATGGCCATGGCTCAATGCGATGGAATTCTGGGTTCCATAGTTTGTTGTGGCACCAGAGCTCTCTGACAGAAAAGGTTAATATGTCTCAGAAAATTACCATACCCAGAATTCCATAGCACTGAGCCATAGCCATTAAAGTGGTACCAAACTGGATTCTTTCTGCAGTGCGGATGCAGCCTAAGTGTGCTAGGAAGTATTCTCTTCCACCCCAATTTGTTTTCCTTTTAAAGGTAACCAAAATTCTCTTAGTATGCAACTTTTTACAACCTTATCTGGCAATAAATTGTTCACCCAACTGTGAGTCCAGAAACACAGGCACATTACACCAAGCTCCTCCATCTTACTTACAGATATTTGCTAATACTTTTCTTCCTTCTTGTTTAGTATCCTTTTTCACTCCACTCTGAGATCATTTCTGGCCTCCTTTTCTCCTCATGTCTCTTTCTTTCCCCTTAAGGATCCATGTCTCTTCTCATGCTTGGGATAAGCAACATTCTGACTGGTCATTGTGATGATCTCATAATCGCTGGCATCAAAATAACTAGCTCATAATGCTGCCATTACTGAGGGGGGGGGCTTTTCTATGGAGAGGTGAAGTAAAAGTGACATCTCAGAACCCCACAAAGAGGTTAAAAACAAATTGGAGAAACGAGTCGGCATATATGATTATTAATTAGATAAGATGCTTATCATGAGAAAGAATGGACCTCAAATTATAGCCAGCTTCTTGTTTGTGACATTCACGATTGCATACAACTATTTTTAACATGTGTTTTTTGAACAGAAGTCTGGTTTAATTGTGTTTTAAGTTTTGTATTAATAGTTTATTTTAACTGCACTGTATTTTTAACTGCTTGTAAGCCACCCTGAATCCCATGATAGGAGAATAGTGGAATAAATAAACAAACAAATCCATTTTGGGAAGATCATTGTAGAGGTTGGTATTCTCTTCCTCCTTCCACAATATCCAAGACCACAAACTTTTGAGATGATTCATCTAAGTGCAGCAGGAGGAGAATTTAGGATTTAGATTTCCCTCCTTTATAGAGCTTTATGATAGGTGACCAGCATCTTAGTATAACAAAATGTGAATTTAATCACTCTGCAAATAGTTCAACTGATATAAATCAAGGTGCTCCCAAAGTAAACAACATAAGAACTAGATAGTTTGATCTAATGGGATCATCTTTTCCAGGAAACAAGCTGAGTCAAACTCAAAAAGACAGAGGAAAATGCACAAGGCTAATTCAAAGTAATTTAGACTTTCAGCTGAGATTGGTTCCTGATCCCGACAGTGATATATAGCCTTTGCTACAGCTTATGGCCTCATCACACTTAAACTAATCCTTCTTTCTGTTCTCAGCTCCCATTAATTCCTTTGGGCTCCACTCATCAGTTTACATGGCTGGGCACAAAGGAGAAAAATGTACAGTGTATTTTTCAAACTCCTTCAAAATGCATAAACTGCTTCTTCAAAATGAGCATACAAGGTTAGCTAAAGCATTTTCCCCTTAGATTAATACATTGTCTTCAGCCATGCCAAGCTGAGACAACCAACAGCAGTGAAGTAAACATCTGATGGATGGCTTTCATTTCTTTGCTAAAAATGGCTAATTGCTGTTCATATCATATCAAGATATGATTTATTTCCTATTTTTCTTTGATGTAAATTATCTGTGTCTATTCAGTGTCATTGATTTGGGTACACAGCTGGATTATTTGGATTCCTTAATACACAGTTCACAGGCTGTGTACACTGACTATTTCATTCATCTCCATGGAAGACTTTTTGTTTCTCTTTTGTTGCTGAACAGCACCCCAATACTGTAAGTGATATAAATTGGAATAGTCTTCCATTATACTAGCATGTGTCTTGGTCAGTGTGGAAGCATATATTAGTACCTCCTTGCACAATTATGCATCTCAGAAAAAGTAACATCCATCAGCCTTCAAGACCCAGAGGGGTGCAGACAGCACAAGGTGACATCCTAAGGGATGGTGACACCTTTGCTGCTCAAACATCTCTGCCTTTTGACAGAAATGGGCTGTAGCCTGTGGCATTTATCTGTGTCCTTATAAAATGCTGAAGAAATGGTGAGAGTGGAGTTAGGCTTAGTGGGAAGAGAAAGGAGAGGACCCAGCTTTTAAAATTGAAATTTACATTTAAATTTTTTTAATTCTTTAAAAACGTCACATTTTACCAAATTTTCACTTCAACCATACAAAACTATGTATATGTAAATTCATTTAGCCAGTGCGTATGATATTGTAATTTAAAGGTATAATTTTAATTTTGCTAGTTGTTTATGTCACAAGTATTACCATTACTTTCAACAATATACAGAAATTATGATTAACGAGTAACATTAGTACAATTTTTTTTTTTACTAAGGATTCTATATGGTGTGGTATGGGAGGAGGTCAGTGGGGATGGGGTGACACCATGAGTTGCCACACCAGGTGACACCAAACCTAGTGATACCACTGCCTGGACCTTGAGCAGGTGTTCCAAGAGTTTGTCATCCATTCCTTTTTCTAGACTAGGTGATAGCTAACAGTCCCCCTCCCCACAGCCTGGCTGTGCTGGGTACCTTGATACTGTCAGACTGCATTGTTTAGCTGGCAACTGTAAAAACCCAGCAGAATTACTCTACTCTGGACCTGATATCCACTGTGTATTGTGTTCTTTGAAAGGGTAAGTGGAATTGAACTTCCAATAGAAGACAAAGGGTATAAGGACATTAGCAAAATCACACAGCCAGCACAGCAACATTTTACACTGTGGTTGTACTGTTGATTTAACAAAGGCATCCAATGGCATCTTCCAGTGGCATTATGACCTTCAGTTTTGCTTGGCCTCATACATATTGGCTGCCCATTTTGTTTTAGCTTTGGATAGGGGATTTGTCTGTTTGCTGGAGAAAAACAGTTGATAGAAATGCTATATTCATCACCTGGAAGGTGCACTAGGAATGTACTAGTCTGCATGCTGCTGCCTTTTTAAGGGAGCCACTCTAGGCTTCAGAATAGAAAGTCAAAAGGACAGCATCTATCCAGCTTGATTCTGTAGAAATGAAACAGCCTATACCATTCTTCCAGGTGAGGCCTGAATCTTTAGGTCTTGCCAATATGGCTCATACTTAGAAATGTAAATATTCTTTTACTTCATTCTTGTATGGGAGAAAAAGGAATGATGATATTAAACAACAGAACCATAAGGCCCCTGATAGGAAATACCAGAACAAAAGTAACAGGTATCAACATCTAACAGATAAATGAGTTTATCATTTATGGAGTCTCCTTCCTTAAAGGTCTTCAAACAGAGGCTGGATGGCCATCTGTTGGGGATGCTTTGATTGTGATTTCCTGCATGGCAGGGGGTTGGACTGGATAGCCCTTGTGGCCAACTCTATGATTCTATGATTCTGTGATGATTCTATCTATTGTATGTTCATACCTCTTACATTTGTTCTAGAATAAGGAGTAAGAGCTGGCATTATTTTGGTCAGTTAAGATGGTGTAAATTGCAGCTCACTTTTTCCACCGTTGCAGAGGTGGGAATATGTTACTGTAGAATGTGAAGATGATTGGTGATGCATCCAGCTATTTTTCTATAGTTGGAAATGCTGGCAAGGTCCCCTTTGGAGATCTCTGCAGATGCCTGTCACAGTAGTTTCAGCTACTGGAAAATAATTGGATGCATCCCTGTTCATTCCCCCACTCTCTGACAACATGGAAATTGCCATGCCATGCTATTTACAAGGTGGGTTTATGAAGGTTGGCATCAGGGATGTAGCTATGGAGGTATAGCAACACTATACATATACTTCTTCCAGTTCAGGATCTCAGCTAGTGATTCCCCCCCCCACCCTTCTCCACTGAACCAAGAGAAAATATTTGCAAGAAATAACTTTATGGAAATGATACAGTTAAATACCTGCTGAGTTTTAAAAAATTGAATGACTGAATGGTTTCATCGTTTTGATAAGTCCTCCCGTACATGATGTAGATATGCTTCACAGAGGGAAAAGGCAGTAATTTTGGCCAGAGAAAATAGCAAAGATTTTGACAAAACAATGCTTGTTGCTTCATTCTCATGCTGAAGACAGGAAATATTACCAGGAAATATTTCCTCACATCCCTAGACAAAGTGGAAATTTCTCTAACCTTTTTCTTTGCCTGTCTAGCCTTGTCCCTTCAAATAGCTTTGCTGGCATCAGCTGCAGACACCACTTTTCTGAAAATGGCTTCTGGAGTTTTATGGCTATAATTGTGTAGATATTTAAATTTGTTTCTGCTGCTAGTGCCCACAGCCAAGCACTCAGAGTCAATACAATTTTCATGCTTATTCCATGCTATTTCCTCCTTACACTGTCATCACCAGCCAAGGATAAGCAAAATCCTCCTTAAGTTGAAACAGTATCATCAGCTTGTAAGTGTATAAGACCTGCTGATGTATTAGCATTTATTTTTCCATCCAATTTTATTCTGTGCTTCCACTTTTCGGTTTATCACTTCTACTTCTTCCATCCCTTTTGGCAAAGACACACACACATACACAAAAATTGAAAAATTATTTGTGTAGTTGATATGTGATCTGAATTCCTGAATTCTATTTTTGGCGAGTTGGGAGATGGAATAGAATATAACCTCTAAACCTAGCTCTGGCTTTGAACCTGAGGAGCTGTCCCCTGCTTTCAGGGAGCCAAAGACTGTAATGTGCCTGTAATATTTACTTTGATTGGCAATTAAAATGCAAGAAGGGCCCAGCATTATGTTTATGGTCTGAGTTAGCATGGCAAGGGATTTAATCAGTGGTCCAAATGTCACTTCTTAGTAGAATACAACTCTAACTGTTGCTTCTTGTTATAAATTGAATAGAGGATTATTGTTGCTGTGGTTTCTATATGGGAATTTCCCCACTGATGTGGATATTTTTTAGATTTCACAGTGAAAACATAAAACACAAAACAAGAAATATTGAGGCATCCATCAAATTGTTTGTAGAGGGTCCCGCAAATAGCTACAGTAATTTTCTCACTGTTGTGAAATGGAAATATTTGGTCTGCTGAAGAGGCTCTCTAGATCAACCATCTGCTAAAAAGGAGTTTCAGAATATATCCTTCCAGAGTTATTGTGTTGGAGGACCGCCAAGCCTACCCACTTCATTTGTATACTGAACAAAAAGAAACTAAGGCCCAAGAACCTATTCAGTGCCAGCAGAGCATGAACCTTCTGCCAGGTATTTCCGCCAGGTTTCTCTCTTTGTTTCCAGGATCTGAGGCACCTGGGAATATCCCATAACTGGAGGGAGGACTCTGCAACACAATGCAATTGCAATTTTACATCCAGAAAAAAGGTCACCTACCTGGACCCCCAATGTACCTCCAAATACATCAGTTTCCTGGTTCTCCATGTTCCAGATACATTACATTTTGTGCTTCTTCTTCAGAGAAAAATGGGTATAGCATTTACCCACCTATTTCATCCACATCAGTCCATGGTCTGAATTCTATTACTAAAGTAAATCCTTTGAATTAATGGGATCTACATATACATTGATTCATCATTCAGCAGTTGATTCAGTGGCTCTATTCTAGTTGTGAGTAGCCAAGTTTCAAGCTGCTGCTGTTTCATAAGAGATAAGAGAAAAAATTAGTGAGTTTAAATATTCAGTACCCCCAGGTGTGGCACAGTTGACAGTTTTGGGTTAGAAGGTGTAACCTGGCAGGTCAAAGGATTAAAACAGATTAATGCATGCACAAGCAGACTTTATAAACTGGGTTTAAAAGAACTAAAGCAAGGATGTGTATCTGTTTTGTAAGTTTCTTAAGCAACAGGCATTTTCACTTTTGATATTGAGAACACTCTAAAACAGAGTAGGAGATTATATATATATATATATATATATATATATATATTAGCTTCATGTAGGAGAAAATCTAAATTTTAGATATGTTTGGTTTCTTGTACTCTTTAAAGGGGACAGGCTTCCCCCCCCCCTTGCCTCTTTCTCCTACCTTTCTCCTGATACTTTTGCAGGAGGGAAAGTCACTAGGATTTTAGGCTGCATCAATAGAAGTATAGTGTCTAGATCCAGGGAAGTAATAGTGCCACTCTATTCTGCTCTGTTCAGGCCCCACCTGGAATATTGTGTCCAGTTCTGGGCACCACAATTCAAAAAGGACATTGAGAAACTGGAACGTGTCCAAAGGAGAACGACTAAAATGGTGAAAGGTCTGGAAACCATGCCCTATGAGGAATGACTCAGGGAGCTGGGGATGTTTAGCCTGGAGAAGAGAAGGTTAAGAGGTGATATGATAGCCCTGTTTAAATATTTGAAGGGATGTCATATTGAGGAGGGAGCAAGCTTGTTTTCTGCTGCTCCAGAGACTAGGACCTGGAGCAATGGATGCAAGCTGCAGGAAAAGAGATTCCACCTGAACATTAGGAGGAACTTCCTGACAGTAAGGGCTGTTCGACAGTGGAACAAACTCCCTCAAAGTGTAGTGGAGTCTCCTTCCTTAGAGGTCTTCAGACAGAGGCTGGATGGCCATCTGTCAGTGATGCTTTGATTGTGATTTCCTGCATGGCAGGGGGGTTGGACTGGATGGCCCTTGTGGTCTCTTCCAACTCTATGATTCTATGATTCTATGATTCTAGGAATACTGAGAGTGAGATTTTTTTATATGTCAAGAATAAGTATGATAGCTTCAGTTAAAAATGACTAGTGCAATGAATGTAGAGGGTGCACTAGAGAAATCTTCTGAGTTTTAGGAAAATGTATCTGGAAGCTCCTGGGAGGATGCCTCATCAAAAATTAGGAAGGGCTGGTGGCTCCAATATCTCTGGTAGAGTGGATCTACATCTCCTTTGAGCATGAATGTTTAAGGGCCTATACAAGGTTCTGCACCTATTTGGGAGTAGATTTTAGTATCTTGGATACTTCCTTTAAAGTTGAAACTAACACTTGGAAGAGATTAATTGCAGTACTGGCATTGAAGCCACCACTTCCCTGGCTTAGAAACTCACCTTTATTAAAATCTGGCGAGGAGCTAGTGATGAATAAATCCTGCAGTCCAGAGGTGTCATTAGTGTTCTCAAATCTTCCTTCCTTTGGTAGTTAAACCACATCTATTCATCTCAAAATTTGCTTCTGGTTTTCCTTTTCAGACAACTCCAGGTGGAATGTTGATCTTGGATGACAGAATCCCAGGCTTGTATTACAAAGCTCCTTTGAATTCATTGGACAGTATGAATTATAGTGAATAAATCTATCCCACTGGACTAGGTCCAAGTCATTCAAATCCACCATTTGTCCACTCTTCAAATTTCAATTACTTGGGGCTTCCTCATTAAGTTCTTGATTAATATATTACTATGTAAATTAAAATCTCTAATTAACTTAAGATATTTTTATGACATTCTTGAGTTAAACAGATAAAGTTTTACTGCCCTCCCCATATACTTTCCATGTTTTACAGACATTTCAACAACAGCTGCCTGGAAGAAAACATTATGCAGCTTTAATATCCCACCTGCTCTCCAAAGGTGGCAAAAATTGTTATAAGAATTTTGCAGTTGACACATTGGGTATGGGAACATATTTCAATTTCTTCAAGCAGTCATCCAGTGAAAAACTCTAGTATGGTCTTCCTAGACTTCAAAATGCTAACCTGTAGATTTCATTATGGGAATGTAACTCTGCTTGATCAGATTAATAATGAGGTCATGAGAGTAGCATTTAGACTCCAATTTATACCTTACATCATAATAGAGTTCATTACTTCCTCATTGTTTAAATTTAGAAATTCTCAATATGTCACATTATTAAGAGAGAGGAAAAGAGAAACAAAGAGACAGAGAGCGATTGAGAGTCAGATGCCAGTGCTTAATTTCTTCATCAGTGCAGTCAATGATGCTGAATAACATCAAAGTTTCATATTTGATAACCCAAATCATTCAGATTAATGAGACCCCTCTGGATTACCAAAGTACATAGGCTGAGCCTCTCTGTCTACTTACTTGGAAGTAAATCTCATTCAGCTCAGCAGGAGTACCTTGAGAGCAGTTGTTGTTTGTTGTTGTGTGCCTTCAAGTCATTTCTAGTTTATGACAACCCTGAGGCTAACCTACAATTGGGTTTTCTTAGCATGTTTCTTCAGAATGGAGTTGCCATTGCCATCCTCTGAGGCTGAGAGAGTGCAGTGTGCCCAAGGTCTCCCAGTGGATTTACATGGTCGAGCTGGGATTTGAACTCTGGTCTCCACAATCATAGTCCAACACTCAAACCACTATACTGTACTGGCTCTTGAGCAGACATGTATGCAATTGTGCAGTTAACAGAAAAGGAGACAAGACCAGCACACATGTGTAGGAGTGATAGGATTATTTTTTTATAGTTTGCAGAAAAATTCATTTCTTAGAATTCATGCTGAGGTACAAAGTTTGTCTCCATTGAGTTCCGTTTCAGAATTTACTAACTGCTGAATAAGTTTTGGACCCAAATTGGACTCTAAAGTCTCATGCTCTCAAGAATTATAATCAAGACTGAGGGAGGGAAAGTTTACTTCAGGTTTGGTGACTATACACATGGGAACTGAAGGTGAGGTCCAGAATTCTGTTTCTTGTACTGGACAGTAAAGCTTGGACCCAGGGAAGACATTTTTAGTCTAATTATAAACAAACAAAAAAACCCTGCACATATTAAAAAAAAATACGTATCCCAGCCTTCTTTCCAGCTGTGGGCTGCTTGCTCTCCCTCTCTCTCATGCAACAGCAGAAAACATTTCTTCACACAACATGAAGTTAACTTTTAAACATTTCAAGAATTTGTGATAGCCAACAGGTTAGGTAGACAGTTTAAACGAACTCAAAAAGGTTGACTCAGTGGCCAGCAAACTTTATAATTATGACTCAGTTCTTCTCACTTAGGCTTGTTTGTGTTGGGACCACATCATCACTTGACTTAGAATCATGATGTTTTAGGAAGAAGTAGCAAAGATTCTTTCTGAGAGGTCCATTTTTGCAAATGTCCACAAGTTCAAATAAACAGAATGTTTTAAATGCAACAACAGAGAGGCTACGGCTACTAAGAGGCTTTCTGCACTGTCATTTGGGATGTCCGGAGGATGTCCCATTTTAAAAAAGGGGCGTCTCTTTTAGACGCCCCTGGCCTAGTACGGACTCCATCCGTACAAGATGGCGCCGGCCCTTCTACAGGGCCAGCGCCATCTTTGCGTATCGGACGCTGAGCGTCTGTACGCGTCGCGTCCTTTGTGACGTAGCGAGTGCGCCCCTGGCGCCTTGCTACGTCGCAAACGCGACTCGAAAAGAAGCTCCATTTTGGAGCTTCTTTTTCAGTCCGCAGGGGAGCCGCGCCGTGTGGAGGCTCCGGCTCCCCCACGGATTAGCCGGCGGCGGCGGCAGACCGCCGCAAAGCGGTGGTCTGTACCCCGCCTAAGAGCTTAACATAACAAATTAATAATGAACATCCTGAAAAGGCAAGTTCTTAGCTCCATTGATAATCAACATGGATACCTGAAAATTTTGTTATGCATTTACATTTCCTAGAACACTAAAATGGTGCATAGAAACTGAGGTACACAAGAAAACACTTTTAACCAAAAATCTAGGAATACAAAGGGATCATGTTGCACCTTTGAGACTAACTGAGCAAAACAACTTGTAACATAGCTTTTGTAGACTTGGCCTACTTCCTTGGATGCATGGAGTGAAATGGTGCCCAGGAAGGACCTTCATAGTCAGACAGTATAAATAGTCATACAAATACAAATCTTGTAGTTATGGTGATGAGGTGACCAAATGTAACTATGGTTATTGACATTCAAAGGCAGGAGGAAAGATGTTGTTGATGGCCAGGGTGGGTGGATGATCATATGAATGGTGGAAGTGTTGTATTGGTTGATTTCAACACCAGATCATTTGCAGCAAAGGGTGAGAAATAGGAGACCAGCCAATCCTTCCCCACACATGTGTATCAGCCTAGTAAAAGATGCGACAGAGTCTTCATCCAAAGTTTCATAAAATAGTTTTACTCATTGACCTTGTCCATAGCTCATACACAGGCAAAGCTTTATGGTAAAGATAAAAGAAATAGAAATTCTACATGCTACTGAAAAAAAGGCATTTAGAAGAAAAGTTTGTTAGCATCTTAAAAGAAACATGCTGACCACAGGGAGACAAAATGGAGACCAGAGACAAAATGGAGACCAGAGACAAAATGGAGACTGGAAACTAAGAAAGGTGTGTTCGAAGGAAACTGAGGGCATGTTGCAAAAAAACAGGAAGTTACTACAAACATGCACTTAAAGTCCTAGTGTGTCTCAACATGCGAGTGTTTCCATACCCAACAAGAGGGAGTTTTGGAAAGTGGTATGTACATGTTGGGAACCAGAAAGGAGATCTGATAAACTGGCAAAGAACATCCTCATGTTCAGTGTTATTCAATGTTAGAACATGTACAGTGTGCCAGGAAGCCATAGTCTCTGTTCAACATTATATGCTGAGATTACAGCTAACATGGCTATGTCTCTGAACTCTGCCCCCAAAAGATAGGAAGGCAGTCTTCCTTCTTGCTCTTATCCTTACGCCTTTGGAATCACTAAAGACAAGATTTCACCTGTCAATAAAATAATATTGAGTGAATGAATTTATTACGGCACATGGCCAGCACCAAAATAAAGCGAAAATACAAAACATATAACATCAGATGTCCTGCCGCAGCACAAATATATATACATTCTACCCCAATGGAGATGTATATCCTCTATATATCCAAGTAGGAGGGGAGAATGCCCACAGTCCCATCCTTCATAGCAGCACAAAATTCACACATTATTATAAGACATTGGAGTAGTCGAATATTATAAAACATTGGCACAGACCACAGTTGGATACCACATCCTCATTCCTCAAAACCTTTTCAAGATTTTTTTAACTGGCATAGTTATACTGTTGTCAATAAACAACTTTTTTCATATATATATAGTATATAAAATGCTATAAAGATAAAATATATAAAGACAATAATATGATGGCCAAACTCTAAATTATTAGAGAGTGTATCTAATGTACTCCTCAATATTATAAAATACTATCGAGGAAGGATGGGGGAAAAGAAAGCAGTCTCACAGGCTTTTTGTTTCTTATACCTTTCATTACAAACACAGGCTTTATTTATCTATTTGCAAATAGATCTTGTAGCACCTTTGAGACTAACTGAAAGATAGAGTAGCATAAACTTTCACAGACATGAACATACTTCCTCAGAACTCAAACCTATGAAAACTCACGCTACCAGCTTTTTTTCCTTCAGTTAAGTTTCAATACTGCTTTGAGATCCCTTTGCATACTAATTTTCCAGACTAACACAGCTATATCTTTGATTCATTTATCCATGTATACTCATAATGCATATTTTATTTGTAAATCCTTAAACACGCACATTAACTATCCCAGCTGTTGAATGCAAAGATGTGGCTGTTTTAGGGCCCAAACAGACAGGCCAAAATAAAGCTGCTTTGTGTCACTTTGGAGGTATGCAGTTTAAATGACACACACATCTTAAGAGGCCAGAAGCTGAGCCAAAGCTGCACGCCAGTCCTTCAGTCTGGCCTCTTAGGACACATGCATCATTTAAGCAGCATACCTCCAAAGTGACCTGAAGCAGCTTTATTTTGGCCTGTCTGTTCAGGCCCAAAGTTTGGATCAGTATGCAAAGGGATACTGTAGCACTTTTGAGAATAACTAAGAGAAAAAAGTTTATATCACACGCTCTCATAGACTGACAGCCTGTGCAGACTGGCCATTAAGGCCAGCCTGGGGACAGAATTGGGACATGGCGTCCACATGAGACATGCCCCAACTCCATTCATATGGCACGCAGTGTCATGGTGCTCTTCTGGTGATGCAGCACCAAAGGAGCACCGTAAAACCGTGTCATGGCAGCTATGGTGCCCTTTCCAGGGCACAAAAAGGAGCTGCTTTTTGTAGCTCCTTTCTGCGCTGCAGAAAGGTCAGATTGGGGCCGTGGTGTGCAGTTGCTGCTCCCCAGTCTGGCTCTGCACAGCTCCTATGTCTACTTCATGAGATGCATAGAATGAAGTGCCTGTGGACAGACATTTAAACCCATGAATGTACAGGTTGTGTGTGTGAACAGTAATAGAAATGCAAAGAGTTCTTCAAATATAGTATGTTGCTGCCTCTGAACCAGAAAGAAGATGTAATAAAATGGGCAAGAGAGCCCTCATGAGGCTGGATTATTAACTAGTGTTCCAATATGTGCAGTTTGGCAGGAAATTATTACCCCTGCTCAACCCATTTTCAGTTGACCAGAGTTTGTGATTATATACCCAGTTCTGTTATTTCCCTTTCCAGTCTCTCCTTGAAGTTGCTGTTGTTGTTCAGTGACTGCTGTTCTGAAGTCCAAGATAGAATATCCAGGAAGACTGGAGTGTTCTGCAACTGTTTTATATGTATTCCCATTCCTAATCTCTGATTTAAGTTCATTCATCTTCTGACAGAGATAGTGGCCTATATGGCCACTGTAGAATGCAGAATAGCATTGTTGACAGAGTATGGCATATATCACCTAAGAGGATAAGCAAGCAAAAGTACCTGTAATACTGTGACTGATGTGATTAGGTCCTATGATGACACTTCCTAAGAAATATGTGGGCATAGTTGACATCTGGGTTTGTGACAAAATCTTCTCCCCATCTCCCCATCCATGTTGTGTGACTTCCTATAGGTATGTAACTGAGACTGGGAGGTTGTCTGTAGACAAGTAAAGGCCAGCCACAAAGAGCCCTTGAGAAGGCAGCATTATTGTCCAGGAATAGGTTGTAGTTCCTTGATTATGTGTCTGAGTGGTCTCAGGAGTGATATGTGACCATTACTGGGGTTCTGCCACTTCTACCACTTCATGTCTTTGGTCTGCTCTGTTTCTTCATTTATCTACACCCCTAGTTTTTCTTCTGTATTTCACTATCCTCTTCCTGTTAGTCTCTCCTCCCCATTTCTGTGTTGCTTTCAAAACTCCATTATTTCCTCATGACTTCTTAGAATCATAGAACTGTAGAGCAAGAAGTAGCTCTGTAGGCCATTGTGTCCTGCATGTCTAAAGATCTTGAAAAACACAACAGACTTGACCACAAGGAACATAAGAAGTTAGTTGCCTCCATCAAGTAACACAATTAGTCCATTCACCTAGTGTCTCCATGGGCTGACCATATGTCCCCAGGCTTTCAGAGAATTAACATTTCAGATGTACTTGGAAACTTCAGGTATTGAACCCTTGGCAGTTTCTACTCCACCATCTTTCCAGAGTGAAAAGATTGTTCTTTAGTAATGCACATTGTTGTTGTATGCCTTCAATACGTTTCCAATATATGGCGACCCTAAGGTGAATCTCTCATAGGGGTTTCTTGGCTACACTTGTTCATAGGAAGTTTGCCGTTGCCTTTCCCTGAGGCTGAGAGCATGTGACTTGCCTAAGGTCACTCAGTGGGTTTCATGGCCAAGCTGGGAATTGAACTCTGGTCTCCAAAGTTGTAGTCCAACACTGCAACTACCAGGCCACACTGGTTATCATACACTAATGTACACATTCATAATTTTATATTGACAATACAAGTTAAAGAATTAGAAAGTCTCGCCTACAAGTTCAACAAAACAAGCTCTAACATCTCACTGTATACACCCCACAGAAACCTGACTTTTATTTTTCTAACATGGGATGTGAGCAGAAGCACTGACATGAAAAGCAATATTCTGGAGCCACTGAAGCCTAGTAGTTTTATTATCATGGGTTTGCAACCTGGCACAGAATGTCACATATACAATGAAATGAAAACACCAAATAAACTCCGATGCTCTCTATTCAAAATGTCAGGTAAAACAAACGTATTGCTGGGAACTGAACTAGAAAGAAAAAAGGTCTACTGCTTGCAAAGTCAACATTCCTTTACAAATGGCTTACATGAGACATAATCTCATTCCTGTGATCAAAGGTCCAATGACTTTTACTGATGGAAAATGTATCAACAGGTACTGTGGCCAAATACTGACTGATGTCTTTTTGGTCACCTGGAGGAACATAGGGCAGTGAAGAGGAGTAATTGCTATTATCATAACTTTTCTCAAGATGAACAGTATTACTGGTAGTTAGTACCAGCAAAGCAGTCTGATATTTGAGATGTAGTAGATATCGAAATCTGATATTTCACTAATCATTAATAGTATCCGAGGGTGGACATGTATCAACAGTGAGGATTTGACAGTATCTGACATCTTACTTGCAATAAATAGGATTTAATGAACTTAGTCTTTTTTATTATTTTAGCCGATTATAATTTAACAGGGATATTGCAAATCTCAACACGAACAGTGCAGTCTGAATCATTTTTCCTCTAAATTCCATTTAGTTCAGCGGGTCATCTGTTTACATATACCTACCAGATGATGAGCGTTTGGTATTGGCTGTAGTAACAAAAGCATATGCCATAATAAATCTGTTCTTAAGATGCCATACGGCTCTTTTCTGTTTTTATATCAGTATGAATTTTTGTGCTTTAAAATGCTGGAAACATTCAAAATTCTGTTCTAAACAGATGTCCTTTGGCCTCAGCATGAAGCCATGTTGTCTAATTAAGGAATTCCTTCCCATCTGATCCTTCCAACATGTTCTTTCTCAAAAGATCAAAATGTTTCTCCTACTGCTTTTATATAAATGCACTGATGAATGGAAAATAATGTTTTGGACAATGTTGTTGGGTACAGTTTCTTTAAAAAAATATATACATTTTTCACTCCTGGGTCAATGTTTTGGGAAATAAGAAGTCTAATTATTTCGGTTTGTGATTACTATTCTCAAGCTGGATTGGACTGGAGGGATGCTGAGAGTAAAGAGAGATCCTTTTTAGGACTGTCACCTGAAATTGTACATAAAGAGAAGGGGGCAGTAATATCAACCATGCCTTAAAAAACGAAGACAGCAAGCACTTGATAAAGTCTGACTGATACACATCAACACCTTCAGCACTGAAGGTTTCAAGCTGGTGGTAAACTGGCACACTGCAAACACAAAAATTAAATATTTTGGCCCTGAGAATGAAAGCTGTCTGTTGTTTTCAACAAGGATCTGTCTGGAGTGTTTTGCCAAGTGAAATAATAGCCTTGGCTTAGTGTACTTTGAACGGAGGTCATGAATAAACTCTGATGCTCAGCATTACCTGCTGCTTCAACTAGTACAGATTATGTGAAAGACAGGGAGTGGAGGGTGAGGAAGAGAAAGTGCAGTCTCAGCAAGATCATTACATTACTACCCAGTTGTTTTAATGTTATGCCTCAGGATGGTACAACTTCAGTAAGTCACAGTACTTAACAGTGCAGCAAAAGACACTTGGTTGCCAAACAGCTTTCTGCTTCACCACATGGCACAGATGAGAAATCCAAACAGCCATG
>NC_056523.1:209416241-209474975 GCF_019175285.1 Sceloporus undulatus
GAAGGCAAAAAGTCCATTGTTGATAATGCTTTCTTCCCTTCACTGTTCCCCAGAGATGAGCACAAACATTTTAAAAACTATCAGGATGAAAGAAGAAAACTACAAATGGAAACCTCTGAATTCAGTCTTCAGAACTCTTATTATTATCTGATAATGTAATTTATATATGGTTAATGAGAAGTAAGCCTCGTGAGTTCAGAGAAAGCGTGTACAGTTGGCCCTCTGTATCCACAGATATTTTAGCCATGGATTCAATCACCCAAAGCTTGAAAATATTCAAAATTAATATAAATCCCAAAAGCAAACTTTGTATTTGCCATTTTGTATAAAGGACACCATTTCATGATTCCATTGTTTTTAATGGGAGTTGAGTATCCATAGATTTTGGTATCCACAATGATGGTGGTGGGGGTGGTGGGGGTCCTGGAGCAAAACTCTGTAACAGACCCTAACAGATTTGAACTCTGCCAGTGCCCTTATTTGAATCTGTTCCATTGTGTTTACTGTTCTACAGTCACAACTTCTTCGCTTAACATGCTTTCTTTCCATCTGCATCTATATTTTCTAAATACCTCAAACTTGGATCAAGTTAAACTTGTGCATGTTCAGTGTCTGCTCCACTCCATCATATATTGTTGCTCCTTTGTTAAATAACTATCTGTGGTGTTATATGCACACTTTCCCTCACCCCAACTCCTAAAAATCTGTAGAATCTAAACACACACATGCACACACCAAAGATTGTATTTATCTATGGGGGACATTTTCATCCCACTGCATAAAAATTACTAGGCCAAATAATTCAGCCCAATACTAAATCTGACACAAAAGTTAAGGGGACATAAAATCATTTCTGGTTTAGCCTTCTGCACAACATTGTCTGTTTGCATTTTGTCTGTCACTTCTTTGATTTGACAGGTGTACCATTGGATGATGCAGGTAGGAATGTAACCATCATTTAAGAATTATTCCCAATGACACTGTCACTTCCATGCTCAAGATCTGGATGGAAAATAGCTGAGAATTCAAGAGCAGATTAAAAGATTGATCATGGAGGGAGGGGGAGACCTCTTCATTGAGGAATTTTGGCATGTGAAAATTTGGCATGGCTATTAAAATGTTGTTAAAACATGTTCTTAACCTTACTGTACACATTACAGAAGCCACCAAGGGAATTGTTTATTTCTTTATATGACAGCAAGCAATTCACCCCGACTTCATTGAAAAGTCAGATATGATTATATCATCATTCATAAACATTTTTGCTAAGAGAAAGTTTGTAAAGGAAAAAAAAAACCCTCCGATTCCTAGCTGTTGGGATAAGGTTAATTGCACATCAATGGCACTGACTGGATTCTCCCTAGCTATTGTGCAAATGGGTTCAAAAATGGGATGGTGCCTCAGCAGTTAAGATGCTGACTCTGATGATCGCAAGATTGGCAGGTAGGAAGTTCAAGGCCCAAGTGCCATATGACGGAGTGAGCTCCCATCACTAGTCCTAGTTTTTCCCAACCCAGCAGTTCGAAAGCATGTAAAAGTGCAAGTAGATAAATAGGTACCACTTTGATGGGAACAGTTTCTGTGCAGTCATATTGCTGACTCTTCAGCTTAATAACGGAGATGAGTGCTGCCCCCCACCGTTGGACATGACTACACAATCTTGACAAAGGGAAACCTTTACTATCCCTTAGGACTTCCATATTGCAGCACACATCTATTGTGATGGCCTGCCAGGCATGCCACAATTTATTGCTCCCTTCAGTAGTACACTCACTTGGTGAATTCTGGCAGAATTGTAGCAAAAAGGGGGTCACCAAAGGAAAAAAACCCTACACTCCCAAATAAACCCCAAACAGGACAATGGTGACAAGAAAAATGTATTGGACTTATTTTAATGGAAGCAAATAGAATTATATCCCACACTGTTATTATGAGTGTAATGCATGGAAAATACAGCACAGAGTGTTATTAACAGCAAATGCTCAGCTCATCAAAAACTCAAATGTAAGTTTAAGCCACTCAAAATGGGCCTATTTGGCATACATTTAAGAGTAGGTGAAGTGATGTAACATCTGAAAATCAAGTAGGCTGACATTGTTTGTATTTCTAGATAGAAATGTTGCTTTTGTTTCTTGCAGATTTCCAGTGACCCTTGCCAAAAAACAAAACTATCTTAGAGAATGCTGAGTACCAAAATAAAACACATTTTGCTCATCTGTGAAAGATTTAGGTCTCATGGGAATATTCAAGGCACAGAAAAGTAGAGCATCCTAAGCAGTAGAAACAGCAAGTACACTGTGAAATAGACTGGAAAGTTTGTCCTATGCATGCTGCAGCCTTTTTATGCAGGTTTAGAGACAGAAAGGACACTTACTACATGGCTGATGACCAAGGAAATTCCTAAGGATGGATATATAGGCATTTCTGTGGTGAGGTGTCACAAAGTTTAGAGTCAGCTTCAGCTGCATAATGAAGCAGAGAAATATTTTTCTAAAGAAAATTCTTTGCAAAAAATGTGAGAAGTACTTCATTTTTTGTGATATCTCAGTTTTCTGCATCCAAATCAACAAAGTAGTGGGAGGAAAAAATGTTACCAATTAGAGCACACCTTAGCCAAGATCCCATATCAGAGGCTACAATGTGCAGCTATAAAATGATGGAACTAAATTGCTGACGTGATACACAGCCATGTTAGTGAACTGTGATGTTCCAAAAAGGGCACTGCACAGCAAGTTCCATTCTACATTGGGACTCCTATTGCACAGTTAGACGCATTTCACATTTGGAACATGTTGTGCATCACAATGGAGTGCTACACAGTGGTCATGCTACTGGCTTCATTTGTGTGATGGTAACAATGGCATAGGTATATCCCCACCTCCCTTCTGGAGAATGCAAATATTGCATAAAGGTATAATTTGACTTTATGCAATTGTAAATCAGTTTACAATGATATCACTTCCCAACAGGATGAGCTTCACTTTTGTATTATTTATTGCATTTTCTCTCTGTTTTGTATATTGCTTTTTACTAAAAAAAAGACTCAGAATCTTACAAATAAAATGTACACATATGTTTCAATCAATTTTATTTCAGTAATTGACCAGTATAAAATAGAATAAAATAAAATAAAACTAGAATAAAATAGGCTAAATAAGTAAAATAATAGAGTAAAATATAATTGTTATTACAAAAAAAACAAACAAAAAACAAGGATGATCTCTGCCATCTAACCTCAGATATTACCAACCATCTGTAGATGTGTTTTACACATGATGTAACAAAATTTTGCTACTTTCATTATGACAGTTTGGTTCAGGCTATCCAACAAATAACATAAATAAAACACATCAGTATGACCAGAGGGGTAATCAGCTGGTGATGAACAGCCTTGTAAAACTGACGATACAAGAGAACATGGGCTGTGGTTTCAATAGCACTAGCGTCACAGGGACATAGTCAGACCTCATGAGGAATTTCCTGTATTTCCCTTCCAACACTGCTATTGGGAGAGCATTAAATCAAGCTAAAGATAAGTCTCTCCTGAACTTGGGCACTGTGACATGGTATAAATAAGAAGCTGGATGATAAGTCAAAATTTGTTTAGAACTGAATGATTAGTAATAGCAGCAATTTCTGTCTGACCTACAATATCTAAGATCCTTTGCCTTATAGCTGATTTTGCTTGATCTAATCCTGATTTTAGGATAGTATCACTAGGCAGTTCGAGAAGATTCAGTTTCTTTTGGACAGAAATTTCCCAAGAAGACTTATAGTTATCTGCCCAAATCAACTGAGTCAGATCACCAGGATTGTTGTGTAGCTTTAGCCAGTAAACAAGAATGTTTATCCAGAGACTGGATTCGATTTTACTAACACCTGCTTCCCTACGTAATACAGGAGCTCTAGGCGGCTCCTTTTTTGCTGTGTCATAAGGGCTGCAATGCAGCCCTATGATGCTGCTTCTGCCAAGAGGCATCCGTACACAGTGCCACAGCTGTGGCAACCGCCATGTGGACAGGCGTGCGCACCTGTGACATCACTAGGGCTGGGCGCATCTGGACACCCAGCCCTATCGAGCTCTAATATCGCCCCAATGTGCCTGTCTGTACCGGGCCCTAGTAAAGAGTTAATTTCCTAACAGGAAGTTTGCAGCTACCATGCCAATCAAAGCTGATGTAAGGAACTCTTTATTGATCTATTTATGCATGTATTGTCCTATCATACTCCTGGCATGGAAAAAAAGACACCTTTCCAAAAGGGTAAAAGAAGACAAAACTTAAAATATGATAATTAAAAATTTCAAACAGAATTAAACAAGTTATACTAAATGCCATTAAATTGAACAAAATATAAAATCATTTAAAAACATAATAAAGACTAAAAAATACTGCACAAACACCCCATAAAAAGATCTCCTGCAATCTGTTAATCATAGCATGCCTCTTTGAATAAAAAAAAGGCCTTTGCATATCAGCAAAAGAAGAGCAGCGAACGAATCTAGCTTCTCATGGAAGAGAATTCCACACCTTGAGAGCAGCCACTGAGAAGACTTCCTTCCATGTCCTCTCCAGATAGGCCTGTGATGGTGATAAGACCAAGAGAAAGACCTTTCCTGAGGATCTTCAAACTCTGGAATGTTCACATAGTGCAATTAGTCATTGGTACATGCAGCCTTCCTTATCCACGGATTCTTTATCCATAGATTGAAGCATCCATGGCTTGAAAACATTAAAAATATATAAATTTCAAAAAGTAAACCTTGATTTTGCCATTTTATACAAGGAACACCATTTTACTATCTATTGTATTTAATGGGATTTGCACATCCTCAGATTCTGGTATTCATGGGAGGTCCTGGAACCCAACCACTGTAATTACCAAGGGCCCTTAGCTCATAAAACCAATGTTCAATGTTCAATGAACCTTGCCAAACTGTGACTCAGACATTTTGGAAAGAGTGCACATCCATCAAAAATAGTTTTCATCCCCAAACTCAGCACAGAAATTCTCCCCTCCAACACATCTTTATGCCACTTGGAACATCATTATGCTGCTCTCACTCTTCCAAAACCATGCTTCTAAAATTTGGTCCAAATCACAACACTTTTGAAATAGCCTTGCCCCATCTTACTGTTTGCCACTCTATTTCAGAGGTGGGTGCCCTGCCCTCTGGAACAGAGCAAAATGGAATTGGCACTTGGATCTGCCAAAACTGCCCCAACACCTTTCTCATAATTGGTGGAACTTTTGGCTGCCATCTATCTCAACTCTGTCCCAAAGGTGAAATTCTTTCCCTTTGGGAAGGAGAACAGGATGGTAGGAATTGGAGGGCTGAGCCAATATCAGCCAATTTTCCCTTTGTATCCCATAACTCCTTGATGGGTTGGGATGGTTTTCAATGTGTAGTAGGTTTGATACCACAAAAATAGTGAGGAATTCAGGTGGGCACTTATGATTTATCTTTTATAACATTGGTGTACATAGAGAATTGTGTAGCTTATTATTATAACAGAAGGCCCCTTACAGCTTGAGTTTCCCCATTACGTGTTAGAAGATGAACTGTACTAAGTGAAAGCAGATTCTTAGGTAAAACACCCCTGCAGTTTTCAGGCTATGTCAGCAGACATTTGATGAGGGATGATTTAAAGCCTTGGTACCAATGCCCTGCCTGCTCAATTCTTGTTGGATAGCTTAAGCCTTGGATCATGGGGAGAATGTTTTATCCCTCTGCTGCCACATTGCAGATTGAATGCATTTTAACACTGCTTTAACTGTCATGGCTCCATCCTAATTAATCCTGGGATGTGTAGTTTGTTGTGGCACCAAAACTCTCTGACAGAGAAAGCAAAATATCTCACAAAACTACAAATGCCAGAACTCCATAGCATAGCACCATGGCAGTTAAAGTGGTGTTAAAATGTGTTATTTCTGCAGAGTAGCTGCAGCCTCAGTATGTATGATTTGAAGCAAATTCTGGAATACAGTGTTACCCCGGGTTACGAAAATAATTCGTTCCGCCGCCGCTTTCGTAACCCGAAAGGCTTTCGCAAGCCGAAACCCCATAGGCGCTAATGGGGAAAAGCCGTGATTTGGTGCGAAAAAGCGCCGAAAAGCACCAAAATTTCTTTCGTAACCCGAAATAACCTTCATAACCCGGAACAGTTTTTTTCAATTGGACTTTTTCGTAACCCGGAAATTTCGTAAGGCGGCGCATTCGTATCCTGGGGTAACACTGTAGAGGTGATGGTTACCTATATAAATCTGCACCCACAATAAATTCTTTTGTCTCAACACCAAAGGGAAAATAGAGTGGACTACAATTCTAAGGAGACTTGAATACCCATGGGATAAAATACATGTTGTATATCTTGTGAACCAGATATCTGTTCAACTGTGTCTGCTTCCAGTGACTGAAGGGATGTGTGAGAACTTGTTTTGCTTTTATATCTTATTTCTGTATTCTATTAACTGCCACCATGTAGAGTCAGTGGCATTTTTTACTTTTGGCAAATCCAAAAAAAATGTATGGGGGAAGGGGAAAGCTGAGTGGAGAAGGCTCCAGATTTCCACTCAGGTTGCATCAGCAGTGCAGAAATAATCCAGTTTGACACAACTTTAACTGACATGGCCCAGTGATATGGAATTCGGGGAATTGTAGTTTTGTGTGACATTTAGCTTTCTCTGTCGGAGAGCTCTGGTGGCACAACAAATTATAATTCCCTGAATTCCATAGCATTAAGCCATGGCAGTTAAAGTGGTGTCAAACTGGATTATTTCTGCAGTGAGAATGCACCACTCATCAAAGGATGAGGACCTAGCAGCTTGCTCTCTCTCTCAAGTTCTCTCCTATTTGGCAAGTCAATCTTTGACCTCTATGAAGTTTAGTTGGTTACCACAGCTTTTCTTGTGCATTTTAGAACCTCATTTTATAGCCATAAAACATTTGCTACCATGAAAATGTAGCATACCGCAGCCTTCCCTACATGCACTTAGAGGGCACATTTAATAGCAGTCTTCGCAGACCCAGTGGCAGAACTATATACTCCAAATGACAGACACAGCAAACTTCTCCTTTCTCTCGCTCTTACAATTAATTCAGACAGGAGGCAAGTCTTTTTGGATTGCGCTCTCTACTGACTTCTCATTATTAAGTACTAGTTATCAATCCCAGGCCTTTCTTTTTATATAGGCCACTGAATGATATAATGAGGAGGAAATTATATATACAAGAGTGCTTCCCCCATTACAAAGCACTGCATTAATAGAGTAACCCTCAAGGGTGACCAAAGGATCAAGGAACAAGATAATAAAGAACAAGATGAAGCACATTCTCCAGGCATATTTTAGGAGCACAGGAAGTTCTCCAGAGCAGCTGAAAGAATTATCTGAAGGGAGAAATTAACTTTCGATGTGCATGGGCTGAACATAAAACACGCACGTGCCTTAGCACTTTTGCTCTTCAAAAATGCAGACTTGCTTGAGAATTGATCTCAATCTATACTTAACAGGCAAAAATGTAAAAGTAAAATTCTGGCCTGTAGTATGTATGACTCTGAGTGGAAGGACACATTTTTAAATACTCTCACTTAACTGGATAGAATAATGTGTACATCAGAAAGAAGGCTATGTTTAAACCTTCCTTGGTGGTGAGCAGGTTTTCTAGAGGGAAAAACTTTGGTGTTTTGGGAAAACCCATGGAGTATTGCAAACTATTTCTCCCTTGTGTCGATTGTCTACAGATTAATGTTCCAGGTGTTTTGTTAAATGTTGCTTGTGTTACTTAATTAAAAATAATACTTTCCCTTTAATTTCACATCTTTCTGTTAAAAGCTACAGTAATATGAACATTTGGGATTGTTGAATAAAAAAAGTAATAAAAATATTTTCCCCAACTGTGGATTATGTTAGACTTTTCTCTATGGTCTATAGGTTTGTTTGTTTTGCTTTTATTTTATTTTATTTTTTAAAGATAGGAGGTTTTCTGCTACATTGAAGAGCATTCAAAAATGTGATTTCCCTACTTGCTTTTTAAAAAATCAGTTGAAACCATGGGATGCTGGCATTTGGGGTTTAAGTATTTGAGTAGGAAATATAATGTTGTTCCTCATGTTGTTTCCACATCTCACATCTCATCCCCTTGAAATTACTGTGTTCTTGTTGTTTTGTGCCTTCAAGTAGTTTCCAACTTATAGTGGCCATAAGAAGAACCTTGGTGAGATTTGTTCAGAGATGGGTTCACACTGCCTTCCTCTTTGGCTAGGATAGTGTGACTTACCCAAAGTGACCCAGTGGGTTTCCATGATTGTGTGTGTTTTGAATTCTGGTCTTCCAGAGTCGTAGTCCAAAATTTGAACCACTAGACCACACTGGCTCTTTTTAGTTCACTAACTGTCTTGTAAGTAAAAAGGTACTAATTTCATATATATATATATATATATATATATATATATATATTCCCAGAAGGAAGAGGGGAAATTTTGGACTCTCCTCTCCTACTCTGGCGGGAGTCCTCCACCTGTTCAGACTTATCAGGGTTTGAAGAGTAGGAGATCCTGCTAAAAGCCTAAGTCAGGTCCAAGTAAAATAGAGCATGTTCCAGTGTTGAAATAGCATTAATAATTAAAGGTGATTCTTGCAAGCAGGAATATGTGCTCTTTAAAAGTGCTGAAGACAGCAGGTACATGATACAAAAATTAATTCAGACTGTCAGTTTCTAAATGGAACAGCAAGTCCAGAGACAGCTATAGCCCATGAACTACCTAAAGGCAATATATACCTCTGGTTATATTCTGGCCTTTGAGATGTATCTATATGAATATGAATGAAAGAAAAGAAAGCCTGAGGATTCATGAAACTGGTCACCAGTTGGAAATGTTGCTGTGTGAATTATCATATGCTCAAAGGTGACACTGGAAACAGCAAACTTGAGGTTTTAACTGGGACCCTTGGATTAAGACATCCATTAGATTAAGGCAGCATCCAGGAACATTCAAAAATATTTCATGTTTGGACACTGTTATCTTCCTAATGCAAATCAATTCCATCAGTATGGAGAGGCTCAATTAAGGTGAATATTTCAGCTAAATAGCTATTAAATTGCATTAAGCAAAGATAATTTCAGGTTTATGCAAAACAGAAGTTCTTTTCCTCATCATTTATAAAAATAACATACAGACAGTTTCTCAGAACTGTATTCTGAGAAAGTTATTTCAGTTGTAGGACCAGCTATCAAGTACACTCATTCCATTTTGTTTTATGGGATCCCCTATGTTGCAGTTTGACTAGGATATACAGGTGATTAACACTGGTGTATATTGGATGTGGGGCCAATTCCCAGTGCAGTGGCAAATTTTGGAGTACACATGCATACCATGATAGCCGACATAGCCACATCTTCTAGGTGAATCCAAAAATGGCAGCAACATATGTTGAACTGGGTTTGTGTGCGCTCCATGGATTGCAGATGCTTGTTACCATTCTTGCTAATGGAACTATCCCAGTGCTTTGACTCTGGGAGCCCTGGCTTCACTGCCCCACTGCTGGCAATTCTGAACCTATTTTACAAACTGCATCCGCAGTGCAGAAATAACTCAGTTTGACAGCCCTTTAACTGCCATGGCGCAATGCTATGGTCTTCTGGGAATTGCACTTTGCTGTGGCACCAGAGTTCTCTTATCAAGAAGGGTAAATGTCTCATAAAACTACAGTTCCCAGAATTCCATAACATTGAACTGTGACAGTTATTTCTACTGTGTAGATGCAGCCACACTTGTCCAACACAGTGGGAAGGCAACATTTGGTTGAAAGAGGATAACATGATGGGCTCTATATTCACATAGGGATAGAGAGAGTGTCTCGGAGTGTAGTGGAGTCTCCCTTCTTGGAGGTTTTCAAACGGAGGCTGGATGGCCATCTGTCGGGGATGCTTTGATCTGGATTTCCTGCATGGCAGGGGGTTGGACTGGATGGCCCTTGTGGTCTCTTCCAACTCTATGATTCTATAATTCTATGAGAGATAGAGAGATCAATAACCATCTAAAATGGCACTATACTACTCTTTGTCTCTTTGCATGTACATAATGCCACTTTCCTGCTGTGTGCATCCCATCAATCAGTTTTTCTTTCCTCAAGCTAGTTTTGAAATCTACATTCATTTCCAAAATTATCCTACAATGTACAGGAACCTGCTACTCCTGCTGAATGAGATGCCACTGTGATGTTCTTTCTCCTCACTTGGAATGATCTGTAAGTATCCCATAAAAAGTTGTACTCCCCAAATAAATTTAGGAAATGCGAGTTCGTGTGTTCCTGTGTGGGCCATATAAATAAACAGACAGTTGAAGCTGAAGAAAATGGAACTGATTTACAAAATTAGGAGGAAGAGTTGTTTGTGCCATGAAACCTTAACCTCACCAGGGCCATCAAACATTCTCACATAAAATTACCTCAGCAAGATGAACGAAGGATTGGGAGGATGCTCATTCACATGAATGAAAGTAATTGTCAGATGAATTCAAATTGCTGCTTTCTTTTCCTCAAGGAGCTTGGAAAAAATTACTTGTTTAGACTACAGCTTCCAGAATCATGTCGCCTATATTTCATTCTGTGTTTCACCAGTTTTAGCCAGGAAGCAGGATCACTTGGTAAAACTAGGAAGTTCAGACACACATTTCCAAGGTTGTCTGCTTGGTTGTCCCTTCCAGTGCCGGATCGGGGCTACGACAACTGCACACTGTAGCCCTGCTCTGGCTTTTTCCCCTTCGGAGAGTGGCGGAGTCTCTTTCTTTGGAGGTGTTTAAACAGCCTGGATGGCCTACTGTTAAGGGTGCTTTGATGGTGAGTTCCTGCATAGCAGGGGTTTTACTGGATGGCGCTTATGGTCTCTTCCAATTCTAGCATTATATGATAATAGAGGTTGTCCTTACCGAGAGGACATGTGTGTGATCCAGCAAATGGATGCACAGAGATAAGTTTAGATTGTTGAAAATTCAACAACTCTCAGCATTTAAATAGTTAATTGTGTTTTAGAGGGAGCAACAGTGATAGGGTTAATTACTATTTCAGTGACCTAAAATCTCCTAATTTCTTACCCACCTATCCTAACCTTTCGACTGATATTCCTAGCGATATTCCACCTCATCTCTCTGCCTCTTTTTTTGCTCTTTCACTGTTTCAAATGTAAAAACTAACTTAAGGCTTGAGTAGATGGGCCAGGATAGTATACGCTGAGCCCATGTTATACTACCGCAGGTGCTCACTTGAGTTGGTCTCCAGGTTGGTGCAGGGATGGGCAGGTGCTTACATACCCATGCTGCACCATCCCAGGACCTGCTACCTGCATGTGCTCCTTACCTTAATGTAACTTTGCTCCTACTGAGAAGCCCTCCTGCACCATGTCTAGGGTGGAAAAGGGCTTGGTTGTACACATGTGGCCAGGTACTCAATTTCTGCATCAGATGCAGTGACGGGGGGGGGGGGGGCTCAGTAGGAGCATGAGAAAGTAAGGAGCGTGGGGTGTGTGTGTTAAGAGCCAGGGTTTGCCACAGTTTCCAGTCAGCTCCATGGCAAACCAGAGGTCAAATTGACCCAGGGTAAAAGATGTTTACCCCAGGTTTGGGCTGGATCCACCAAATCTATGTTCTGTCTGTCAGGATCCTGGCCCTGGAATTTTGGCCTGTGTCATCAAAACAGGACAACCTGAGGCTGGGGGGGGGGCTTTTGGCCCATATGGACAACCCCTTACTCTTCTTTTTGTTCTATCTTAGCTTAGCCTAACACCCTTAGCAAGCTTTCATCTCTCTAACTGAGCTCCTATAATAAAAGTTGGCTTTATTTACTTTTGCCATTGGTATCAGTGTGCTTTATTTGCAGTAGCTAGTTGCTGCAGGTACACACTCTCTATGGTAGGAAACAGTGGATTCCCTCAACTTCAAGGGTGAATCATTGTTTTATTCTTCAAGGGTGTGTGTGTGTGCACATGTCTGCAGGGGGGATTCCAAAGGCTTTTGGTGGAGTGGGGGAAGGCTTGCCTTAATTTACAATAAAACAAGAAGTACAGAGGGGGTACTCCTCCTCTACAGCAAACCTCCTCTGAACAAATCTGGCCAAGAAACCCCCATGATAGGTTCACCTTATGGCCTCCTTAAGTCAGAAAAGACTTGAAGGCACACAACAACGAAACCTTGTAAGATATCTGAGTCACCACCACCAGATCGCAGTTTGCACTGTTGTCTTCCTCATCAGTTTGGAAGTGTTTACTTCTCCTGTGGGACCAATGACACACTGAGTTCAGGAAGTCAACCTTTACAAGTTTTTATACAAAAGAAGGGAGGAAAATCCTTCTTATTTATATCATACAGAGGCACACATTCATACTGTGTCTTTAGTTGCCCTTCCCATCAGTGCTCTTCATCCTGCTCCCAAAACCATTTTTAGGGGTCAAGCGTTGTGTAGAAGTCAGAAGAGGAGAGTTCAGCTTGGCTTTAGTTGTGGAAAGACTGAGGATTGCAAGTTTAAGAGTGGTTTCACCTGGAGTCAGTTTTTTAAAAATATGGAACTTATTTCACAGTCCTGCTTTTAGTTCAATTGGTTTGTCTTCTCTGTTCATAAAATCTAAGTCATTGTGTGATCAATAAAATGTAATTACATTTTTTATAGTTGCTTTTCTAGTTTTCCAGCTTTTAATTTTCTCTCTTCTTTGGATGCGAGCATAATGATTTTAGAGTCCCTTCTCTTTTTACTCCTGAAATTTTAAGCGTGGCAATCAGATGTTGTGTTGGAAACAATACATGCAGTGTGTAATAATTCTGTTGCCATCCTGGCTGTGAAAGTATTCTCTTCTGCCAAGTCTGTTTCTGTTCAACTATTACAATTATCATATTGTGTGGCCACTTATGCATCTTCTCCTCCTGCCTTCCATACCCCCAGGAAAAAGAGTCTCACCAAAAAGAGGTCAGAAGAGGGTAATTTAGTAAGTTAGAAATATAATACATCTCATTGTGATGGAGAAGACAGTGAGTAGGTGACTAGTATATGATAAAGATTGAAGAGCAACTATATAAAGTCATGGGTTTGTGTTAAGAAATAATGTTTAATTTATTGGATATATAATAGAGTGAACTCTTAGTATCTGCTGGGGCTTGGTTCCATGCATGGATATCAAAATCTGTGGATGTTCAAGTCTCACTATATAAATGTAAAATGGTGTCTCGTCTTATATGAAATGGCAAAATGAAGATTTGCTTTTTGGAATGTATGTATTTTTATTTTAAAGCCATGGATTGTTGAATCCATTGATAAAGAATACTTGAATACAGAGGGATGGTTGTATAAAGTGTATAAGACTATGTAAGACTTTTGAGAGGGGGGAGGCCGGTGGCACACTGTAGAATTTACGTAGTTTGATATTGCTTTAACTGTCATGGCTCCATCCTGTGGAATCCTGGGATCTGTAGTTTATTGCAGCACCATTGCTCTCTGAAAACTAAATATCTCACAAAACTACAAAGCCAAGGATGAGATATCAAGATATATTAGTGCAAGAGAGAAATAAAGAATATAAAATCAAATCAAAAGAACAACTTGGTTTAGAGAGAATTAACAACTGTTTTTTTTAATAAGTTAAATCAAAGCATAACATAGCATAGCATAGCATAGACAGAAAAATAGAGGGATTAGAAGAAAGGAATAGAAGAAAGGAAGACAGAGATATATAAGACCATTTTAGATGAAGCAAAATATATAAGATTTTTAAAGAAAGAAATTTAGAACAAGAAACGGTAAAACAGGTTATGATTGCATGGTCCCAAGATATAGGAAGAAGTATTGATTTAGAAAAGTGGGGAAAGACATGGCAATATTCAAGTAAGTACACTCTATGTCAAGATCTTAAAGAGAACTTTTTTTAAAAAAAATGATTCATTAATGATATTTATCACCAACTAGATTAAAAGCAATATATAATACAGGAAACAGACATTGTTGGAAATGCCAAGAACAACATGGAACGTTCCATCACATGTGGTGGAAATGCACAGTGGCAGACAGATTTGGAAGAGTATACATTAAAAATAGTAGAGACATTTCAGTTGAAAATTCTATTCAGTCCAGAATTCTTCTTGTTGAATATGACTCATGACATTGACAGGAAGATAGCAAAAAGGTACAGACATATATTATTGTATATGGTACCAACTGCCAGAAGCAGTTGGACTATGAAGGCCAGAGTTTGAATCCCTGCTCAGCCATGGAAACCCACAGGATGACCTTGGGCAAGTCACAATCTCTCAGCCTCAAGGAAAAGCAATGGCAAATCTACCCTGGACAAATCTTGCAAAGAAAACCGTATGACAGATTTGCCTTAGAGTTGTCAGAAGTTGGAAACAACTTGAAGGTACACAACAACAACAACAACAACATATGACTATTTTACAGTTCATCCTTTGATAATATTCTGGTTGCATTGCCTGGTCATTCTTCAGGACAGATTTAAACTATTCTTTCACCTTTCCAAGATCCAGTGCAACATAATGATTTGAGTGCTGGATTAGGACTCCAGGAGATCAGGGTTCAAATCCCTGTTCAACTATGGAAACTCACTGGGTGACCTTAGCCAAGCCATTTTCTCTCAGCCTTAGAGGATTGTAATGGCAAACCTTCACAAATTAAATCTTGCCAAGTAGACCCTAGGATAGGACTGCCATAAAATGGAACTGATCTGAAAGCATTTAACTTATCTTTCTGTTTACAACCCTTACCCTTACAGCTGCATATTAATTAGCTAATTGTTAATGGACTTTGGAAAAATGCTTGTCAAACAGCCTCTGGAGAAGCAAGCATAATCCCTGTAGTATTTCAACAGAGGAATACCATGAGCTTCATGCTTGATAAGAACTGTGTCAGTGAAGTACAATGACAGAAGGCTGGTTCTGGAATGCTTTAGGTAATTTTGCTGTACTTTTCCCACAGATCACACCATAAAACAAACTGAGTTGAGCAAATGTACTAATTGGAATGCTAATTTATGCTTCATTAGTTGCCTTATAAATCAGAAACCCCCTGAAATACATTTTACTCAATACTTTCTCTTGCTCTGAATTCTTAGAAACAAATTACTCTTACAAAAAGCTTCTAAGGGGCTCAAGAAACAGCCCCAAAGGAGTGCCGGATCGGGGTCATGAAAACTGCATGATGGTGCTAAAAAGAATGACAAAATACCGCTATTTTTAGTGCCGGCAAAAAAGGCACTCTTGCTGCCTCTGCTGTGGCTTTTCAGTGCTCCTTTGGCGCCATGATCCCCTCCACTATGCAGTCAGGCGTGCAATGTGACATTGGTGTCTGGGAGGCATCAGGGTGCTGGCATGCAGATGCCATGCCCCTACTCTGCCCCGAGAATGTATTTTTTTAATAGGTATAAGCTGCCTCTTTGGGTAGATGAAAGCTGCCTTTTTAATATATATTAAAATTGTATATATTTACTGTAGTTTATTCCTGATAGCTGTGTGCCTCCTGCTCATGGTGACCCTGTGGATGAGACATCTCCAAGCATCCCTGTCTTCCACTGCTCTGCTTAGGTCCTGCAAATTCATGCCTGTGACTTCTCTGATTGAGTCTATCCATCCAGCATGAGGTCTTTCTCTCTTTTTGCTGTCCTCTACCTTCCCTAGCATTATTGTATTTTCTAGTGAGTTGTGCTTTTTCATGATGTGATCAAAGCATGATAGCTTCAGTTTTATCATCTTGGTTTCCATGGAGAATTCAGGGTTATTCTTTTCTAGGACTTATTTGTTTGTCTTTTTTGCTGTCCATGGTATCCTCTGCACTGTCCTCCAACACCACATTTCAAATGAGTTTACTTTCATTTGTTGGCTTTCTTTACTGTCCTGCTCTCACATCTGTACATGGTGATGAGGAATATTGGATGATTCTAACTTTAGTGCTCAGTTGTATATCTTTGCAATTTAAGATCTTGTCTAGTTCTTTCACAGCTTCCCTTCCCATACCTAGTCTTATTCTTATTTCTTGACTGCAGTCTCTGTTCTTTTCAGTGTTTGATCCAAAGTATAGGAAGTCTTTAACTATTCAATTCCTTCATTATTTAGGCTGAATTTATGTATAACCTTCATTATTGTTATTTTTCTTTTCTTTCTGTTCAGCAGTCAGCCTGCCATTGTGCTTTCTTCCTTGACCTTCCTTAGTAATTGTTCCAAGTCTGTGATGTTTTCCGCTAATAGCATGATGTCGTCCTCACATCTTAGACTACTATGTTCACTTCTCCTTTACATGGCATAGCAGAGTCTTAATTATTTTCCCTCTGCTGTGAGAGAATTTAAATTAGGCCATTCACACTTGAAATCTGGCTTGCAAAAACACCCATTTTGTTTACATTGGATTCACACATCAGACCCACAGTAGGGGACATAGGTATCAAAACATCATACGTTCCATTGTGGGCCCTTGGTCTGGATTGTGTGTCCATGGTGATTGCTTTTAAATATGAAGCATGCATATGCATAAAAGGTGGGGCTATGTGATTGCTATTGTGTCTTTGGACCTCAGGTTCATATAGGTCCTAGTAACTTCACTATTAACTTCATTTCTTTAATTTGACTATTATGATAGATACTTCAAATAATTGTTGGGCCTTGAAAAGGAACACAGTTACAGGTAATCACTTTGACACCCAGTTGAACTGACCTCTGATAAAAACCATAATCTCAAATGAAGGATGAGAACACAGATGGTCAAGCATTTCTATGATCCTGAGGTAGATTACTGTTCACATAGGTTGAATGAGTATGGTAAATTTTTAGGGAAAGGGTGCTCTGAAGTGTCTACCTCGAACAACTGTCTACAGCAGTGTTTCCCAAACCTTGGTCCTCCAGGTGTTTTGGATTTCAACTCCCAGAAGCCCTAGCCAGTTTGGCAAATAATCAGGAATTCTGGGAGCTAAAGTCTAAAACATCTGGAGGAACAAAGTTTGGGAGACATTGGTCTACAGTGTCTTCTTTACATTTCATGTATAGCTGATATGAGATGTTAGAAGGATTAGACAACTTTCCCACATACTGAAAACATGTATGGGGAGAAGGGACATGGGGTCATCATACATGTTAACTTCACCACTAATGTGTGCATCAACTACATGTTTGACCCCTGTAAGAAGAAAATGTACACAGAGAGAGCTTCACCAAGTAAGGGAGAATCCTGGTTAGCTTAAGGAGCTCCAATATATAGAACAGGTCTATGTGAGCACCTTACTACTTACTACATGAAGCCCATTCTTACAACTGTTGAATATATGACCAGGATGTGTAGCAAAGCTGGAGTGAATCCAGACAGTCCTGTATTTCCTTTGTTGTTGTTGTATGCCTCAAAGTCTCTTTTGACTTATGGTGGCTCTACATTGACCCTATCATAGGGTTTTCTTGGCACGTTTCTTCAGAGGGGGGTTGCCATTGCCATTCTCTGAGGCTGGAAGAGTGTGAGAGTGTTGCCCAAGGTCACTCAATGGGTCTTTATGCTTGAGCAGGGATTTGAAACCTGGTCTCCATAGTTGTAGTCCAGTGCTCAAACCACTATGTATCATTTTAACATTGGTCGGTGCTCATCTGAATTCCCTGTTTCAATGAGACATTATAGTCACATAATATTTTATTGATATTTGTTGATATCTTGGTCACTGAACATTTTGGAGTTATTTGCCCACTCTCCTTTCCTGCCTTTAAAAATTAGTTCATCTTCTCTAAGCAGATCAAACCACATGCCCATGGTGAGTGAAATCCCTATCCACAGTTCCTGTTGTTGTTTTTTAAGAGCTTTACCTAATTAACTTCTGACTGAGGCAAGACAACAGCAAGGAATTTAGTGGCATGCTTTTCTTGGCATCGAAGGATCCATCAAAAGCTAAATCTCCGCAGGGTGTCCCACTTATTTGCTAAGCTCCCAATAGCACAAGGATCACAGAAATTCCCCATAAACTGGGCTCGAAATCCGTTGGCTCAGAAATCTCTTCTGCTGTTTAATTTTTTAAAATCTGTTTCTCTCACCTGTCCCAGGATGAAAAAGATTTGATTTTCTCCTTCCCCATTTCCATTTCCATAGCTGTGCTGATGAAAGAATATGATTATTACTGGAGCTAATGCCCAGCTGTAGCGCAGCATTTAAAGAAAATTGCCATGAGCTCATAAACAAAGGGAGACAGGAGGAGGTAGAGAGAGTGCAAATTTGGTACTTAGTTTAAATTTCAGAATAGTTTTACAGGAGAAGCTCACTGAGATGCAATAGCTCATTAGTCCAACTGCCATGTGGACTGAAGTCTATATTGATAAGCTGAGATTGATTTAGGAAAACATATGAAGAGCAAGATTTCTTCATAAACCAATGAGAATGCGATTCAATTTATTTTATCCCAGGTAAATGATCCAGTTATCTTTTGAAGCCAGGCCATCACCATGGAGAAAAATGGGTACATCTTTTACCCAGTGTGATGTGTTTACCTCCCACTTCATGGAAAAAATGACCCACATTTCCCATGACAGATGTGCTTCCATTTTAAATATAGATGATCATGTGTTTTATAAAGCTGGCAGAAAAGGTTTCACCAAGGAATATGGGTTGCTGTGGAAACATGGCAGCAGTGTGAGTGAGTTTTCTTGACACACCTTGTGGAGCTATGCTCAAGTTCCATCTAATAGCCACTGCACTGCCAAGCAAATCTTTTGTGCAAATCTTCTTTATATAATATGGTTAGATCCACTAGCTTAAAGCCCAAATAAGATTTAGAGAATGTAAAGATTTAGATAATGGTGCAGAGAATTTGAATTTCAAGAAGGCAATTGTCCATAAATTAGATATTTATCTGAGTTGGTGAAATCCACACAAGAGACTATGAACCCATCAAACAGTTAGGCCACATTATCATCCCATTTGTGTGAGTCACTTACTAGAGAATCTGAGGCCCGTTACAAATGGGCAAAAAGTACGTGCTCGGCACGTACTAGGGTTAGAAAGGGGTGTCCTTTCCAGACGTGCTCGGTGCGTACAAAATGGCGGCTCCCATTCTACATGGGTGCCGCCATCTTGATGTCACAGACGCCTAGTGTCTGCAAGTCGTGCGATAGAAGTGATGTCACGAGTACGTCATTGGCCACTTGCGGCGCTATTTCCCCTGCGCAAAAAGAAGCTGCATTTTGCAGCTTCTTTTTCATTGCATCTGGGAATCGCGTGGTTTGTCCACTGTGGTTCCTGGACGCAGCAACCAGTGGCGCCGACAGAGCGCCCTTTTTGGGTGCTCTGTAAAGTGCCTGAGTCTCTTTTAAATCTTATTTTCTAATTTTATTTTACCTGTTTTTTGTTTGGGGTTTTTTTTTTTTTTTTGCCAACTGTTGCTTCATCTCCAAATGTCCACTATGAGAAAAGCTTCTGACTGAGTGATTGCCCAGTATATTCTTGAAGCATGATATGGCGGGTTTCTTCAATAATCAAAATCATAATTTTTGCCTAAGCATATCCTTGAAAACACACTTGTAGTTTCAAATGTTCAAGGTGTGTCTACAGCAGTGCTTCTCAATTATTTTCTGTCATGCCCACCCTAGGAAGAAGAAAACATTTCGCGCCCCCCACACGACTGTAAATAGTATCATTTGTCTATAAAATTGTTATAAGTACACCTCTGCATAACACTGTATCCTGAGCCTCGCGCCCCCCTTTACGGAGCCTCGCGCCCCCCCTGGGGGGCCCGCCCCACTATTTGAGAAGTACTGGTCTACAGTTAAGGCACACGCCTTGATTTCTAGAAAGGGAGACTATGGCCCCGAACAGACAGGCCAAAATAAAGCTGCTTCGGGTCACTTTGGAAGTATGCTGTTTAAATGTCACACGCATCTTAAGAGGCTGGAAGCTGCGCCAAAGCTGCGCTCCAATCGTTAGGGCTGGATCGTGCCATTGGCGTGGCCTCTGGCCTCTTAGGATGCATGCATCATTTAAACAGCATACCTCCAAAATTACCTGAAGCAACTTTATTTTGGCCTGTCTGTTCAGGCCCAATGTTACTTTAAAACAGGGATCGGAACCATGTGCCCTCCTCTGATGTTGCTGGACTACAATTCCAAGAATTCCAGTGTACTGGCTGTGCTCCATAGGACAGATGGGAACTGTAATACTACCCCTGGTTATACCATCCCTGGTTCAAGATGAACTAGTATCAGTACAGTCATCATTAGTTTAGATCACTAGAGTTCTTTCAAGACATTCATTTTTTGAAGAATTAACATGTATAGTGGAGAGACAGCAGCAGGGGGAGCTGTCCTGATATCTGCTCCCATCCATACAGGTATGTATGTGCAAAGGTTCTTCGTTGATTTTTTTCTTCAAAGAAACAATGAGTCATTTTAGCAATTTTTCTCCCTGTTGCAATACAGATTTTGAAAACTGCACAGTTTCCAAATATTTTTCACAATTTAAGACTTCTGCACACACACACACACACACACACACATCACATTCAGCTGAGAAAACAGAAATTATTTTTGGTGCATAAAATGTTTCCTGCACAAAAAATGCTGTTTTTATGCAAAACAAGGACATGTGTACTTTGCATAGAAAAAATTCCCTATTATAGCATGTTATCTGTAGGAAAAAGCCTTTTTTTTCACAAAAAATAGTATTTGTATACAGCAACATTATTTTCTCTACAGAAAATTCTATTTCCTGTGTAGAAAATGCAGTCACATGTCAATTTTGTGCAAAATACATCATGAGCTGTGAAGATTTTCCTCAGTCCAGAATTCTTGTCAAGGTTTCTGGACACGCAAGAAACATATTTTTCAACAATCTCCTAGGAATATTTTGGGATATTCTTTCTACCCTTATTACAAGCTTCCCAATCACAAAATGTGCTCTCCATACATGCAATTGTAAATGGATGCAATCTGCTTATGATACACTGACTATAACCAATATTACATGCTAAATAATTAGAGCTTTTCATGATTATTTTAGCCATGCATACCATGCGTTCATTCATTCCTTAAGTGCCTGAGAAATACTATTGGAAGCCTAGAGAAGCCTGACAAGGAGGAAAAGTTAATCTTTGTGTAGTCAAATTTTAGCAGACCTGCACACCTGAACAGGGAACTGAACCCTGATTTGCAGGATTGTAATCCAATGCTTGGACCACTACTCCACACTGTTTCTCATAAAAACATATGTACATATAAGCATATTGTTAAATCCCTTTTTTTTTTTCAAGAGAGAGAAAGAGAGAGAAGGCCCAGGCTATCTTACAGCAATTAAAATATACCAAAGTTAAAAAATATTTTATAAAGAAGAAGAAACAAGGTATTATATCAAGCCATCTTAAACCACCCTCAAGTATAATTAACAAACTATTTCTAATTAAGTAAAATATCATTGAACCACTGCATCGATGGATTCTTTATACATGGATTCAAGTTTGAAAATATTCAATTAAACAAATCCCAAAAGCAAACCTTAATTTTGCCATTTTATACAAGGGACTCCATTTTACTATCTATTGTATTTAATGAGACTTGAGCATCCATAGATTTTGGAATCCATGGGGCAGGGGGAGGGGGGGGCTCCTGGAACAAAATCCCAGTGGATGTCAAGAGTGCACTGTAGAAAATTAACTAATTAAAAATTGATTTAAATCAGAAATTAAAGGATGCAGTTAAACACATTTAATGTCATGACTAATAGTGAGTGTTCAAGAATTGCCAGATGTTTAAACTATGAATAGAGATGGTTAGAGTTTGTTGCAGTTGAAAACTGCAAAATCTGTTTATCCAGGGATCATCATGATCCCACCAAACCTGATATCATGAGAGCTACCCAGGTGGGTAGTGAAGAAACTAGTGAAGAAGACGGATGTAGTTCAGCTATCAGCACTGGTGCCAAATGGAGCAGAGGTTAGAAAAAATGAATTAAATATTAATTCATTTGGATAATTAATTAAATGGAAGCCCAATGATGGCTTAATATCACTGCAATCAGTTTCTAATTTAATGTTAGCCAAAAATGTTTCATGCATACTCATAGCTTTGACAGAGGCTTGGAAGTAGATCAAATTGTGATGTTTGCTCTGGTCTCCTGGAAGGATCATGGACTAAGGAATGGATTCAGATGATCATAAGATTTGTTGCTGCTGGGCAATTTTCTTGAGGTTTAGAGCAGGCTCAGACTTAGTGTTTGGAAGAAGGATTGTCAGCATGGGAGATGTGACCAAGGAAAGCACAGCTGAGAAGATAAGAGACTGAGTGAGGAAATAGATTTGCCATGAGATACTCAGCCAACCAGGAAGATTGAAATAATAGAAACCAGAAGAGGTTAGCTACAAGTCTATGTGGGGAATGGGAAGAAGAACATCAGCATGGAGGAGGGTAAGACAGCACTTCAATTGTGGTATCTACTGGACGATTCCCATTTGAAGGTATTTCAGGGACAGGTTAAGTAAGACAGAAGATCAATATGAAGGCATGGTAAGATTGCCCTTTACTTCCAGATTGCTTGGCCCATGAATTAGTAGATCATTTCAATGACGAAGGGCCCTTGTAAAATTCTTGCAGACGGTGGGGAAGTTTGCCCACCCCTGCAAAAGACCACTGAACTGTCACAGCCACCTTATTCATAAAACTGGACCACAGCTCAACATTTATTTTAAACAAATAGCATTCAAGTATAGGCACATATTAATAATGCCAATTAACATGCAAATCACATAGAAATTATTTTATCTGTTACAACTTTCATAAATCATGTTTTAAAAAATGGGGAGGATGTCATACCATATATATAGTTTCATAGAAAAAGCTCAGATGGAAAGATGATAGTCTCTTTATACATAAGGTGTGAAAAGGGGGGCACATAATAGGGAGGTTGCATGTCCTCTTGCCCATGGTACTCATCTATTCCCTATCTAATTCCCATTCCCCACATAGACTTGTAGCTAATAATAATATGTGATGTAGAGAAGGTGAAGCCCATCCCACCCAGACACCCATTATACTTAGAACATAGAATCATCCAGGGAAGCTGAATGGTGGGAGATTTGGAAGAGATAAAATGAAACATTTCTTCACAGTGCTTAGTTTTAAACTATAGAATTCATTACTACAAGACACAATGATAGCTTTACAAGGGGATTAGAGAAATTCAAGGAAGGGAAAGCAACCGATTGATGCTTTCACAATGGTTATAGATCTATAGTATAAGAGATTTTATGTCTCTGAACCCCAGTGACTAGGGACCATACGGGATAAAGTCCTATGTGTTCATGCCATGCTTGTGGACTTCCCATAGGAGTCTGATTAGTCACTGTGTGAAGACATTACTGGACTTGATAGACCTTTCATTAGATCCAGCATGGTTATGGTGTCATTAGATATTCTGGGGGAAGACATCATTACTAAACTAGTTTACAAATTACCATTTAAACATTCAAATATAGCTATGTTAGTAGCAAGACCATTTCTCCTTAATTAATCTGTTTGAAGCAGATGTCCAGATTAGTCATGTAGCAAGTGCACTCAGAGAAACTATACATGGCATTGTGATATCCTTTAAATACATAAGCGTTCTTTCTTCTGTTGGTTAAACACAGATGGAATAAGATGCTGTGAATGTGATTATGGTGATTAATAGAAATAATGTGCACAGGATGGTTGACTCTTGAACTGAACAGAAGTGAATATTGTATTTCAGCTCTAACAGAATAAGTTGCCAACATGCAAGGAATGGTTGTTTTCACCATTAAAACTACAGAAACCAGCAAAATTCCTCACTTCATAAATTTTAGAAAAAATGCTTCAGTGAAGTTGGTAATTTACTATGGATGGCTGAACCTGTCACTTACATTTTGTCCCACTTTTCTAACCGCATCTGCACTGCAGAAATAATGCAGTTTGACACTCCTTTAATTGTCATGGTGCCATCCTATGAAATCCTGGGATTTGTAGTTTGTTTTGGCACCAGAGTGCTCTGACTGAGAAGGCTAACTATCTCACAAAACTACAATTCCATAGCATTGAGGCATGGCAGTTAAAGCAGTGTCAAACTACATTATTTCTGCAGTGCGGAGAATTTTGGTAAATTCTCATAAAGTGGAACAAAAAGAAATTCTCACAGTGCAAAGGAGGGAAGCATGTGGCCCTCTAGATGCCACGTGTCTGTACTGGCAAGGGCTGCTGGGAGTTGCCAGTCATATGAGTCAGACCTATAGGGGACGGATAAATCAGTTTTGATTTCTTCCTCCTTGACATTTTGTGGGTTTTGGTAAAAATGAACTGAAACAATTGTTCATCCCTAATTTGTATTGATGGGAGATAAAATCTATATGGCCTACAGGAGATGCTTGGATCTTGTCTAAACTGGAGGCCCTGGAGTAGAAAAAGAATCTGCTGCAGAATAATTGCTTAGGGAAAGGTGGTCTCCCTACTGTTTGAAGCTTAAGATACAAGGATATTTTCTAGCTCAAAACAATAGGAAAGCCTTGTTAAAGTCACTGGGGGGTGGGGTGGTACAAAAGGATTCAAGTGGTAAAGAGGAGCTTTGTTAGTAATATCAGGAATTCACTCTGCATTTCTGTGGACCTTTGCCAAGTGATCTGTATCTAACATGACATTTCTTTCCAGGGGGATTGTTTGTTGGAGAAGCTCAGCGATACAGTCCATCTCTCTTTGAGGATTCAACTACCTTCACAATAGGAACAAAGTGGAAGAATGTCGCTTCTACAGTCTTCTTTTGGTTTTGGTAGAGCCTCTTTTCTCGCCCCCTTAAAAAAAATCACCACTGAGAATATAGACCTAAGCCCAAATCTAACTGCTAGGTTCTACTAAAGTAGAATGGAACTCACATAAGTATCAATTTAACAGATTATGGGCCCAAACAGACAGGTCAAAATGAAGCTGCTTCGGGTCACTTTGGAGGTATGCCATTTAAAAGCTGCATGTGTCCTAAGAGGCTGGAAGCCATGCCAAAGCCATGGTCCAGTCCTAAGGACTGGATCACAGTTTTGGCGCAGCTTATGGCCTCTTAAGATGTGTGCGTTATTTAAACAGCATACTTCCAAAGTGACCCGAAGCAGCTTTATTTTGGCCTGTCTGTTTGGGCCCTAAGATTGATTTAATGGATTTACTTAGCTGAGACTAGAAATGGGATCTAGACTTTGTGTCATTATTTCACTATAGCAAGTCTGTACGATTAGGAGGGTGAGGCTTATAAAAAACGTGTGTGGTTAGTGAAGATTAGGATGGAGCTGGGCTTGTGGATGAAGACATTCCCCTACCTTCTCCTTCAGAAATCTTGGTATTCTCGTCAAAACCAGGATTCCTCAAGAACTCAGTTTTTAAAAATGCGTAATTGGACTCTACAGGAAAACATCCGCATTGTATGTGGTGACAAGGGGTATTTTATTATTTAAAGAGTGATTTGGGTCAGGAAGTGCAGATTGCTCCAAAAAGTGATTCCACCTCCTTTATAACATTTATACTTTATAAATGTATTTTGCTATTTTATTGTGAAGGTGGTGATAAATATTGCCATGGTTACTCTGCTAAGGAGCATACCATATACAGGTTACTTTGAAAATCAAACAGGGATGTGGCATTGATGCATGGGATATTTTCTTTTGGATTTCATTGTTCTAAAATCATTGTAAGCTATCCTGAAGACAGGCTTATCCTCCTCTTCCTTTTCCTCCTCCTCCTTCACAAAGAATATTAGAGGACTGCTCGTGGCTAGGTAAAATTGCCCGGAGGGGCTGGCTTGACCTAGGTACTACCAGTTAGCTATTTCTAATGTGTTTTCAAGGTTAAACTGAAAAGTTTTTAAATGTAGGAAGGATATTTCCAGAGTCGTGTGCTCTGTGCTCAGTAATTTGAAACCTTTATACGCTGATCTTATCAAAATTAATCTGTTTTGCATAGTATAAGAGGCCGTGGAGAAAGGGTAAAGGAAAGGCAACCTCAGGACATTAGATTTGTAAAAGGAACAGATGAAAGCTTCTATGCACTTCATGAAATCTCCTGGAGGTTTATAATATTGGAGATGGTGATGAATTAAAGATTCTCCAGTGAGCATTGTAAGATGCACAGCTTTACAATAAAGCCCATGGCTGCCATGTAGCACAACATTTGAGAAGCAAGGGTAGAAACAGTAAGAAGAACATTTGTTTTTCTGAACTTGAAGTGAAGATTAGGGATGTAAATCTTTGCTTATTTCAGTCCTGCACACAAGAATGAATCAAAATGAATCAGGAATTTTTCCTCCACTGGGTAAAATTAAGGCAGTCTGGAGCATTTTAAAACATTTTTTAACATTTTGGAATGGTTTTTGTGAACATTTTGTTTCATCCAAGGCAGACCCACATTTTTAAAAAAGAACTCACCAAACGTAGCAAATCCCTTCATAGATTCAGTGGAGAGCACTTGGTTTATTCATCTGAAACAAAGGAATGCAGAAGACAGTGACAATGACAACCATCCATCCCTAATCATGATTTGTAGCTATATTTAAACATGGACATGAACGAGGTATGAACCAAGTGATGCACGTCAGCATTCAATGAGACCCAAAGGAGATTTATTTTAAAATACCCTGTCCATTACATCACACAAAAGAATCAGAAAGGTGAAAAGGGAGAGGAAAATCCAACCCGATGTTTACTTTTCTTTGGATTAATGGAGCCAATTGAAATTACTGGATGATGTTAATTTATCCTGACACCGCGACTCCATGATGATAGAGATGTGTGTTTGATTGTTAAAACATCATGAATCTCATTAGAATCCTTGGTGAAAGCTGAGAACTTTGATTACCGATGGCCCTTTAAAGGGAAGAAACAATCTGGAAACCTCAAACTTTCAAACATCTCTGTACCTTAATATTATTGGATCCTGTGGCCATAAGCAGCTTATGTATTTAATACTTCTGTTCAAATTTGTTCTGCCTCTTGTTGCACAGTAGAAATGTTTTCTAATTTCAGCTAATTAGGATTTATCTGGATTTAGCCAGTGCATGTAAAATGAAAGCTTGGATAGAATAATCTTTGGCATGTGCCCTTCCCTTCCCTTGGCTTTACAGGGAATGGATATTCCAGCCAACCGATCTGAGATTTCCCTTCTGAGTTATGAAATGTAACAAAAGCAGGGAAAGGCTTTCATCACACAGATTGCTGCAGCATTGACACCAGCTTTCTGTTAGCATCAACCAAAACAGCATCCTAACTGAGAAATCAATGTTTTATTCATGTGGTAAAATCATGTCCCATTAAAGAGCTGGAGAAACTCTGTGTGAAGGTGGCTTCTTACCACTGGGCATTGACCTTGTGTAAAACAAACATACTTCAGTGACAGCAAGAGAATTAAGAAAAAAAGAAAAAAACACACAGTAGAGACATCCTATCTGTCTGTCTGACTAGCTGCCATCTATTTATCCATTGGTTATGTATGAGTAGTTTTCAGTTGAGCATATATTAAGCTTAGTATGCATAGAATTACAACATAAATTAAGTAAGAACACAAAGTAAAGTTTAGCACATAACTTAGAGGTAGATCACATGCTTTGTAGAAAGATCTGAATTCAGGCTCCAGTATCTCTAGTTGTGAGCCTCCATAACAGTCGGCCCATTCTTTATGCTCTTTTACCCAAAGTTCTTTTTCTTTCGTACTTTTTTCACTGTTCATAAACCAACAGTCTAGTATAGCGCATGCTCACTTTCTGGGTAGATAATGATAAGCAAACATATGAGAACACCAGGATGTAAACAAATATCATAATATCCTGCCTTTTGTGAATCAATATTTCACTTCTGTCCTCCTATAATATATATGTAGTCAAGGGACTTTTTCACATGGGAGGCAAGTGTTAATAAACATAATTGAAATGCAGTGATAGCATGATCAGGGGGAAGATTATCACACACACCGTGCACTTATCCCATTCGTGTCCTGTGCATAAACTGTAATAGATGTGTCATTGAGTAATAATGGAAAATCCCATTATTACCCAATGATGTGTCCATTACAGTATACGCATGGGACATGAAAGTAAGAAGTGTGTGAGGTGTGACAATCTTCCCCCAATTGCACTATTACCACATTTTAATCATGTTTTATTCATGCTTGCCTCCTCCGTATGAAAGAGCCTGAGGCTCTTTTCTCTATTTCCCAGAATGAATAAGCCCAGATATTGCACAGACCCCGTTCTTTATTATACTTTATACTTTATTTATATAGCACTGTAGATATTTACAAGGCAACTAGTCTACCAGGCATACGTCACTTTAAAGACAAGGGGAAGGTGAGTTTAACGCCTTCCTCACTCACTACCTCTTCAGTCCAGCTACTATCATCTTGCTCAAAACATGCATTTAGGTTTGCAGGCTAGGGGAATGCAAGGTAAGAGAAATGCAAGATAGAGGAAATCGGTTAGAATGAGCAACTTAAAACAACCATAAATTCTGACTAGTTTAAACACTGTCTCCCTTTCTTTGCTCCCCAGACTAGTGTGTCTTTCTTTCTCTGGCATGTGTTTATATGTAATGCAATCTTAGGTCCTATATTTCTAAATTTCTTCTCCAACATAGCCTCAGCATGTGATGTTCATCGGTGCACTTTGAGAAGCAATGAGAGATGTACAACAAAATGTCAATCTATGGATTAATCATATGTACCAATTCAGGGGTGCTTCCAGAATAGGGGTAGAAATATTTCATAACATTTTAGTTTGTATGCATGTGTTAACAATGTGACACACATTAATTGGCAATAGATAACATGATATTAATGCCCTAATGAACCACTTGGATCCTGAATTATTTTGTTTAATAATAATAAATATTATAAAATTGGATTGCCTTTGTAGGTTACTATTGTCTATTTGCTAGTTTCTCCCTAATTAACTGGCAGCACACACAGAGGCAAATGGCTTGAAAGTACAGTTATAATAGTTGGAGCAAGAAAAGAAGAGAAAATTATTTCTGGAAGTCTTGAGGATATCATCATCATCATCATCATCATCATTGTCGTTGTTATCGTCGTTGTTATCATCGTTGTTAAATATCCTTCCTTTCCCCCAGTTTGGGACTTAAAGTGGTTTATAACAGATTAAGAAAGCACATAGTTAAACATTTACAAAATACAAAAGTTGAGAACTGATTAAACTATCAAAAATTAAAATAACCTAAAACAGAAACTATTGAAACATGCACACATATACACACCAACACAACAAATAGAAAAATGAAATGGATTGATTAGATGGGATTGGCCTGCTACAATCCATCCTCAAAGGCCTGTTTAAACAGTCTCCACCTGTTTATGGAAAGAAAGTTCCAGAGTCTAGGGGCAACAACTAGAAGACCCATGTTCCGACCAGATGTACCTGTGAGAATGAAGGGACAGAGAGAATGGCCTCCCCAGCTTTCAAAGGACAGACAAGTTCATAAAAAGGAATATGGTCTTTTGAATAACTTGTATCTGAGCCATGCAGGGCTTCGTAGGTAAAAAAGAACAACACTTTGAATTGTGCCTACAGACTGGTAGCCAGTGGAGCTGTTGCAACAAATGAGCTGTGTGCTCCCCATAGCCAGCCCCAGTTAGCAATCTGGCTGATGCTCTTTGGACCAGATGAAGTTTCAAAGGAAGCCGCATACAGAGTGCATTGCAGTAATCTGATGGATGTAACTAAGGCACGTGTCAATGTGGCCAGATCTGACATCTCAAGGAAAGGATACAGCTGGTCTGCATGCCTTAATTGCAGAAATGCCATCCTAGCCACTGCTGATACTTGAGCTTACTGGGTCAGGATTGAATTCAGGAGCACACTCAAGTTGAGGACATTCATCTTCACAAGGAATTTAACCCCATCATGTATAGGCTGAATCCTTCTGAGAATAAAATAGCAGCAGAGTCAAAGGTCAGTGACTTGGCATTGCACATGGAGATTGTACAAACCTCTATAAAAGATTCATAGGCTGATGGGAAACCTGGGGAGACCATCAGTCTCCGAACTTTATAGGAGACAGATAGTGGAACCAAAATGGCCTACTGATGTTATCTGACATCCTGAAACAGGATGATTCCAGATAGAGATGTCATCAGTCCATGGCGACTTGTCTGCATTTTCCCTGTTCAGCAGTCACAGTTGCACACATGCACACACACACACGCACACACACACACACATACAGAAAGAGAGAGAGAGAGAGAGAGAGGAGGGGAAGAGCTGATGTTTGTTTGGTCAAGGTTCTTTTCCATATCTGAAACCCACCATGTCTGCAGACTAAAATATTTATAACAAAGTTATGAGATGCTATTTCAAAAATGCAAGAAATTTTCCATTTATTTCCACATATTTTGTACCTCATTTGTAAGATTGTGACAGTGTGTCTTCACATGGCTTAACATTCTTGGTGTCTTGAAAAGATGATATTTATAAAGGGATATGTACAAGTGTGAATTGATAAGATTAAAAAACAGAAGAAGAATTATGCAATTTCTTCTGGAATAGAAAATACCATTTTGAAAAGCTATTTCCTGGATTGCACTGACGAATGGCGGGAGAATGAAATGGGTGTCACCTCAGAAATGGGTGTCACCTCAGGACTAGACACATGAAAGTGGCTTTTTTAAAAAAAGTTCTTGTTCAAGCAAAAATAAATGTCTGGAGCACCTCATCAGTGCACACAATATATGAGGGTCATACAATAAATAGTTAGGGAAGGTGACATCATTCAGAAATAGAATAGTAAAAAGAGAAGAAACCAGATTCTCCAAATGTTTTACTTAAGTCATATGTTGTATATGGAGGGGGGGAATTGGGGTGGGTTGGTGTGTATTGTTAATATCTTTGAAGGAAGGAATCAGGGCTAGATCATGTATAATTTGATCAATAATTTCACATATTTTCTGGGAAGGAACATCAATTTATGCCTCTAAAGAAACCTTTAAATGCATTATTTCACGCACACACACCTGTCAGTCTGAAGATCCTGAAACTTGCAATGAGCTACAGAGACTCAGGTTATAATGCTGGACCTCAAATAGGCCATTTCCGAGTAGAAACGGAAACACCCACATCCAAATTGAATATGTTATGTGCCTTCAAGTTGCTTCCAACTTTGGGTGAGATTGGTGGAACAAAGTGGAAACAAAGCTGAGCAACTGCACAAAACCATTTCCACCACAAGTTACGATATCCATTTCCTAAATTCTTCAATGAGTCACTGTTTCTTTCTTGCTCTGTTTAGAGGAGACCCAGGGATGCTTAAACTACAGTGGTTTTAATGACTCAATTGAAATCAACAATGGTTGGAATCCTGTTAATTAGTTTCAACTAGAATAGACATATTGAATGAATTGTTGAGTGGTGTGCCAACATGTAGGTAAATCTAACTGATGCAATAGCTTTACTCTTGTTGGGACTAACAATAAGATTTAGGCCAAATGTGTTTCCTTCCTGTCAGTTTCCTTCTTCTTAACAGTTATATGAAACTTATCCATGAGATCCTGTGAAACTAGTGGAGTAGAACCTGTGAGCCAGGAAATCTACTGCTTAAATCTCAGCTTACTACATGACCCAGACAACGCATCACTGGAGGAGGCTTCCCACCACCACAATATTTGGGTGTGAAATGCATCCCTCCCAGTCCATCAGCTGCACTCGACATACCTTTCATCTCCTAAACTTTGCCCCTCCATTTGTAAAACAGGCATAACATGGCTGATGAAAAAACTATTGAAAGAACAACTGCCAAAGTTCATTAGAAAAAAGGCATGATATTTATTTTAGTATTTTAAATTAATATTGCAATTGTCACATTAAAATGATTGTGCTATTTAGCATTTCAGCATCATGTTATTCCCGACTGCCATCCTATGACATCCCGCTTTGCCTCAAAGAACTTCCTGTCTACTTCTTACCAGGATCTTTTCTCTAGATCCAGCCTGGACTGCAGAATAATGCCTCACAGCCATCTTAGTCATTCACTCCAGGCTTGTTTCAGATGCAGCCACAGGTTTCTGGAAGCATAGAGGGCAAATATTACTAAGCATGCCTCCAACAGGCTGCTATTGTTTTTCTTTCCTCAACCCAGAAGGGGAGGGAAATTTGTCTGAAGTTGTTCTGGAGCAAAGTGGTTTGAGAGCTGAAGCCATATTATAACCCATTCCTGTGAAATAAAAACAGCTGAAATCCACATGCCAAAAACTGTGTTTTAAAATACCCTTAAGAAAACTTTACAATAACGATTATTTCTTGCTAATTGTGTTGCCTTTCTAAAATTATCCTTTCCAGATTGTTTGCAGCTCAAGGAAAGTGCTTTTCACCATGTGCTGCAGGCTTTCAAGCACAAGTTTCCAAATCGGAGAGAAATTTAATGTCAGCAGGAATACATTTCAGAGCAGTAGGGTACACATGAATACACACAGTCATTTTGCTCTGGGCAAGACCCCTGCATCAGAACAGACTGTATCAGTCCTCATCACAATCTGCCAACCAAAGCTACCAGTCACAGGAATGGGGGTAGTGATGGTGAGTCCAGGTGACAGCTGAAATAGACCAATTTAAATCCTCATTTAAGATTTAGGTGATGAGCAGTCAACCTGTGGTGTCATTTTGCCATTTGCTAGGTGATCAAAAAGGAAAATTAGCCTCAGCACTGTCATTGATTCAGTAATCTGCAAATGATATCTCTTCAAACTGGGTATTTAGTGACCATGTATGTATGTGACAAAGGTGATTTTAGATACAGTCATCTTGATGGAAAGAACTCTTTCAGAGTAGCTCTAGGAGATCTAGGGTGAATGTCCAAAGTGTGACAGTTGATGCATTAGTCTTGGCAAGAACAAATAAACAGGAGGCTCCTGGTACACAGAGCGTATGCTTTTTCTCCCACCTAATCCAAGGGTGAGTAATCATGGCCCTCAAGATGTTTTTGGAGCCCTCATCAGTATAGATAATAGTGAAGGACTATGGGACTTGAAGTCCAAAAGCATCTGGAATATGACAGCTAATCAAAGAGGCTGCTATTAAACACTTTCTTTTCCCTGCTGGTTCTGGAAGTGGCTGTAAGATCTAAGCCTACACATTGCAGGATAGATTCACCATATTAGATATCGGTCATAGTCTCCATGGGGTGAAATAGATGGAGCAAAAGGAGCAGCCGGAAAACGCTCCTGCCCCAATCACCCCAGGACTGTGGTAACCACACACTGTGGTCCCGCTGCTGCAGTCCCAAATGGATCATGGCAAGCAGCAGAAAAGATCTGATCCTTTTTGGGTCACCTTAGGCAGGGATGTAGCCAGGATTTTGGGAAGGGGGGGGTCCAGACTAAGTGCCACCATTATAATGGGGCTTGGATGCAGCGGTGCAGCAGCACACACCATTCATTTTACCTAACGGAAGGGGGGGTCCGGACCCCAAGAACCTCCCCCTTGGCTATGTCCCTGCCTTAGGCAGCCCCGGCACAGCCTCAGCATGGCTTCTTCATGGGTTGGAGGTGTGCATCATGTTATCACCATACCCCTAATCCATGCAGAAGCTGGCTTTTTTAGCCTATTTGTTTCAGGCCCATGTCACTCTTCTTTGATTTTGACAAAATGAACAATAGTACAACCTATGAAATCATTACCTTAGGTGACATGATTTGTTGCTGATTATTACCTAATTATTACAGGGATAAGTCCTGTTTTTAATGTGTGTGAAAATCTTCAACACAATCAAACAATTTTCCTGGGATAATGTCCATTTAAACCCCCACTTTCCCCACCTATTTTCTCCCGTATGATAAAGTCCTCTGAGACAATTGAGTATATATAAAATAAGCATAACTGTGGGAAACACAAAAACAGCAGTTTATCAAGAACCAAGTTATATCAGAAAGGCACATAAGACAAACAAAAGACTTAATTTAAATAAAGCAAGCAAGTTTGTTTTGCTACAGAGAAGACTAGAATTCCTCTGTGCACCAATGTTTAAAAATGTTTGCATTTACAATACATCATCTTCCATTCTTAGTAAAAATGGACCTTTCCCTATATTAATTAATACCTATTTTAAAAATATATTGACCACTGACAATCCATTGTGTTGCCTCTCAGTTTAAATTTTGCTCTAATTTGTGTATATAGGCATCTTTGAAAGAGATTGTTTTCACACTCTCTTTAGTAAAGAAGGTGAAGGCAAGTAGGTCCTGCAACATCATTGCAAACCAGAAAAGCAGACATACTGAGCAACTTACAAATTAGAGTTTAATGCAATGAATTAGTCAAGAGGAGGAGGACAAATCACCTTCCATGAAAGATGAAGGAAGAATTTTTCTGCCATAAACAGGAAACAACACGGCAGCATGAGAAATGCAATGTAAATATAATAAAGGAAGTTGGACAGACAGAGATAAACCACTTGATTAGAAACTTATGAACAATGGCAGTGTCCTTCTCTTGTGATTTGCAACTGAAATATAATCAGAAAATCTTATACCTACATTTTTATATGTCAGAGAAAGTCTCTAAATTTCCAAATGAATGTGAAGGCTTCTAAACTAATCTATTCTCTGAAAACATTAATATAAACCATGTGCCAAAATCTCCTGGCTAAGTCAGTAATAATCTGACACCTTCAATTAAATTTCTTTCTGTAAATGCCAAGACTTAGCTCCTTCTATAATAGTTTTCAGGAGACCTACACCGTTGTTTTCCACATCACCATGTACAGATGTGAGAGTTGGACAGTGAAGACAGCCAATAAGAAGAAAATTAAGTTATTTGAAATGTGGTGCTGGAGAAGAATGCTGAGAATCCTGTGGAGAGTCAAAAGAGCAAACAAATGGGTTGTTGAACAAATCAAGTCTGAACTCTCCCTGGAAGCAAAGATGGTCAAATGAGGCTGTTGTACTTTGGCCACATCAAGAGAAGGCACAGTTTATTAGAAATGACAGTAATGCTAGGAAAGATAGATAGTAGTAGAAAGAAAGAAAGAGAACACACACCAGATGGATTTGATACCCAACCATGAAATAATGAGACCAGACACAAAAATTGGATGAATAAAGGGCCATTTATTTGACCTATAATCTATTTAAAGCTAAGCACTTGAACTTCAACCTTAACTTCAAACTCTGAGCAAATTGATTAAAGTGAAAAGCCTGGTGCGGGTCCAGCTGAAGCCAGGTGTCAATTCTAGACTTCCTCTTTAGCCTTCCCTGTGGGCACAAACACCGAACCCCGAGGTAAATCCGATGTTTCGCATTGCATCCTCAGTCCAGTCCTAGGAAGGTAAACATAAGGCACTCTCCCCCAAACCCCCACGAATTTGTAACATTGAGCAAAACCCCCATGTCTATCCCAAAGGCAGATTATCTCACAACTCCACGCCCCTTGACGTGGTAAAGCTGATCAAGAGCCTAACCTTTCACCACAAAGGGGTGCCAATGGTGTGTAACAAACAGTTCTTTAACCTCATATGGGCCAGTGAAACCTGTTTAACAGCCACCCAAAGCCAATCACCAGTCCCGGCACACAGTATGGGGTAGGCAAAAAACCCCGGGAAAAGGGGAGAAAATTCCTACCCGGCCCCGAAGCGACCAACTAAGTTCATACTGCATTTAGGGTGGGGGTGGGTGGGCTGCTTCATGGAAAAGAGGCAGGATGGGGGGTGCACTGTCCTTATATACTGACTCCGCCTCCCATCACATGCCTCAGTTTAGTCCAATGGACCTTGCTAATATTGAAAATTCTAGTCTCTATCATGGAGGGTATCAAAGCCCCACCCTCCCTCAAGGCTCTGCCAATCATCCTGGTGTAAAAAATTCAATCATGACTCTGAATTTACAGGATCTAAAGAGAGCAGTGGAGGACAGGAGTCTTGGAGATGTCTCATCAAGATGTTCATCATGAGTCTGGATCAACGTGCGGGCAGTTAACAAAAACAACAACAAAGATCCTAAAGCAAATTCAGTCTCTGTGTGCCAATCCTTAGCATGGATAAAAAAAAACCACCATTCACTCAGGAGAAGGCTGAATCAACAAGCTTAGGTTAACCTCAATATTTGTAGAAGTAAAGAAGAGGCTTTTTGGGGGGGAAAAGTAAGGGGAAAGCCCCTTCCAAATACTCACGGTGTTACTATAACTTCACATTGTTCAGTGACTATGATATGTAAGGCCAGGGAGGAGGCTGGTATAGGTATTTAATTGTTATAATTATTTATGCCACATAGGGCATAAATTCTTCCAAGTCATAGTTTTTTGTGGTTTTTTTGTGGTTTTTTTGGGCTATGTGGTCATGTTCTAGAAGAGTTTATTCCTGATGTTTCGCCAGCATCTGTGGCTGGCATCTTCAAAGAAAGGCAGTTTATAGGTAGCATCATAAGTTGCAATAAACTAGTTGTTGTTGCTGTTGCTGTTGTTGTATGCCTTCAAGTCATTTCCAACTTATGGCAAGCCTAAGGTGAACTGAATTTTCTTGACAATGTTTGTTCAGAGTTTCCTTTGCCTTCCTCTGAGGCTAAGAGAGCATGACTTGCTCAAGATTACCCAGTGGGTAGTAACACATGAAAAAGTCATCATTAAAACCTGATCGGCTGGTTGTAGATGGAACAGGAGCATGTACCTGGTGCCAGTCTTGATGGGCCAAAAGATGGTTAATAACCAGAACATAGAAACATGAATGTTAATGCTAACATAACCATGCTAAATCAACAAAGAAAATTACGTCATTGACATGGAAGCATTAAGACAGATGTTGCAAGAAAATCCATCATTCTACATGGAATACAAATGTGTATGGGTGTGTGTGTGTGTGTGTGTGTGTGTGTGCACAAAAATGGTATTTTCTGCACAGAAAGGTTAGTTTCTGCAGATAAGGCAAGTTGCCTGTGCAGAAACATTATTTTCTGCACAGACGGCAACATACATAACAAAACAAACTCCACAAGCAATCGCAAACTGTTGATAGTGCTCAAAAACTGCACAGTCTTCTAGGACTTTTTCACAGCCAGGAGTAAAATTGTTGAATGTTTCATTCTTGCCCACCAGAATAACATTTATGAAGAATTCCTTCCCTATTCTATGGTACCTGCTATATACAGATAACTTAAAGGATGCAGTTCCATAACCAGTGTTGAAGTAAGTGCTATTGATCTCTGCATGTGGAAGACAGGAGGCCATTTGGTCCCATCTTAAAGCCATCAGGTCCATCAAAATAAGATGGTAGTAATAACAATGGCATGCAAAAAGTTTCTGAAATATTTTTTCAAAGTGGGAAAAATAAAATAAAATGGCAAATGAAAAATGAAAAATGAATGTAAGGAAATATAATGGAGATATACACATCCACACCCACAAAAAGAAAGATAAATCCCAATTTCGCATATGTGTCAATTGCATTTGAGAAAGGTAATGTTAAGGTGTGATGGAAGGAGTGAAATGTTGGCCATAAATCAAAAAGGATCTGAAGATGAAACTGGAAACATCCTACTTTCTTTAAATAAATCTGTCATTTGATGACATCTGAAATATGAATGTTCACAGCACCTAAAAAGGATAGTGTACTTCTAGAAAGAGAGCCAATGTGCTTTAGTGGTTTGGGTTTAGACTGTCACTCTGGAGACCAGTGTTCGAATCCCCACTCAGCCATAGAAACCCCATGGTAAATTCACCTTGGGGTCACCATATGTCAGTAATGACTTGAAGACACACAACAACAGCTAGAAAGAGTGTAAAAAGGGTACATCAAAAAGATCAAGGAACTCAAGGTTGTTGATATATCAATTGCCAGGTAGAGTGAGACAGAATGTGCAATTACACTCATGTCCTGTTCATGGGATTCTCATAAACCATTGATCACTGTATAAACAGAATTCTGGATTAGATAGAGTACATAGATCTGATCCGATATGGCTGTCATGATCATATGACACTGTAATGGTTCCATGGCTGTGGAAGAACCTCTTTATTTTTGGTTGTCCTTCAGACCAAAATGATCTTTTTAAAAAGAAAAATTAAGTAGTATTTTAATGGACATTTCTGCTGTAATTTTAAACAGATTCTTTTAAACTAATTGCTATTTTTTAGATGGCATCACTTTTAAATGCATATTAAATTATTGAAATATATACTGAATTATTTTCATTTTCATTGTATTCCTATGGAAGTCTAGAATATATGGACAAGTTCAAAGGAGAAAATAGAAAATAATTTCAAATATATAGAAAATTATTTGTTTTTATATATTTTTGGACTGTTTTGGCAAAAAGTTGCAAAGGTAAAAATACAACTTTCTGTGAAAAGATTAAGGCCCTGAATCCTATTGGTTGTTTATAACTAGAATAAACCCATTAAATCAACAGGATTTAGTGACATGCTGATTCAGCATTCAGCAGTTGATTCAAAGGATCTAGCTGGAATTAACCAATAGGATTCAGACAAATATTTTTTTAATCTAGAAATCTCCTGTCCCATGTTGCTTCTTTGATGAAAAAAAGGTTTGTTTTCTTTCTCTTTTGCATGTGAGTTATTTGCTATCAATTCATCTGATGAACTCTGGCAACCCTATGAATTTCATAGGGATTCCTTACACAAGGAATAATCAGAGGTGGTTTTGCCAGATCCTTCCTCTGAAATATAGCCTGAAGCACTTGGTATTTATTGGTCATCTCCCATCCAAGTACTAACCCAGGATGACCCTACTCAGCTTCCAGGATCAGACAGGATCTAGTGGCTTTAGAATACAATATTTCTCTCTCTTGTACAAGGATGGAAAAAAAATTCTAACAATAGACATTTTGTTATGGTTGGGTATCTCAGCATATCATCCCACCCTTTCATTTCAAAGATGAGAATATCTGTGAACACTCTTTGCATTCTTAAGTATGGAGGCAAGTGAAGACATTGACAAGGGGATGAGGGGTCCCAAATTGGGAAGAAAGAAACCAGAGAGAGCAGGTTTGTTCAAATTAGAGAGAAATTAAGGAAGAAATTGAGAGGGTAGTGAGGAGTATGTTACAGAGTCTGCATCTTGGTTTAGAGATTGGGAGCCAGCATAGTTTAGTAGTTTGAGCATTGGAGTCCAGGTTTCAAATCCTTGCTTGGAAACTGACTAGGTAGCCTTGGGAAAGTCACACTTTCTGAGCCTCAGAGGATATCAATGGCAACCTCTCTCTGAAGAAAATTACCATTCACCTTAGGATCACCATAAATCAGAACATACTTGAAGGCACACAACAACAACATCAACAACAGTCTTGGTTTAATAGCAATTACCAACCTCCTGCTGGGCCTTATTATATAAACCAGAAGCTATGATCTACAGAATCTTATACAAGGCACACAGAATGAAGTTAGCAGAATATATGACAGTAACACTTCAGGCTGAATGCTCTGGTATGTTTAAAACAAACACACATGTAATAAACTAGCAAAATGGAACATTTCCTACCCTTTGTGTAAAATCAGTTGAGCACGGGAGCTTTTTCTTTCATTTTTCAAACTAAGTAGTTCAGTTTTGTGCAAAATTATTGTGTCTTGTTCTGAGGTTAGAAGAGTAACTCTGGGAGCTATTATTTCCTTCTGGCTGTGAGATTCTGGACATTTTAGTTCAAAAAAGTAATATGGCCAAGCTCTAGTCTGTCTTCTTTCTTGTGCAAGATGAAAGCTAAATAGGTTTAACATTACTGAACCTCCATGTAAATCCTTTCCATATTCAAACAAATTATTATGGCATTGTTGAAAGTTTCCAATTTTTCCTATGTCAATTTTTCCTGGTACAGTTATATGCAATACCAGCTATCAATGGGCCAAAGTTACATTCTTCATAAAGGTTATGTTAATGAAAAAGGAGATCAAAGTTTCCAGTTCACTATGCTTTCAATAGGTGTGTTAACAACCCATTTCTTTGAAGATTCAAATATCTATCACATATAAAAGAAATATCTACCTTCTTATACTTCACAGATTATTCACTATATGAAACAGACATTTTATTCAGCATTTTGAAAACTGCTGTAATCTCCCCATGATTTCATAATAATTATATCTAGTTTTGTTCTGCAAAAATGTTACCATTCAGTTTTAAGGGTGTATCTCCAATGCAGACATAATGCAGTTTGATACCACTTTACCATGGCTCCATCCTACAGAATCCTGGGATTTGTAGATTAGTGAGGCACCAGAAATCTTTGGTAGAGAAGTCTAAATCTAAGATTGCATAGGATGGAGGTACAACACTTAAAATGGTGTCAAACTGCATTATTTCTACAGTGTGGATGCACTTTAAGTGATATCCAGATATTTATAATCAATAAGTCCCAATGAAGACCCTGTAAACATGTAAAATCATCATCACGATGTGCAAGATATGCTGAATTGTAGCACCCAAAGTGCTAAGTATTAAACTGCAGAAGTGCTGAGACAGCATGAATGCCAGTTCATACTCTGAAAATGGAGTAGATCATGTAAAAATGCATGTTTATATAATCAAGAATTTTCAGACTTGTCAGTAGGCCTTTTCACACGGCACGATTTTAGCACAATAATTCCATTATAATTGCCATAGCAACATTTTTTTGTGAAAGGGAGCACTATTTATTGCTTTACTTCATGCAGCAAAATGTCTTGGGCTAGTCCTGGAGACTAGTGTTCATTGATCACTAGGGAATGGTACTCTTGCTTCTCCCTGAGATATATCTGTTCCTTAAATTCAATTATATATTAGAACTTGGCTTTCCTTCAGAAACCATTAGAAGAGGTGATTGTTGCTTAACAACAAGCTTAATAATCCCTGAGGTCTTACATTAAACACAAATAAATCTCAGCTACAGGCAGAAAGAAGACACTGTTACTATCTAAAGAAAAATGAAGTGAAATGAGTTTGATGTAGAGAAAGGCCTTCAGTAGGGTTAGGAGACAGGATGTCATAGAGGACTAATGCCAATTAAATTTCTAGAGCACCAAACTAAACATTTCTCTTCACTGCGGACTGGACTAGTGCTCCCTTTCACAAAAAAGTGCATTGTGCCTAAAAGCCAATCAATCTGTAGTAGTAGAAAATCCAGTAGTGTATCTTCTACACTCCCTACTATAGTAAAACTGGATCTGAATCAGGCCAATCCAAAACTGATCCAGACCAATCCAATTATAGACCTGATCTGGATCAGTCAGACTCAGTCCAGTTTGATGCAGGACATGTCAAATTGATCCAGATAGGATCTAAATTGGATTGGTTTGGATTATATCCAGATCAGATTGGTTTGAAGAAATTTGTTCAAATCTGGCAAATGTAGACACCAAACCATGTAAAACTAGACAGCGAGTCTCCAGTTGTCTCCAAAAATGTTCTGCCGCTGCAAAAAGCAGTATAAAAAGAAAACATGAGAGTAGGCAGAAGGGGAAAATAGGGAACTGTGATTTGTTGATTGACATCTCTTGCTTCCATTCTGGGCAAGAATCTCACCAGTGTTCATAGTGCCTGGGGCAAGCAATGGGCAAGAGTATACAGTCTATTATTTCCTGCTCTCTTCTGCTCTTTCTCTTCGCTGTTATCAGCAGAATCATTCCTGAAAAACCTTTGTTGAAATGTGGACTATACTGACAAGAGGTTATATTTTCCCTTCTTTCACCCTACTAATGACCAATCCTTTATTTTCCCCAACCCTTTCACAACACAGTCCCATTCTTCATTCCTCTTTTTAAAACAAGTCAGTGCACTGATCTCAATGCTGTTTTAAGAGCACTTAAATTCAGACCCTGTCTCTCCCCCTACCTACTTATCACTACCACTTATTTGGGCCCTAGTTAAATTAGATTTTAACTAGGAACAAAAACATAAAATTTACTAGAGGCTATGAGTTAAGACAGAATTATTGCAAACTTATCTACAGGTGGCATCTATCCCCAGCAAAGATAGCAAAAATATATGATAACTGGCGAAACAACTGTTGGAAATGTGATAAAGAAAATGCTTCCTTCTACCACATGTGGTGGCATGGTGATAAAGTGAAAGACTATTGGATACAGATTCACGAGAAGATAAAAAAGATATTACAAATAACATATCCACTCATTCCGGAGTAATATTTACTAAACATGTTAAATACATTAGATCAATCAACAAAATGACCAAGCTGAGACTATTGTACGTTGGATCTGCCATGAGTGGACATGACTCTCCAGAAAAGAAAATCATGCTCAGTGAAGTCAGAGGCAGCAGGAAAAGAGGAAGATTACATTGCAGATACCTTGGGTCAATCTAACAAACCACAGCTCTGAGTTTATAAGACCTGAGCAAGGCTGTTAAAAATAAAATCTCTTGGAGAGCTGTCCTTGATAGCATCATTGTAAGTGAAAGCCAACATTATGTCAAACAACAGCAACAACAAAAGCAACAAAACTGATCTCCCTCCATTTCTGAAAAAATAGCCTTTTCTGCTTTTAGAAGAACCATTTTAAAAAGGAAAATTTGCAGTGATGAAAAAATTAGTCTTTAGGTGAACAGTCCTCTCTTTGTCAGAATGTTTAGTTTTATTGATCATGTTAATTAAGCAGTGCATTTTATCTCCTTTTTTTGAAAAAAATATATAACAGTTACAGCTGCAGAGAATAAAATATGTTCCTGCTGTTGCAGTTGCCATTGTTGTTGTTGTCCTTTAGTGTATTATAAGCCAAGACACATGTTGATATAAAGTCAGCAGCAGGAACATCAAGCCTACAGGCCTGTTTTGGAGGAAGCCAGAAAAAAACTACAACAGAATGAAACACACGTTTTCCTTTAAAGAGTCTAACATGATGATGAAGAAGAAGTATTTTCTACTTATTCCTCAGTATTGGGACTTAACATCTTTGAATGTTGCTTTCTCTGAATCTAAAATGCTCAGAACTCCCAAATATAAATGGAGGGGGGGGGGGAGACAGCTGATAATTACAGCTGGCATCTGAAATATTGAAAATGAAAGCTACCAATATCATTTCCCCATGTTATGTTTACCTAGCATAATGGGCTTTTGTTGTTGTTTAATCAAAGATCTTACTGTTTAGATAGGAATGGAGAAAGGTCACTCTGTCGAAGGAAGACTGATTGCTACTTAAGATTCTTAATGCTGAGTAAATTAAAATAGCGTCAAGTCATATTAATCATTTGTGTTTTTATGGCTTCAGAAAAATGCATGACAAAGGTTTGTAAATCAGTTTGAAAAACATAAATGTCATAAGGATATGTTGAACACAGCACACAGTTTTCTGGAAATATAGAAGTCTCACTGGGAGTAAAATTCTTGTGAGTTCATTAAATTCTAGTCCTACTGAAAGCAGCAGTTCTCAACCAGGGAAACTCTAAATGTCATTGGACCTCCATCTCCCAGAATCCTTAACCATTGTCCATGGTGGCTGGGACTTTCAGGAACTGACACCCAACATGTGGCGACCTCCTGGTAGAGAAATACTTACCCTGGAAAAGTAGATATGGAGAGAATGGTTGGGAAAAGATTTGCAGAGAAAGAAGACTTAATGAATTTCTTAACTACAGTATGGCGGGTTACAGACTGCTGCTTTGCGGCGGTCTGCCGCCGCCGTTTGCTCCATGAGGGAGCTGTAGCAGCCACACCGCGCGGAGCAAAAAAGGAGCTCCAAAATGGAGCTCCTTCTTGCAGCGCCTCTATGACGTCGCAAGGCACCGCTGGCGCATTTGCGACATCATAGGCACCGTGACACGTCTGGACGCTATGCGTCCAAGACGTAAAGATGGCGGAGCCCGTATGAACAGGGCGCCGCCATTTTGTACGTATTCCATACGTACTAGGGTTAGGGGCGTGCGGAAGCACCGCCCCTTCCTAACCCTAATACGTATGGAATATGTATTTTTTGGCAGTCTGTAACCCGCCTATGACTCATATATCCATGGGACTGGTACCCCCAGTTTTACGTACCTACACACACAGTGAGAAAGATTATTTCTTGGCATTTTCTAGGTCCTCCAGTATGATTCTACGGTGTGTTTCCAGTGGAGGTTGACCACAGAGTCACACTGGAAAACCTAGAAATGCCTAGAGAGGTGTTTTCTCTGGGAATCTCTAAGTCCTCCAGTGCAGCTGTATGGTCAGCTTCTTCTGGAAGTCATCCTCAATAGGGTTCACTATTATCTGTGGTTTCATGTTTTTATGTTAAATCCAATAACATATTGCTTACAGATACAGGAGTCATATTGTATTTCTTTGGGATGGAGGCTACAATTTCAGAAATCTAATGTTCTCACTTTGTGAGGCATTGAAGATAGGATGGTGGGCATCAGTGAAGCAAAAAAATTCATCCATACCTAGCTTCTATGTGGAATCTACCTTATCCAAGATATGAACAGAGTGATCCATACCCTAGCAAGGTTACCTTTTATTATGATGATTTTCTATCTGTTCTTTGCTAAATTCATGCATGCGGTGGATCATTACCTCAAAGCTGTGATAACATTCAAATTGGATGGAATTGAATTGGCTGAGATGTCCTGTTTCAGACAATTGCAATAGACAATTCTTTTGAAATTGTTTGATTGAAGTGTGGTGACCTTGTAGATGGTATTTCTTTACTCTCAAGACACTATAATACTGACCTTAAAGTCACTGAATTTCAACTCAAATATTTCAAAGGAATATTTATCATGAACTTGATGCCTCCAATAAAATTTACAAGCAAATTTTATTCAGCCATTATAAAGCTTTGGGCTGCTTTCCCACTACAGGAGTTAAACAGCTAGATGTACAGCAATACCATAGTGACTGTTGTTATTAATGGAGCATTTTGCACTTATCTTGTATAACTTTGGCGGTTTACAGACCGCCAAATAGTACGTATAGGATACGTACTAGGGTTAGGAAGGGGCGGTGCTTCCGCACCCCCCCTAACCCTAGTACGTATTCTATACGTACAAGATGGCGGCGCCCCTTCTACATGGGCGCCGCCATCTTTACGTACTGGACGCACAGCGTCCAGACGTGTCGCGGCGCCTATGACGTCGCGAGTCCACGCCAGGCGCCTCGCGACGTCATAAAGGCGCCGCAAAAAGAAGCTCTGAAATGGAGCTTCTTTTTTGCTCCGCGCGGGAGTCGCGCGGTTTGGCTGCTGCGGCTCCTGCGCGGAGCAAATGGCGGCGGCGGCGGACCGCCGCAATGCGGCGGTCTGTACCCCGCCTTTGTCTCCAAAAACTGCAGTCCTAAGACTATTTTTAAATAATAATAATATAAATCTCTGTACCTATGGCTGTGCATCTTTTACAATGAACTAAACTGAAGGTAACACCTCATCGGCCCAATAGAATGGGACCTGACCCACAAAAATGTGTGCCACAATAAATCAGTGGATAGTAGAATACCTGCATTGTGAAAACCCATTTGTTCTTTGTAAGCCAATTGCTTTTGGATAAACTGTGTTAATCTGAAATACAGTGTTTAAAACACTTTCTGACCATTTGGAGACCAGACCTACCAGTGGGGGCTGGAAGCTATGGCCCTTATCACACAAGCAAAATTTGAAGTTATCCCATGGTCAATGTGAAGGCAACATGAAGGCAATGCAGGAGCAATCATGGGTTTTCAAGTTTGTTTATCACATAATGACAAATGCAATCAGGAGCCATCCTAAACACAATTGGGGGTCATTCCAGGGTTAGGTAAAGTTTCAAGTTTGTTTATCACCTGACGCCAAATGCAATCAGAAGCCATCCTAAACACAATCGAGGGTCATTCCAGGGTTAGGTAAATTTGGGGGGAAAGGATTTACCAACCCTGGAATGACCCCCAATTGTGTTTAAGATGGCTCCTGCTTGAAACCCCATGATTGCCCCTGCATTGCCTTCACATTGACCCTGGGATAACTTCAAATTTTACTTGTGTGATAAGGGCCTATGAAAGCAAAGAAACCCCCTTATCTAAATCTCAGTTGCATTCACACCAGAAATAAGGGAGACAGAGAGGGAAAGGACAATGTTTTTCCCTAGTTTTTTGTGGGGTTTTCGGGCTATGTGGCCATGTTCTAGCAGAGTTTCTTTCTAACATTTCGCCAGCATCTGTGGCTGGCATCCTCAAAGAAAATGTTTTCCCCCTTCCTTCTGTCCTCCCTTCCTCCCTCCTTCGCTCTTTCCCTCCCTCCCTGTTCTTTTTATTATTATTTTTAAAGTTTTTCTTCCCACTGGATTCAATGGAAAGAAACAATGTGTCACACCTTCAGATCTGGCACACATTCCCCCCCCCCATCATGTTTTCTAAGATCCCTGTATATGTATGTCAGAGACTTTAAATTTGTGTATATGATTTTTTATGCATAGCTGTAGAAACTTATATTTCTCCTTCCCCAAATTTATTTGGTTGGTTTTTGCCCAATTTTCCAGTCTGTTGAGGTCATTATGAATCATGATTCTGTCCTCTAACTAAGATATTTACTCCCTCTCTCGGTTTTGGTGTCATCAGCAAATGGGACAACCATTAAGATGCCATATATTGTACTTAGGATCCCGGGCTCTTACATGCAAAACCAGTGCTCTGATCTTTACAGATCACATTACTTAATGAGAAGTGGGAAGACAGAAAGAATATAGTGATTCAGTTATGTAGAAAAATGTTCAGCATGTGCTCTCAAAAACTTTTAAATTTAGATTAAGAAATCTTCACTCTTGATTCACTAACCAATCTTTGTAGCTATCCATTGATTGTACTAGTTGCAATGGTTAAATATCATCTTAATAAAATAAATCATTAATTTTTAAGGAACAAGGCATTTGAAGAAGAGTGAAGTCTACGTGGTGGAGGCAGAAAGAAAAGAGACATGTAGACGAGTGACAAATGGAACTGAAGAGGCTGTAAAATGCAATGCTTTGCAACTGTCTTCCATAATCAGACCTTTTCTAGATATGCTGTATTCTTATGATTTCCAGATAGCAGTCCTATTATGGGGTTTGTAGCCCATGTGAGGAAAAAGTTCACATTGGAAGATGGCAACTTTTAAAAGCACAAAAAGAGTTTTTGAAGGAGGCAGTAACAAAGTGTGTTCCCTTGAGGCCTACAGTCACAATCTATATGCCAATTCCCATAAATCCCGTATTCTGGCCCCACATTAACATCTTGATCAGTAAGGGTATTAATGATGAGGCAATCAATGAAGTGATTTGAGTTATTAGTGCATGTGGAGTGAATTATTTTTTTTTTCATTTTCTAGCATTTAATACTATTGAATCACTATTCAAACCCAGCATTCCAGCTCTCTTAATTATAATGAAATGAATGTTTAATTGAAAACAGTGTTCTTTTTTGCTACCATTCTACCAGGTGAGATTCAATGATAAGGAGGAAAGGCAAGAAGATTAAGGTGGTGATGAACTTAGTGAGTTCCCTGTGAGAAATCTCTTTGATGCCCATAAAAGATAATCTAGGCTAGTGCTGGAAACTCCCTTCTCATGGCTTCATACTCAAACTGAAGAGAAGATCCAAAACATTGAAGCAAAGCTGGATCTGAATGTTTTGCAGTATTAAATTTAGAGATGCACAGAGTCAAAGAGTGCATGCCCACTTTGGATTGCTGTAACACGATCTACCTGTAACTGACTTTGGGGAATGTTCAGAAACTTCAGTTGGTCAAAAATGCTGCAGTCAGACTGTTGACTGGGAGAGAGAGGGGACAGAACTGCCTTGTCACAGTGAAATCCCTAGCAACTGGTAGCTTTCTAGGCAAAAATCAACATGCTGTTTATGAACGGGAAAGTACTCTATGTCTTGGGTCCATGCCAACTGAAGGGCCACTTGAGTCTGCAGAGATTTTAAGTCTTCAGGGAAGCTTTCACCTGACCCCACTACCCTCATGGACACTTTTGATGTGACAATAGGAGAGGATCTTAGCAGTGGACACACTTAGGTTGTAGAATTTCATTCTTAGATAGGTTAGACTGACCCCTGGTTCTCTGTCTTTCCATTGGCAGGTAAAAAAAATTCTAATCAAGCAACCTTTGGTTATAACTGGTTGGTGCTGAAGTTTGACAGTGGAGCACTGGATTCTGGTGGAGTCTCTTTCTTTGAAGATGTTTAAGTGGAAGCTGGATGGCCATCTGTTGGGAGTGGTTTGATTGTGTATTCCTGCATGGCAGGGGGTTGGATTGGATGACCCTCATGGTCTCTTCCAATTCTATGATCCTATGATTCTATGAAAGGACATTGAATGGAATGAGAAGGGAGTGACACTTTGGTTCTTTTTGCCTTAATGTCCGTTTAAATTGCTTGTCATTTGTTTTGCTCTGTTTACTTGTGTATTAATGTTATACCATTGTGGTTTTAGTTTTTAATTGTGTTTTCCTGTTTTGAATCATGCTTTGCACTGCCTTGCAGCCTCCCACCCTTTATGTTGCTGACAATCAATGCAGAGGGATAATCACATACTTTTTTTTTTCAGAATCCTCAAATTGTAAATGTTGTGCTTGTATAAAAATTCCAGAGTTTGGAAGTTTATTCTAATAAGAATGGAAGTAATGATATGCTGAAGGCATCCATCGCTGAGCAGTAGATTAATGATACTCTGGGACCCTAACGCTAATGAGTTATGGATAATCTAATCATGAATTGACTCTTCACCCACTGTTTTCACAAGCAAGACTAGGGAAATTATTGGCTGCAAAAGGTAAAAACATAACAGTAGGAATGCTTGAAGATTTAGTTCTCTCCATTTTTCAATCAAGCTAACCTGATCTATGCTTACTAGGTGAAAGTGCCCATTAGAATAGAATATGCATTTTATATGTATGCTATATTATGTTTTTCATTGAAAATATAAATTACATAAAATGTATATTTTAGGCTCACATGCATGTAAAACATGTATCTTTTAGGACCAAATTTCTACGAAAGCAATGCCTTTGTGTGTATGTGTGTATGTTTAATCAGATTAGTGCAGAAGCAGCAGGATTGCCCCTACCATTAGCAGCCAGAAAAAGCCATCACAGGCAGGAGCACTGGAGTGTCATGAAAGGTCAGCAAATTACTTAATTTGCTGATATTGTAGTTTAACTAGATGTTGGGGAGAGATGCTTGAGGGATTTCTCCTCCGTCATGCCAAGAAAACTTGGCCATTATGGTCATTATGCAGTGGTACATGGGATGGGTGCATTTTTTCTTCTTCTAAATTTCATTCTTGCATTCTGGAATGAATAGTTTTATCATTTTCTTCCTCATTGTAAGAAAGTCGCCCCAAACTACATGGCTTGCAAAGACTCAGTGGTGTCCCACACTGGGATGTCACCTGGTGTGGAAGTGGGGCTTCAGCGGGCAGGACCAAAAGGCTTCACTTCCCTGTCTGGCGTGGCTTTATACTTGAGTAAACCCATGCTGGGCAAAGAGGAAGGGGTGCCCCGGCCTCTCTTTCCTTGCCCGGTGCAGCTTTAGATGGGAGTAAAACCACACTGGGCAGGGAAGAAGGGGTGCCCTGGCCCTACTGTGAACCATGATGCATGGCAAAGAGGTGGGGTGGTGCTCATCCAGGTCATCACCCCTCTTCTGGGGTGTCACATGGGGCAGTCCATATCCCCCCACACACACACCCCTAGTAACAGGACTTATGCTACACCAATGATATTGATGATATTAATTATGATGATGACACATGTCTGTGTTTGTATGTGTTTGTGGCATTTTCTGCAAAACATCTTTCCTGTGCACCAAACTGCACTTCCTTTTCAGAGAGCAACATTTCTTTTCTGATATTTTCCATGTCAGAAATTTGTTTTCCGGGGGGGGGGTGCCTTTTCTCTGCCAAAAAGTGACACACACACACACCTTCCACACAGATATTCCAGCCTGCTATGATTCACCTTGCCAAAAGTTTCCAGTATTCAAGAAATTTGTGTTTTTTTTAATTATCGCTTGAATATTTTTGAATATTCTGCACAACTCTAGTGGAGAGTGGGAAGATAAAGGCATTAAAGTAATGATCTAAGGTGTAGACCCTTTTCCCAGTACAGCCCCAGCACCTTGGCAAGCTGTTTTAAAGTTCAAATGGAAACCCAGAATGGATTCATCACCCACTGATGTGAAAGTCACCGGCCACCACTACTAGTGTGTGCATAATAATATGAAGAGGTAGAAGAGGGATTTGATTTTCTTCCGGTAGCAAAATAACTTGGCCTAACATTTATGGGTAAATACAAACAGAACTAGCATAGACTGGGGGGGGGGGACCCAGAAACAAAAACCTATCTATCTGTAAAAAATAAATTTCAACCCAATCTGCTTCTGAAACTCAGTCTTTTATTATGAAACCCTAACCCTAGTGTTTTGTATGTTGTTTTTTTCTGGGAAGAAAGCTAGGATTAGGGAACAAAGTGCCAAAAACCCGACTAGCTTGATAAACAACAAAACACTTCAACAATATCCAAAGTCTGGAATCACTTGAGCTCCACTTATTGCAAATCAATTCAAGTCCTCTTCAGGCCCCCTCTGATGTTTCTTTGAATTTTAATGCTGAACAAAATTCATTGTCAGATGCAAGGATTATTACCAGTGCTCTATTTAATTGCTACCTTTCTTTTCTGTATATTAAAAAAAATTACACAAAGAAACGCCAACAAAAATAGCACTTAACCACAAGGAACAAAAAGCCTGTACTGGCCAATAATTAAAACAAACATCAAGTGTTAGAGTGACATCAAGTGGTGAAGTACCCATGTTCACACCAGAAAAATAAAGAGATAATAAGCTATTGATTTTAGATTATCTTCACCTGTCCCTACCAAATACACACTTACTTTCTCCGACTTGTGGTTTCACACCCCCATATATTGTAGTCTATCTTTGCTTTTTTTTTTTACTACTTCAATCATGCAGAAGACACCTAAGAGTAAAATTAGTCACAGTGTGAAGAAAGAAGCCTTTTTCCTTCTCTCAGATACTTGAAGCCAAGCTGATGTACTGATGCTGAACTTCTAGGCAATTCACAAGATAATGACCCATATTGGAAAAGGTGCGTACTGATAAAGAAAGTACACAATTTTAGACAGATGGATACAGCGTATCTTGTGGATAATTTTAAAGTTTGAAGAGAAAACAGTTGGCTCCCTCCCCTCACCTTCATGCTTTTGTGGGCTTTTGTTTGAAAATGGCACACCTGCTGATGGCATAGCCAAGTACACAATTTACAAAGTTTCAAGCATTGAAGGACAGGGTCAGGGTCATGGAGTTGTGATGAATGAAAAGCCATTTGAGACTGTTACTTTTCTTCTCAAAATTGACACTGAAGTAAAGCAAAGGCAAAACTGATCAGAGGAGGTGGATGCTGCATCCTCTCTTATTGTGCATGCATGCTAAAAAATGAGAAACTGCAAAATTGTTTGCCACACCTGCCACATATTTTGTGCTGGTACAGATGAGAGTTTTGACATTTGCAAGTAATATTTTTGTGCAAACTGCATGCAAACACAATAGTTGTTGCTTTATTGCATGGACTTTTAAAAATCAGAAACATCGGATGGATTATTTTCATCTTTTTGACCAATCAACTAATATTTTCATGCTTGCTGTATGCAGATTCTTTGCTTTGCAAAGGCAACAGTTGCTAGTTTTATAATAATAATAATAATAATAATAAATTTATTTATATTTCCCCGCCTCTCCCTGCAGATCGTGGCAGGGTTACAACTTGATAAAATACATACAGGTACAGTCAGTAAAAGTACAATAACTATAATACAATACATTAATGATATAATTTCAATAAAAACTAGCTTTATCATAATATGGAAGTTTTTAACAGTGGGACTGCACAGTATCATCGTTGAAGATTGAAAGGATGGCTGTCATATACCAGATCAGCTGGATAGGCCTGCCTGAAGAGATCCGTCTTGACTGCCTTTTTGAAGGTGTCCAAGGTGGTAATAAGATGGATCTCCTCCAGCAGGCCATTCCATAGTTTTGGAGCAGCGGCAGTAAAAGTTCGTTGGGAAGTTATCAGTCTGATCACTTGTAATTCTAATAAGTTTTTCCCAGATGTTTTAAGAGTGAGGGAAGGATTATGTAGGGAGAGGCGTTCCTGCAAGTACCTTGGGCCCAAGCCATGTAGGGTTTTAAAGGTAATTACCAACACCTTGTGCTGAGCCTGGAAGGTAATCGGAAGCCAATGAAGTGATTTTAATACAGGTCATATCTGGAAGTACCAGTGACCAATCTGGCTGCCATATTTTGGACCAGTTGAAGCTTCCAAACTTGGCATAAAGGTAGCCTTTATGCAGACATTTTGCAACTATTCCAGAAATTACCATTGTTGTAAAAAAAAACAACAACACTTCCTGGTCAGTTTTTCCATTGGAGGAGAGAAATTTCATAGAGGTCAATGATTTCTTGACAGACTGCCTTGACAGGTTGAAATGGGCCTTATCACTGAGAATGAGCAGTTTTACAAATTCTCTTCACATCACAAAAGCCGATTCTGCATAGGCCAAATAAACCAACCTCTTCCTGTCTTCTCAGCTGGGAGTCCAGATGATGCAGGGCTCAATCCGAGAATGGCATGAACAGTCTGGATGATATCTGGGCTGTTCAATGCAAAACCCAGGATATAACACCATTCACACAGATTTTAAAAGTCTCTAGTTGCTCCAGATCTTCCCAGAAGATCCAGAGTCCTCTGTGCCTATGCCTGGGTGGCTGTTTACATGTACATCTACTTTGCTGTCCAGTGCAACAGCCACTACCATAGATCACTTTGCTCTAAAGTTAAAACAAGGTGCCCAGCCATGTGATGGAGATGATGTAAACAGCCGCCCAGTGTTGGAAAGGATGGTCAAGGTAATAGGCAGAGGTTGGAGTAGTTCCAGGGCCAGTGCATGCAACACCTAGGAGAAGACATATGAGGCATGGGCAGGAGAACTTTAAAGCAGTCCATTATCCAAACAGTCTAACCTTATGACATCACAAGGATTCAATCCATGGTCTCAGGTTTTGACCAAGGAATTCCAGAGAATCGGACATTGCTGATACAGCAGTCTTGCCCACAACCTTACCCATCACTGAGAAATTCAATTATATTTGTCCAAGAAAGGAACTGGTAGTCTCTACAGGACAAAGACAGCTTGGATCTCAAGGGGAATTACTTCTCTTTGCCAATGTTGATATTTGGTTACCTGAATTTTATTGCTCTGTTTCCCAGTCCCCATACAGTCATAACAGAGGATTGACTTCTGCCTGCATTAATAGCCCTCTAATCTAGACCATTTTAACTGACAATAAAAGTAACATCTTAAGACAAAATGTAGCTCATAACTCTAGCATTCTCATTGCTATTTTTCCTGTGTGCTTTTTAAGACCTATGCCTAATGAAGTAGTCAGTGGCGCTTCAAAAGCTTGCATGATGTATTTTGTGCTTTTTTTTAGTTGGTCCAATAAAGGTGTCACTAGTCTGTGAATTTTCAATTTTGTTGTATTTTGCTGCATTGCCAATACAGCTACCCGGGATGTGTTTCTTTGATATATTACTTCAGCAACACTTCTAAAAGCTGTACAATTAGAAAGCACTTGTAAAAACATTCACTGTATTTAGACACCAGAACTACAAGGCAAAAACCATTCCCTCATCATTCCCTCCCTTTTTTGCATTCTGTATGGAGAGTATTGGAAGGAAAGTACATGTATTTCCTGTACCGCTGTACTGTCTGTATCTCTATGTGCTTTTGAGCTTTGAAACATATCTCAATGTTTCAAAAACAGCCTGATTCATTTTAAAGAACACCTGCTTCACTTTGGCTCTATCTCAAATGGTACCAAATTTGGGATACATCCAAAGAAAATGTCAAAGCTTAGACAAGTTATTTTTTTACCACAACTCCCAGAGTACCTCAGTCACCACGGGTAAATCCTCTAACCCCCAGTCCTCATGCAAGCCTTACTTTTTTATAGGAAGTCATGCTTCCTATGTACCTTACATTTGTACTCGATCCACTTTATGAAATATTGATTTACTGCTCCATAATTTGTGCCCAACAGTAAAAAAAAAAAAATCTTAATTTTTATTGTTGTGGAGGAACTCAGGAGAAGAAAATGGCAGTTGCCCACTTCTGCTTTAGTAACTAGAGGAAAGATATGCCTAAACCTGACTGAGATATTTTCATTCTAGTGACTTTTGGAACTAAACCCCAAACAATGACAGCTCAGGCCATTCATATCAAAATGAGTCAAAAGCTGTCACATCAGCCTCATATCACCAGGGCAAAGTCCACCACTAAAAAGGAGTAACCATCTGCCAGTGATTGGAGATTCACCCACATTTGACTGATAGGGTCAGACACCTACAGAACTATGGCCATATTAGGCTTGTGTTCCCTGACTTGTTACGTTTGCCAGATTTAGCTGTCTTGACACTTGTTTTCTTGATGTCAAGAATGTCTCATACCTTGGAGTGACAAAAATGAGATGCATGGATTGATTTACTTCTTTAATACTTCACGGGTTTTATTTTTTGCCTATGCAACAGTGACATTATAAAGCTTCTTTTCAAATTACCCAGTGGCACTAAAGAAAAATCTGTTGCTTTATACCCTGTTCTTAGTTTAATTGGAGCACATCAAATCAGTTCTGATGTGTGGCGATGACATTATAAACAGAATGTTTCAGACATTTCAGTATTTTAAGAGCAGACATAAAGTTAAAGTGAGATTTTGCTTTTAAAATGTCCAGGAGATTCGAGGAAAGTTTTAAGACTGAGAAAGAAGGCAACTTTGTGCTTGCCTTGGAAATTAATTGAGCCTCAAAGTATTTTGTTTGAATGCTTAGTAACACAGAGCTTTGAAAGTTACTTTCACAAAGTAATTAGTTATGGTTATATTCTAAGACTCAAAAGGTATTTCATTACTATTATAGTTACAATCTTTAAAAATAACTATTTATCTTCCTATTTCTCAAACAGAATGAGAGAAAGAGAAAGTCCAGACTTTGAATTTTCTATCCAAGGTGCTGAACCTCTTTAGGGTGATAAGGTTCAACACCTTTGATAGTTCTGAGGCAGTTCAGGCAGAAAAACCAGAAGCCAACCACTGATGTAAAATAGTGATACCTTGGTTATATGGAAGTGGAATAAATTGCCAAATAGCTAGAAGTGTTTGAATTGCTGCAACACAGGGATTACTGTAAATTACTCTTGGAGGGGCTGCCTACGAAGGGTGTATAAAAACTTCACTGGTACAAAGAGCTGCAGCCAGAGTGTTAACTAGGGCACGTTACAGACACAGATCCCCGTCGGATCAGGGCCTCAGCAGCCAGAGCGGCAGCTGTTGAAGCCCCGATCCGCCGCTTTCCGGGTTGCAGGGAAGCAGCAAAAGGCCCCTTCCCCAAAGCCTGGAAAGGGGTGTCCTTGGGGCTTCAAGCCCCAAGGACACCCCGGGCGACTGGGAGAAGGAGAAAGGGGCCATTTGGCCCCTTTCTCCTTTGGTCCACTGGGTGCAGCCGTCTGAAGGCTGTGACCAGCGGACCAAACCAGGAAGGAGCTCCGAAATGGAGCTCCTTCCGGGGTTGCGGAAAGGGCGCCCTAGGCACCCTGCCGCGACCCCAATACGTCACAACCGTGCCGCCTCATTTGGAGGCGGCGCAGCCGTGATGTATCGATGACGGCGGCAGTGTGGAACGGCTGCTGCCATTTTGTGTGCGCGCAGGTAACGGGGACCATAGACCTCCCTTGCTCCAACAGCTCCACTGGCTCCAGGCCTGTTTCCAGGCACAATTCAAAGTGCTATAAAGAACTATAAAAGTTAAGGACCACATGAGAAAAGAAAGGTGAAATTGATCTAGAGAGCAGTGGCTTTCTCTGTGCTGCTCCGCATGATGTCATAGCAACAGCAATAGCATTTACATTTCTATACCACTTAATAGTGAACTCAGCACTCAAGTAATTTACAGTCTGTAAGTCAATTGCCCCCAACATGCTGGGTACTCATTTTACTGATCTAAGACAGGATGGAAGGCTAAATCAACCTTGGAGTCCTGAAGTCGAACTCATGTTGTGGCTGCAGTACTGGCATTTAACCACTGCACCAACAGGGTTCCTCTCATAGCACTTCCATTCTCTTCCCAAAGGGAGAAGGTTTTCAAAGTATGCCTTTTGCTGAATGAGAAAAAAATCCATTCTGCAAAAGGCATGCGCTGATGACTGTCTCTCCTTGAGAAGTGAACGGAAGTGTTGTGGGAGCATGTGGAGAAAGCCGTTACTCTCCCAATCGGATTCACTTATCTTTTCTCATGTAAAGTACCAGATCCGGGCTATCTGACAGATAATATCTCCTGGTATGAGCCTACCCAGCCCCTGAGATCCACAGGAGTGCCCTTTTTCTCGGCCCCACCACCTTCACATGTATGAGTGACAGGAACACAAGAGAGGGCTTTCTCAGCCCCTACATTTTGAAACTCCTTATCAAGAGAGGCTAGGATGGCTCCAAATTACTGTCTTTCCTTCAGCAAGATAAGACCTTTTTTTAAAATTCAAACACTTTTTTTTAGGATTGAAGACTATTAATAAAGGTCTGTTAAGTGCTATATTATTTTATATAGTATTGTGTAACTTTAAAAATAGACCTTTTGGATACTCTGTTTTTAATATGGTTAACAGTTTGATTCAGTTTTAACAGTGACTTTTTGTATGTTTTCAATTATTCTCATTTAAATGTGTAAGCTGTCTTGAGCCCCAGGGTTTATCCACACTGCAGAAATAGCACAGTTGGATAACACTTTAACTTCCACAACCCTATCCTACGGATGCCTAGTATTTGTAGTTTGGGGAGGCACCAGAGCTCTCCAACAGACTAAGCCAAATTCCCCACCAAACTACAAATCTCAGTATTCTGCAGGATAGAGTCATGGCAGGTAAAGTGGTGTCAAACTGCTTTAATTCTGCAGTGTGGCTGCACCCCCAGTCTTAAGAAAAAGGAAAGGATGATGATGATGATGATGATGATGATGATGATGATGATGATGATGATGATGATGATAGCTAGAACCCTCTGTGCACTACGTTGTTACATAACCATGATAGTTATGTAACTATTTAGTGAATCCTGGCCAATGAAGATTTTGAAAGTCTGGCAGAATCATAGAGGGAGATATGGTTTTCTGTATTTTCTGTATATGTATTGTATACATAAGCTTTATAGGTCTTTAATGATAATGATGATTTATGCCTCAGTCATTGTTAGTCTCTGGGTTATTTCTTTAGTATAGAAACGTAAGGTGTGCTGAATGTTTGCTTTGTAGAGGAAAGAAGATACTTTCCCCCAAATACCCATACTGCGGAAAATGTTCTCCTTTTTTAACACCTCTTTACAGCCATGGTTTCTCCTTCCCATTAACACATACAGCACAATGGTGTTTCAGTGCCACTTTGTTTTGATAAGGCCATTTTATCTTTTATATAGTGCTCAAGTCAATCATGGGATACACAGCTACCGAGAGTGCAAGCACAGCTTCCTGGAGTTACAGCAAAGCACAAAGGTGAAAGTAAGTAGTTTATTTGGGACAATGCTTTCTAGTGAGGCAAACAATTCAACTGAGAAATCTTTTCACCTAACAATCCATCTCCTTGCATTAAGCTTGGATGGTAAGTAGAGCGTAAAAATGCTCACAGGTTTTCTCACCTTTGAGGAGAAATTATGCTTTGGCACATTATGATACCTCATCAAGAAAAAGGCAACACTGGGGCTAAACAGACAGGCAAAAAGAGTTGCTTTCAAGCTGACTTGAAGGTGTGGCATTTAGATGACACATGCCTTGAAGCCAGCAGAAAAGTGCCCTTTAGGCACTTATACAGAGAAAAGCTGTTTCAAAAAGAAGTTCCTTTTTTCTGCTTCATCCTGGCTTGAAGCCATATCATGTGGTCATGACATGAGCTCTCCAGCTGCCTTGGGAGCCGGCGGTATGGTTGGTGGGGTTTCAATGTGGCTTCAAAAAAGGCAGCTTCAAGGCCCTTTTTCCTTCCCATTTGTTTCGCCCCACTCATAACATTTCTCTGAAGATGCCAGCCACAAATGCTGCTGAAATGTCAGGAATAAACCCTTCTAGAACATGGTCACATAGCCCCCCAAAACCACAAAAAAATATGGATGCCGGCCATGAAAGCCTATGACTTCATATCATGAGATTTTTTTTGTGTGTGTGAAAAATTCCTTTGTGCAAAACACTGATGTTTGTGCAAAAATTCAGGCAATTCTACTAAAAGGATAGTGCTCTCTCTGTCTTCACTCACTTTGTTCTCAAAGGAAACCATAAGTAATTTTAGGAATTTTCTTCTCAATCTGCCAGTCTTTGAAAACCCAGCAAAGATTGCTCAGGACTTATTCTTTCCAAAACTCACGTGTAGTCTTTTTGTACTGAAAACAGTATTTTATGTTCAGGAAAGAGCTCTTTATGTGCCAAACATGCCATTTCTGCAAGGAAATACCTCAATAAAACGCTGCTTCCTGTATAGAAAATGCTGTTTTCCTTGGGGGGAAAGGTGTGCAAAATTTGCATAGAATAAATCCCAAAAGGATTCTGTTTTTCAAATATTTTCAAATAATTATTCCAAGCCAATTGGTTCTTTCTATATTAAAACATATCAATCAATATTAAAACTAGGTCCATAGTTTTGTCTGAAATTTCCCATCCTTGCTTATGAGTGTCAAAATAAGGAAGAGAATGCTAACAGTCTCCAACCCTCCAGCTCAGAAGGAAAACCTCAGACAAATGATCAGGA
>NC_056523.1:209474985-209491505 GCF_019175285.1 Sceloporus undulatus
ATTATTATTATTATTATTATTATTATTATTATTATTATTATTATTATTATTATTATTGAAATTTCATTATATCTCCAGTGCAGTACCAAAGAAAGCTATGACTGGAATTATTCCCTTGCAAGGTTAAGCTCTGGCCATTACAATGGTTCCTGCGTTGCCGCCATTTCTCTTGGCCAGTTTTCTTAATGATCTGACTCCCTTCTTTCCTCCCTGTTATTATGTGGGAAAGTATCCTCCCACTGAGGAAGAGGAATTAGTACGCCATGCTGTCATTGAAAACAGTGTTTTATAATTAGTACTAATAGTTGCAAATTATTGTTTTCAAAGACAACATAGAGTACTAATTCCTCCTCCTCTGGACATGCAGTATGTGTTGCTTGAAGCAGTATGTGTTACTCCATTTTCACTGCTAATAGGAGTGTGGAAACAGCACTTTTGGCTAAGGCCTCCCCTCCCTTAGTAACCCTAAATATACCAACAAGCTGGAGCATGTCCAGAGGAGGGCAACCAAAATGGTGAAAGGTCTTGAAACCATGCCCTATGAAGAATGACGTAGGGAGCTAGGGATGTTTAGCCTGGAGAAGAGAAGGTTAAGAGGTGATATGATAGCCCTGTTTAAACATTTGAAGGGGTATCACATTGAGGATGGAGCAAGCTTGTTTTCTCCAGCTCCAGAGACTAGGACATGGAGCAATGGATCCAAGCTACAGAAAAAGAGATTCCACCTAAACATTAGGAAGAACATATTGATGGTAAACAAACAGCTTCATTTATATACTGCTTCATACTGAACTAATGGTGTCTAAGCAGTTTACAACTGTAAGCTAATTGCCCCCAACAAGCTGGGTACTCATTTTAGCAGTCTCCTCGGAAGGATGCAAGCCTGAGTCAAGCTTGATCCCTTTTGCTGGTATCGAACTTGCAACCTTATGGTTTTGAGTGAATGGCTATAGTACAGGCATTTAACTACTGCGCCACCAGGGCTCCCGCTAAGAGCTGTTCAAAAGTGAAATATTCTGCCTCCAAATGTGGTGAAATCTCTTTCTTTGTAGGTTTTTAAATAGAGTGGATTGCCATCTGTCTGGAGTGCTTTGATAGTGTATTCCTGCATGGCAAAGGGTTGGACTGGATGTCGCTTCCAGTTCTATGGTTCTTTGATGCTAAAGCATCTTCCCCTGAGTTCGGTGTGTGTTTGAGCTATTGAACCCACATGCAGGTCCAATTCCCTCCAACACACACACCAACCATCACAAATTGGGATACTGAAGTTTTGTCTCTCTCATGGCTTTCTTTTTTTTTCCCCATGGCATCCTCTCTTTTTCTCACATAAAACAAAATTCTGCCATGAAAACATTTAAAATAATAACACAAGGAATGGGAGAGAGAATCAATGAATGGGAAAATTGCATTGAGATATTAATGGTACCTTTTTATTGCCAAATAAAAGTTGGAAAGATGTCTAAATGATTAATTGTAAATATATTGTTTGGCAAGAAGAAATAATACAGATAATACAAAATGATGGGGAAATGATGAGCAGCAAAGTCTATATCTTCATCTTTGATAGTCACACAAGTTCTGGAGTATCATACTGATGGAAATAGAAATCATTGCATGTCGAGCTTTACATGCCACAACAATATTAACACTGTTAGAAGCCTGGAAGGAAGAAAATGTGAAAGACATCAAAGGAATTAATAGAGCTAATGCTGATGGCAGCTCACAGGGTAATGGGAAAGGGCAGAGCTTTTAACACTGAATTGCTGGCATATGGAGTTGTGGCAAATAGCCATGGCAGAAAAATTGCCACATCCACTTCAATTAGCTGAAGCAAAACATTTTGAGGCTTCATCTAATATACAAATCAGAGACATATGCTATAGTATCTGTCAGAGCCCTTTAGATTATGAAAAAGAAATTAAATGCATATTGCTAATATAAGGAGCTATATAGAAAATCTCAAAACTGCTAATAGCTATTGCTGGTAGTATTGAAACTGTAAAGTAAGCAAAACATTTTAAAAGACACCTCCTGTCAACAACCATCATGTAAGTAGCTTCTTTTTGACTTTTCCCTGTTAATTTTTTGCTTATTATTTCTTAACATCAAACAGTTAAAATTTTAAAAATTGAAAAAATGCCCAGTATTACCATCTATAAATCTCAACGGTGACATTTGCATTTGAAAGAATGTCAAATAGTAAAATATTAACAAAATTATTAGTATTTAATAATAACCATTGCATACCGTAAAGGAACATTTGCTATCGCTGTAACACTTGTGAAACTTTTGCTCCCTCTTGTTTTGGAAAGTGGGGCATGTTCATAAAAATGCTCTATCCCCCCTTGAGTCTCAATATGATTTATATTACAAGACTTTTCAGAGATGTTTTGAAACTATAATTGTAAATTCATTGAAGGGAGGGGGAGCCATTGCAACAGAATGCCCTGGCACTTGGGAGGATACTGCACCTGAGCTTCATTATGTTTGCTTTTGTTGCATTGTATTACTTTGCAGAGCCAGACTGTTTATTTTACTTTTTTGTTAGAACAATGCCCCCAAGAGCTTAGCATTCCAGAGCTAGCAATATGAACCGGAGAGCCCAGAAATAAACAAAAAAATCTATCAAAACTGCCTGACTGTCACTCTCAAAGCCCTCTTTTGCTAGCAAGCTTTCATTGTGGCATCTGTTGGCTGCCCTGAGTGTAATCTCCTTGGCTTTCATGGCGGCATTATAGGGAAATGAACAGTTCACGCACGGACAGTCTAACAAAAGTAATTTAAGCAATTACAGTTTGCAAAACATTGGAAGCAATTAGTTATCTGTGGAAGAGCTGGCGTGCCCCCTGTTCTTTTCCAGTTCATTATTTTAAAAACATTGTCAAAAACCTACTCGCATTACCGGAAAGCCTTGGCTGATGCCAAAGTAAGAGTTGAGCCTACCTTTTCTTCCTGTCAGTTTCACAGTTTTAATACAAGTGACCTTGGCTGGTGAGAGATCATGCAGACTATTGTGTATTCTCACACATCACTAGCACAGTCAGTGTTGTGAGCAGGGAAACATATCATACTGGTATCATTACAGAAGGAAATTGCATTTAGTGCTATGGAGGAATGAAGGAGAACACGTCACATGTCTACTGTATTTCTTCCATTTTGGAGAACACATTGTTCCAATATTCAGCTAGGTATTTTGAGAATTTCACTTCATTTCAACTTCCCTCCTATCATTGGTTTGGCTATAGTTTCAGATCATTTCCAATAAGAATTTACCAATATTCATGCATTTCTTTGCATTCAATATGGGGGAACATTAAATTAAATAAAATTGAAATGGGACAAATTGTTATGCCCAAGATTGTAAAGGGCAACCTGTTTATCCTGAGAGCGTGTAATGAAAACCTCTCCCTCCGTGGACTTACTCAGAGCGGGGCTGACAAAGACATTGAGACACCAAATTTGAGTTTAAACACCATGCATGTAACATTTATTGAATCACAAAAGTAACACAAACATTAATTATGAAGAGCTCTTTCACTCACACATTCATACAATACTCACACACACTTTCCTTCCGCCGAACATTGATCAGGTGTTCTCGAAGGTTGGGGATGACACCGTTGCCGCGGTAGATGCCAACAAAATGGAGATGAAAGTCCAGGGTCTTTATACTTTTTCTTCTCTCTGGCTCTTGGCTGCTGAAGTCTTGCAATATTGCAGCCCATTACTCACAGCTGGACGGCATCCTACTTCAGCTTCCAAGTTCCTCAAACTTTACTCGTCTCGGTTGCCAAATACCTTCGTCACATCAATGCTCTGCATGGAACCATCTTGTTTGGTTCTTCTTTGGTTCTTCAGCTCTGGGTTTAAATCAGAACTCACACATTCGTCTTACAAAATCAGAACTGATAATCTGTCCTGGACTTGGTCTTTCGGTATTTAGTTCTTTAAAGTCTTTGGTAGAATCGCTGTGCATTAATACCTGTGTTCTAGCAAGCTTATCCAGATAATTTTTAATTGTGAATTTTAAATAGGGTTTGATTTAATATGTGTATATCTTATTTCTCTTTTTAAATTGATGTATGTTTTAAATTTATGTTTTTTAAATGATGTTGTTGGTTAATTGTTTTTGTCCCCCTCAGGTAAGAAATTATTATTATTATTATTATTATTATTATTATTATTATTATTATTGTGTTAGCACTGAATCAGCTTTGCAATGTTAATTTTTATGAGAAGCTAGCTACCATTCTACTGCCCCTAAAGTTATTTGTTGCCATAAAGGCCAAAGGTTTTTAAAAAAACATTCTCATTTCTTTAATGTAAAATAGCACAGGCCTGCAAAATTGTGGGTTATAAAAACTTTTTTAAAAAAAATGTATACTGGCTATAGAAGAATTTGGCATTTAAAATCCAAAAATCACTTCTGACTTGCTCCATTGCGTACGGGTTTTTTCACAGCTCAGGTTAACATTTCTAAGTTGTAATGTGTGACTGAATGAAGTGATCCTGCAAATAATTACTCTGCAAAGAGTAAGTAAGAGGTTAGTTTTCTAGTAGACTTTTTTCTTTAAAAGAAAAGTTACCTATTCAAAAGAAATTGCACTGGAACATCAGCATCTGCACTTGATCAAGTGGCAACTGAACGGATAAAAATATTGAATTTGTGGAAGAACTGTATGCAGTACGACATTTTTATTGTGTCTTTGTATACAGCAAAAGAACCCATACATTAAAAAGCTATAATACTGAAAAATGTTTTTTCATTACTAGTCATTAATTAACAACATTGCACACACACACATATTTCACTCAATAGTATGAAATGCAGTACAAATCAAGCACTTGATATCGGGGATATGCTGTCTTCACTGTCTGAACATAGCACATCCCTGAAACTGGAAAAGTAACTAAAAAGTTCCAGATGCACTGCAAGGTAGTGGCATCATTCCTTTTAAATCACAATAGTTCACAATTTGATATACCTTTGCTATTGAAAAAGGAAATTAATTACATTTTACTACTTATCTGTAACTAGTTACATCCATGTTCTAGAGTTCCTGCCCCCCCCTTCTGAAAATCTGCTTATTTTCAACAACATGATGGCAGAAAATCATCAACAGGCAGAGTCCTCTCCATGCAAAGAACAGCTAGAGAATTTGGTGGATTTAGATCAGTTAGCTTTTGAAAAGTTTGTCAAATGTTGTAAATTCTAACATATTTGGAACAGAAAGCGTTTGAGGTTTTTTTTAAAAAAAGTATCAGTGTGGTAGAAAATGAAAATGAAAGTTTTCTCTATCTTTATTGCCAGCTAAAGACAAAAATATATATATCTCCAGTGGTGGGATAAATATCCAATTGTGAGTCTGACACATTGGCCAGGAACTTATATGACTCTCATGGAGTGGGAAAATTTGCTGGTGCAGTTGCTCAGATGTCTGGGCCCTGGGCAAGGAATAAGGATATATTGGATGTCTCCTTATGCAACACTGGAAAAAGGAGATCCTCTAGCATATCTTAATAGGATTCCCGCTATTGATTCCACAGTTGTCAAAGCAGTAACATCCCCACTGAAGAATACTTATGGCTCAGCAAGCTTGCCCAAACATGAACTAAGAATTGAAAATTATGTATCGGCTGTGAAAATGTCAATGTCAATAGAATGGTTTTGCCCCTAGATGGGGCTTCTGAGCTTTGAAAGGAAGCACTTTACAATTGCAAGGGATACATCTCCTATTCTCCCAGTGTTTCTAATGATTCTACATTTACAGTATCAACTTTGTCATTTATGCAGAATAAATCCAGCTACTTTGGGCTTATTTCCTCATCAAATTGACATAGCCAAGGTGTTCCAGTTCTGCTGGTTAATTTGAAATCAAACAAAACTATGTATTAACACCAACAAACAAATAAAAAAACCGTCCTGTCTGATACAGAGGGGAAATGAATGCTAAACGGTTTGTTCACATTAAAGAATAATCCTGGCTAATCCCTGAAGCTGTATTGTGGCTAGAGGTTTTACCTGTCTAAAACCATGTTTTGTTGTTTGTTGTTGTGTGCCTTTGAGGCGTTGCCAGCTTATGGTGACCCTATTAAGGGGTTTTCTTGGCAGGTTTCTTCGGGGGCGGGGGGTTGCCACATTCATCTTCTGAGGCTGAGAGAGTGTGACTTGCCCAAAGTCACCCAGTGGGTTTACCCAGCCAAGCAGAGATTCAAACCCTGTTCTCTGGTGTCATAGTCCTATGCTCAAACCACTACACCACACGCTAACTCATTGTAATTTCAACAGGAGGTATTTCGTTGAAGATGTTTTGTTACATTTTTCTGATTCTTCACTCCCTATGCCATGCTAAAATCATGCTATGGGCTATAGCCAATAAAGTTGTGGTTGATTATTGGTTTTAATTTATTGTTTGTTGTTGCTGCGTGCCTTCAAGCCTTTACCAACTTATGGCAACCCTGAGTCAAATCTATCATAGGGTTTTCTTGGCAAGTTTCTTCAGAGGATGTTTGCCACTTTCATCCTCTGAGGCTCAGAGAGTGTGACTTGCCTAAGGTCACCCAGTGGATTTCATAGCTCAGTGGGGATTCAGACCCTGGTCTCCAGAGTTATAGTAAAACATTCAAACCACTATGTCACACTGGCTCTCCTTGTATGTAATTCACGTCCTCCCATTTCTGTCCTGGTTTCCAAGGGACGTTGATGCAAATGCATAGTTGAAAGGGATGTTGTTATGCAGAAATGCCACCTGATGAAGGGAATATATATAACATTGAGCAAATGTTTGTTTGTTTTTTAAGTGATGACTATTACAACAATAAAATGATTAGATTGCAGTCCTAAGCACAGTGGCCAGGCATGCATGAATATGCATGCATATATGAATAAACCAATTGTTCTGAAGAATATGTATTCTCTCTGCAGCCTGAAGCCATGAAGGAAGAGATGGAAATGGAAAATGCTAACTCTACTCTTTTTAGACTCTTCATCAACTATGCTGTTCAGGAGATTCATGATTACCCCAGACTGAAGAGAGCCACCTTCCAGAAGCCTGAATTTTGTAACAAAGGGATGCCAACCTATATAGAAAATCTTACACCTCCTTCAGAGAGAGCCCATCATATGAGCCAAGGCACATGGCTGGGGCACACATCAACATCAAGGGAGTGCCATTAACGCTACATGTTCTCATTTGCCCCTTCATGCTAGCAAAGAACTGTGTGGAGAAGCCATGGTTGGATTTAAAATATCACAACCTGGAGCCAGGATTTCACATTAAAGAATAATCCTGGCTAATCCATGAAGCTCATCCCTTCTCTTCTTTTTCTTCTCTTTGTAAAGTAAATGCACGTGGATGTGCATTCTTTCAGAATCCTGAGCTCTACTATTTCTTTGTGAGGAAAAAAAAAAGCAAGCAGAAACTGGTAATGAGAAAGAGTGTTGGTTTTTTTCTTTTTTCTTTTTTCCTTTTAAAGAAGATAACTAGAATAGTGGTGTCCCTCTACTCTTTCTCTGTCACTTGAAAATATGTGGAGATTCCGTTTATAATGTCCTAATTTTTAATAGCTGTTTCTGCTAATGGACAACACTATTTCAGGAATGACACAGTTCCACTGAATTATTTTGTCCCAGACTTAATTAGGATACATTTTTGTTACATTCCATTCTGTCTAATTCTTGTGACAATGATCTGAAAATGAGTCTGGTCATGTTATGAAGATCTGGTTCTCTGGGGATATTTTTGTGAGTCACAAAAGTTTTGTGAAAGTAAACTATTCTTTTTCTTTTCAAAAAGTGAGATCCATCTTTCCAACCTGTCATTCTACAAAGCCAAAATATGAAAGGATATAAACAGAACCTAACTTAAGTGGTTTACCGGAAGAATTTATCAAGAGATTTAATAGAGTGAATTATACCTGGAGGCTGGCCAGCTTAATTTTTTTTAATCTGATCATTCATATTTTGTTTTGACATTTGTCTTTGACAAAAGACATAAACAAGCTCTTACAACTTGTGTTCTCAGGTGGAGAGAACTCCGCTCAGGTGTTTGTTAAGGAAACTATGACAGATAGAGGTGCATTAATCACTGAGGGCTAGTCAACAACATGGAAAGCCTTATCCAGTTCCTAATATAAGAAATGTCTCTCCTTTTCAAAATCTTATCATTGGTAATGTTTGAATTGCTGACCAACTATGGAATAATGAGGTCAGACACAGACCTAAACAAGGACCACTTTATTTGACCCCAAACCTATCTAACCTCGGTTTAACATGGAAGGTAGCAAGAAGGGGGACCAACCTATTGTGGGTTCAGACAAGGCCAGGTGTCAGTTCTGACAACCTCCCTAGCCTTCCTTGAGTGAAACACCTGAGTTACTGACAACAAGTTTAATGATTAGTCAGCTGACCATATCAATGAAATACTAAATACAATTACAAAATATAAAATACAAGATTAAAAATATCTGCGTACGTACAAAGATAAAACTGGATCACACCTAAAGCTCATATGGGGGTTAAAACAGATACAGACTAAATAAAAACAAATTTAATAAAATGGGATACAAAATAAAATAGTCTAAGATAAAACTGGCTAAAACAAAGAGGGAGATAAGAGTAAAAATGTTTAAATGAATTCATCACCATGACATGAAAAACCATTTTGTATAATAAACTGATCTCTCAAGTGAGCAGTGTTTACTACAAATTTAGCTACACATTGCACTATATGTATGTTCTCTCCAGAGAAAAGAGAAGACAATTTTGCAGTAAGATCCCAGTAGGTCATTCTATCCAAAAATGGTTGTAAAAAGTGTGATCTCTCCTTATCATAGAAACAACAATCAAACATGTTATATGGAGTATCCTCAATAGCTGGGGCTCCACAAATACATATTCTTTCATGATAAGGTATTTTTTGAAACTGTCCTGTTCTTACCATTGAATTCAGTTGTTCGAATCTTGTTCTAATGAAGGTTGTTCTCTGGCTCTGTGTTAAATGCAACTCAAGATAGTTTTCTAGGCCAAATACAGTTTTATTTTTAGCTAACCAGTTAAGAGATTTACACCCAGCTAACAAGGCTATGTCTGATTGCGCGCTGATGTCCCAGATCCTTCGTTTTAGGGATTCCTGAATTGTGTGCCCGGCTGAAAGAAAATAAGAAGGAGAGAAACCTAATTGGAACAATACTAGGGATAGTTGGCAAACCCAAACGTTAGGACGCCCAATAACTAGGTAGAGTTTGGGGAGTCTTCTAGAATCCATTTTGGAGATCTTTAGCCAGTAGTTAAATGTTTTTATCCAAACCTGGCCTTGTATTGAATAGATCCCAAGTTCTGCTCTCACTGATTGGGCTGGAATGTTCTTGTCAGTTCCAAGGATCCTCCTTAAGAAGCAACTCTGTTCCTGTTCCAAAGGGGGAGCTTTCAAGTGGCCCCATAATTCTGTGCCATAAGATAAAATGGGCAAGATTTTGGCTTTGTAAACTTTTAAGATAGGGGATACACTGGAAGGATGGTTGTAACTAATTAGTTTATAAAGCACACCAGAATTCGTAATAGCTCTCTGAGTTACTGATCAATCTAATAACTGGGTTACTCCCTGGCTGGCCATTTACTGGAAGGCAGATCCAAGGCCCTACAACCCAAGTCACAGGATTTAAAATGAGAGAAAACCCTCAGTCCCACTTCAAGGGTAGATTTCTGTCCCTCATCAGGTCACAGGACCTAAAATCACAGTTCCAGAGCGTTGGCCTTCATCCAGAGCATGCCAAGGTGCACACCAAAACTCTTACTTAATCATCCACCACTACCTGCCATGGATAAGGAACAAGTGTCTGCCAATAAGGATCTAGCTGCCAAGAAAACCCAGAGTGAAAGGTAATTTTTTAAAGTGTGGTACAAGAAGTTGAAACCCCAAATCAAGCCTGGCCATTGTGTAAACAGCCCAGACCTGATTTGGGATTTGGGGCTGTATAGATCAACCCAACTATTTTATATTTTGACTTTTTGACTGTTTCCTGCACATGAACCAGCTTTTTCTTCATAGAAATATTATTTTCTGCATAGAAAATGTTTCCTGCATAGAAAAATGCTGTTTTCTGTACTAAACAACCAAGTGTGAATTTTGTTCAGAATAAGTCTTTAATGGTACAGATTCTTCTTATAAATTCAAAAACATGCTTTTGACATTTTTTCAATATTTTCTAATCTTCATTCCATCCCAAATCTATGATATGTTTTAATAATGAAGGGTGACAGGTTGTTGTTGTTGTTGCTGCTGCTGCTGCTGTGTGACCCTAAGGAGACTCTATCACAGGGTGTTTTGGGAAACATTTATTCAGAAGAGGTTTGCTAGTCCAATACTGAACCATTACACCATACTGGCTCTCAGGGATAATACTTACCCACATCATAACTGCATGACACAGTCAGTGTTACAAACCTTAACCTTTAATGTGCAAAGAGATTTAAGCCTTCTCTATATCACAACTGTTCTGATACTAATCACTCTGGCCAACATGAAAGGCAAAACAACATGTTGTGGCCATTTGTCTCTTTTTCATGCATCAAGATAAGTTATCAAACTCTGCCTAGGAATGGGGAAATCTGACCTAAACTCAATTGATTGTATCAGATAGGGTAGATCCACTGAAGTAATGGGATTTACATAGTGCTGACTTCACTTCAGCAGTTGATTCAGTTGATCTACTCTCCTTGTGAACAGCAACTGAGATTAGGTTTATACTTTGCTTTCTCTTGCTTTATTAAACCTCAACTTCTTTCCACCCAGGATATGAAGAAATGTAGACATTTGAGCCAGTTGTTGTTATGGACAAAAAATGAAATTCATCTGCACCCCTACTCGCCAAATGCAATAAGTACAGATATCATAGGACCACATTGCACCAACCCTGCCATATAGATTATGAGCAGCCTCTAAGTAAAATACTCTGTGTGTGTGTGTGTGTGTGTGTGTGTGTATGAATATGCACATGTATACATGGCTATTTAAGAGTTAAACATGCAAATCCATAAACCTGCATGGATAAATCTGTCATTTTTACTTTTTTTCACACTGAGATGTTTTTAAATCTCAAACTCTTTCCATCTCAAATATGAAGAAACATGAGGATGTTGGGATTACTAGAAGTCTTAACAGAAGCAAATTAGAAAAAAAATTAACTGGAAAAATGACCTCTGAGTATTCCTTGCATAAGAAATCTCTACGAAATTAGGGGGGGGGGGGGGCTTCCATAAGTCAACAGGTGACTTGAAGGCACAGACATAAACACCCTTCCATACATTAGGAGAAGGGAGTAATAGTAATAAATGCAGCCTGTGGCCAGCTCTAGTTTCAAAACAAAGCTGAAGGAAACAACTAATCACACTGCAATCTTCCCTTTAGTCTGACTGTAGGTCTAGTCCTGTGCATTATTTTCTGCCTTTAGTGCTTTCTTGTAGCACAATATCACTAGAAATGAAGAGCCTTTCTTCACTGTGTATTTCATGGAATATATGCCAAGTATGATTTCATCTAGGTTTCTATAAAAGCACAACACGTTTTCCAGTTGTCTGAAGTGGCAGTGGGATGAGTCTCCCTAGTATATAGAAAACCTTTTGACATATCCTTTCCTGTTTTACCACTCTGTGTATTCACATGTTGAGCACCCTGCTTGAATTGAGGGGGAACATGCATACATATGCTCCATTAATTGTACTTGAACCATGCCATGTGACAGTCTTTCCATCCCATGTTGTGTCACACACAAATAGGAAAAACAATGAACCCATTCATCTGGTAGCTCAGGGAGATAAATATTTGTACAAGAAAGCTGAACATGAGAGTTCCTTGTATTTATTTTGAGCCAAGCACTTACTGTTATATGCTGTTTACATTTAAATTTTGAACAATCCTCAGGTCCAACTCTGAAAAGCTACTAGTTCTAAATTCACATTTTCTAACTGCCTGTATTTGTTGAAGGATGGTAACAAAATGGAACTGTTTCTCCCACAATTCATCCAGTATTTTTTATAAATACTGGCATGTCTGAAACCCGGAGAGGGGGGGGGATATCATCAGATTACAACAGAAGGATGTTGACCTGGGTGTATTTTAGCCCAAGAGGTCCTTCATCTGATATCCTGCAAGACTTAAAAGGAATGTAATTGGTGTTAGGGTGAGCACATGACCAAATTCAAGTCAACCCCATCAATTACTTTACAAACAGTCAGAAGAGTTAACTTGTGACAAATGAACTGCTTCTCTGAATGCTGACATTATTTATGACTGTGTCTCCTAAAGCAAACGGTGCTAGTGAATGACACAGTGCTTTCCCTTCCACCTTCTCCCTGTTTTCATATCTCATTCTCTTTTTGTTGCTCATATATATTCTTTCCCCCCTAAGTGGGAATGTTTCCAATGCTTGATGGCTTGGATTGAATTGCAAGCTCTGTATCCCTTTGAAGAGTGTGTGGAAACTTCAGCTGGTCCAAAGATCTGCACCCGGATAGTTAACAGGGGCAGGTTATGGAGACCGCACAATGTCCCTGTTGAAACAGTTACACTGGCTGCCAGTTTGTTTCTGGGCACAATTCTAAGTGCTGGTTATGACCTATGAAGCCCCATATGGCTCAAGTCCAGGCTATTTATCAGATCGTATCTCTGTGTATGAACCAGCCTGGGCTCTGAGATCTTTAGGAGAGACCCTTCTCTCAGTCCCACCATCATATCAAGCATGGTTCATGGAGATGTGAGAGAAGGTCTTCTCAGTGGCTGCCCCTAGGCTCTGGAATTCCCTTACTAGGGAAGGAAGAATGGTCCTTCCTTGCTATCCTTCCCTTGACAGGGAAAACCCTTTTTATCTGATAGGCTACATTTTTATTAACTGTTTTTAATAACTCTGATATTTTAAATGTCATTTTATTCTTTTAACCAGAGGTTTGACTTATTATAGTACAGTAGACAGTTTATTCTATTTTAAGGTTCACTTTTTGTATATTTTTAATTTTATTGTTCTTTTAAATTGTGAGCCACTTTGAGTCCGAATTTTGGGAGAAATTTTGGATACAAATAAATATCATCATCATCATCATCATCATCATCATCATCATCATCATCATCACAGCATTTATATTGTCAATGCCTACCTGCAGCCAGATAGTATGAAGTCTATCTCTGATATTTTGTTATGCTTTAATAGGGATATAAGATCTTTTACCCCAGTTATAGATACAGGAAGCCAATGGACTAAACCGTCTGTGGTTTCCAAAATCTGATTTCACTTTTCTTTGCTAAATAAAAAAAAATGCTTAATTGAAATGCAGCCATTCACCTGAACTAATAACACACATTGGATAACTATGAATATTTTTCAGTAGACCAGTAACTGAATTGGGTGTGTGTGTGTGTCAAATGACTATCTCAGCAAATTTTAAAGTATGTTCACTTAATGTGCACATTTTAAAATGCATTAAAAATTATCAAAGGTCCACAAAATGTGAAATGTATGTATGTATTATTATTACATTTATTTATATAGTGCCATAGGTTTGCATAGCGCTTTACAAAAGAGGAAAACAACAATCCAAAAATAAAAATGAAGCTTGCCTACAGCACACAATCTAAAACATGTAGCAAGATAGACATGAATTTCTGTGCAATGAGAAAAACAAAACAAAACAAATAAAGCTCCACACTCAAAGACAGGGGAAAAAATTGCAGGTGAGATTTGAACATAAACAGAAAAACAGAAAATCAAGATGGAAAGGTTTTATAATAGATTTTATTTCTTACTTAAAATATTAGGGAGGAAACAGTCAATAAGTACCATATAAACCTGTGGATTTGGCCTTTGAAAATGTTATGTGCATTCTTCTCCTTAAGCAGAGACTCATATTAGTGCTAAAATGAAAATTCAGTTAAGCACACACCTTGCAATTCAAACTTGCCTCACAGGCTCTCTGCTACTACTAACTGAGTTCAGTTACCAAGAAACAAACACTCTCTGTATCTCTATCCTGCTGTCTTGTGCTAGCACTGTCTAGACCTCAGCATTTGTTCTATTTTAAGATGAGCAAAACAAGAACACCATGCCACACAACGTAGGCAGAACAGACCCATTGGCTTGAATCAAAACAGTCCTTCCTTTTGGAGGAGAGTGTCCCAGAACTTAACACATTTTGCAGATGACTCTTAAAACGTGCTGCAGTCCAGCTGCTACTTCATGGAAGCTTGGAAATATGAATAACATTTTCCCCTTTAGTGCTTGAAAAAGAGTGAAGCAGGTACTGACCACAGAGAGGTCAAGTGAGGCCTTAAAGTGACAAGTTAAAAACAAATACTTAAAAACCAAAACAATCCTCTAACTTTGTCCAGGTTACTCCAACTGACATCAGGTGAAATATCAGGAAACAACAACTCCTCCTCTTCATCCTCCTCCAGAGCCAAGTTCAGCTCTTTTAGTCAAGCTGATTTCAGCTGGAAACCTAAGTATATGTTTCGATTGTAATCAATATTCTGGATATTCAACATCCCAAACTGCATAAGACTGTCATCAAAAAGAGAGAGAAGTCTTTTATAGGGAAATTTTGCCCCAGGCATCTTTACAAAAAAGCTTACAAGTTCTTGCCAACTGCTCTATTTTTTTTCTTCAAAAATACTTTTGCATATGCTACTATTTCAGGCAAATCTGTACTCCATCCTATTTCTCTGCATTCTTTTCTGTCTCTCCAAAATCTGGAATCCATTCTGAGTATTATTCTTATGTTGCTCTGTAAGGGATACATTTTAACCCAAAAGTGTACGAATATTTCTTTTAAAGCAGCAGCATCACCAAAGCTACATTCATTCCAATGTAGATTACACTGAAGCACATGAAAGATTATAAACCTCTGTGCAGAAACTGGCAACATGTACAGGGAATGGAGTCCAGCTCAGAGATTATTATAGGTAGAGTAGAAATGTTTACATTACTCTGCCCTCATCATTTACATCTCCCAGATCAAGGCACAGATTTGAACTCCATTGTCCATTGAATTTCACATTTCCCCAATGGTCCAAATGTGGACCCAATAAATGCATATATTAAATAACTCCCATAAGCTATCCCATAACTTGTACTTGTTGTTGTTGTGTGCCTTCAAGTCATTTCCAGCTTATAGGAACCTTTATTGTTGTTGTTAACTGCTTTCACGTTGATCTTGACCCATGGCGACCCTATAGATGAGACATCTCCAGGCCTTGTCCTCTACTGCTTTGCCCTGATCTTGCAAACTCATATTTGTGGTCTCTTAAATAACATCCATCCATCTAGCATGTGGCCTTCCTCTCTTTCTACTTCCCTCTATCTTTCCTAACATTATTGTATTTTCCAATGATTCAAGCCTTCTCATGATGCGTCCAAAGTATGATAGTTTAAGTCTTGTCATCTTGGCTTCTAGGGATATTTCTAGCTTGATCTGCTCTGGAACCCATTTATTTGTCTTTTTGGCTGTCCATTGCATCCACAGCACTTTTCTCCAGCACCACATCTCAAATGAATTGACTTTCTTCCTATATTGTTTCTTAACTTTCCAGCTTTCACATCCATAGATGGTAATAGGGAATACAATGGCTTATATGATTCTGACTTCTGTGCTGAGTTGTATGTCTTTGCATTTTAGGAGCTTTTATAGTTCTTTCATAGCCACCCTCCCCATTCTTGACCTTTTTCTGATTTCCTGGCTCCAGTCACCATTCTGATCAGTGTTTGATCCCAGAACTCTTTTAGTTTTCTATTTCCTCATTGTCTAGTTTGAATGTGTATAAGTTCATTGTGGTCATTATTTTTGTTTTCTTTATGTTCAACAGTAAGTCTGCCTTGGCATTTTTATCTTTGATCTTCCTTAGTAGTTGTTCCAAGTCTGTGGGGTTCTCTGCAAGTATTATGGTGTTATCAGCATATCTAAGATTGTTGATATTACTTTCTTCTATTTTCACTCCTCCCTCTTCCATGTCCAAGCCTACTTTCCTTACAATATGTTCTGCATATACGTTGAATAGGTAGGCAGGGTGATAGGATGCAGCCTTGTCTGATTCCTTTGCCAATTAGGAACCATTCTGTTTCTCTGTGTTCTGTTCTGACAGTAGCCTCCTGTCCTGAGTACATGCAGTCAAAGGCTTTACTATAGTCTATAAAGCACATGCTGATTTTAGAACTCCCTGCTACACTCATTAGCTATCGTAAACTTGCAATTTGATCCCTGGTGCCTCTTCCTTCCCTGAACCCTGCATTGGACTTCTGGGATTTCTCTTTCCATGTATGATTGGAACCTATGTTGCAGAATGATTTTACTTCCATGGGAGATTGGTGCTATGGTTCTATAGTTGCAGAAGTCTCTTGTGTTTCCTTTTTTGTAGATGGAGATGTATAATGATTGCTTCCAATCTGTAGGCCAGAAATGGAATGGAAACCTTAAGGTGAACCTATCATGGGGTTTTCTTGGCAACATTTGTTCAGAGAGTGGTTGCCTTCTTCTG
>NC_056523.1:209491515-209495955 GCF_019175285.1 Sceloporus undulatus
AGGCAGAGAAAGTGTGACTTGTCTTAGACCTCTCTGTTCATCCCCATTGCCAAGCAGGGATTCAAACCCTGCTCTTCAGAGTTGTATTCCATTGCTCAGAACACTACAACACACTGGTTCACTTAAAAAAAAAAAACCAAAAAAAAAACCCTGTAGAAAGACAATTGGAAAGTGTGTATTAAGGACAGAGCAAGGGGGGGGGGCAATTCATCTATATCTAGCTGTAAGATTACAGTGGGGATCATGAACCCCTCCACATATTGTTGGATGAAAAGTTCCAGCAGCCTTAGCCAGTATAATCCATGCTGAAGTATACTGGGAGATGCAATCCACCAGCATTTGGAGGGTTGGATGATTCTCTGCTCTAAAGACTGATATGAGAGTACCAACCACTGCCATTATAAAAATTGTTGGGTGACATTTGGCCCAATAACATTGCTTGCTTGCAATGCTCTTGGCTCCTTTATTCAGTATGCTTCCTATTAGGTTCTTCTATGAACATGCCATAGTGGTTTGAGTGTTGCATTTCAGCTCTAGAGAATTGAGTTTGAATTCCCCCATTTGGCCATAGAAAGTCATTGGGTGACCTTAGGGAGGTTACACTCTCTCAGTCTGAGGCGAAGGCAAAGGTCAACCCTCTCTGAACAAATACTGCTAAGAAATCCCCATGGTAGATTCCCCTTAGGATCATCATAACTAAGAAATTAGCTGAAGGCACACAACAAGAACAACAACAACAGCAGCAGCAGCAGCAGTAACAACAACAACAACAATTTAACTCAGGATATAGCAACTAACACTGTCATAGATCCTGGATTAGAGAAACCAAACATAATGTTTTACCAGGCAGACTAGGCTGCATCTCCTCTTCTACAAAACACAACTCACCTGTTTCCTACTGAAGCCATCCCTCTAATGGTAGCAGCAGAAAGGATCAAAGTGATGAGGCATCATCTGTGGCATCATGGGGATCCTCCTGTTGTCCCTTAGGATGGCATCCTTGATGGATGTCCAGCTATAGGAACACAGCTGGACAAACCTCCCTTTCGGTCCACTGCCCAGTAAATGGCTATGTGGAATTGCAGCACATTGGTTTTGGTCACTGCATACAGTGAGTACAGAACTTGAACCTCTGAAATGAAGCAAGAAATTACTTATATGAGTGTAAGTTGGAACTATGCTTGTGTAAGTCACTAACGGGATGCCAGCCACTGTTTCATCTGCAGAATGAATCTTTACCCATCAAAATGGTGCACATGCAAAGGGTCATATAATGTTATCAACAGGCTTCCTCACAGGAACACAAATCCTTGACTATTTTGTTGGTACAAATAATTGTAATAATTTCTCCCTTCTATGGGAGAAACATATATTCCTCCACAGTATTCTCTTCATTTTCTAACCTCCCAAAGTGTTGGGAAGGAATTATTCTGCATAGAAAAATATGGCACATATGCTATAAGTCAGTTACAATGTCCTAAGTTACATTTAGTTAATTATAGGACATAAGAATTTATCACTCAAGGCTAGAAAAGCAGAATTTTAACAGAATAAAAGCATCTTTGGCCAGTACTTATCACACAACGTTGTGTTCATTCTGCTGCTGCCTTGCATTCAATTTGTTACTGTAGTACACCTTTTTCATTGATAGGCAAAACCCATCAATGGGCTCTCAATCCCACTGCTATTCCATTACTACCTTCATGTGATGGGTCTGTTCCACTTCACTTCTGCTTCTCAGGCAGTCTCATTGTGTGAATGGGTAAGAGTCTGGTCCTCTTCCTCTCCTCTCTCTCCCTCACTTTAACTGCCAATACCTTTCATAAGCCAGCTGTTATGTGCACATTCACACAGCAGACAGCTTTGGGAGTGCACATAGCACAGAGAATGTGCACACAGCAGCCCCACACTTCAGGAGTGGGGCAAAGCAGTGATCACAACACATTCACATAGCATCTGGCTTCAGGAAGTGTCTGGCAGCTACAATTGTTCTTTCTCATCCTTCCTTTTGGAAGGCAGTGTTTAATAGTGCTGAAAATAGTGCACACAACTATAGATTCCCATAGCACTATCATAGGGAAAAGTGTGATAGAAATGATGTGAAATCAGTATGCTTCCATGCGTAAACTAGCAGGATTTCCATGCTTAAACTAGCAGGACACCAGGTTAGTGTGATAATGTCCATAGACTCAATCAAGAAAGTTGTGCCTCTGAGTGTGCAGAACCTGAGCAGAACAGTTGATGATAGAGTGGCTTGGAGGTCTCTCATTCATAAGATCACCACATGTCAAAGTTGTCCTGATGGCAGTTAACAACAACAGAAACTGCTTCATGATCTTGTTTTCAATTGTGGAATACTTGCCACAGGCAGAAGTGACTCTGAAACCCACCTTAAAAGCCAAGCAAGCCAGCTGAAATGATGGAGCTTTGTGCTGCTGCCAAGCAGGGCACTGAAGGATGACATGACCAGCCCACTCTTGCTGTTGAACAACTTTGTGATGAAGAATTGTGACAGATCACTCAGGGGCACCGACTTCTGCTCTCCAGCGTCACGTGCTTGTAGGAAGTAACTGATAACCTCATCCTGCAGTATCTACTCAGTACCAGTGCAGGCCTCCATCACTTCATCACTTAAACATTAACTGGGCCTTAAGGTGGGTTTCAGGAATTGGATAAGGATTTAAAGTATAGTTGTGACATTGTGGCTCTATCTTGAATGCAGATACTTGTCTCATGTGTTTTTCTATGCAGAATGATTCTTCTGCAATGTGGGAAGTTTGATTCTTGCTGGTCTGTTATTTTTCCTGACAGGGTTTCCTGACTGTTTTTCGAACAGGGAAGGGATAGGAATGAACATTCTTTCCATCTCTACTTCCTGATGCAACCTCAGAAAAATAAGACTGCCACAATAATCTTATGATTTTCAGATTTACGATACTGGATGTGGCAAAAATGCCCCCAGATAAAAGGAGGAAATAAAAACTAGAAAAGAAAGACTTATACAACATACTATGAAATTAACCCCATTACATGCTACTTTTCTTTAAAGAAGGTGAATGTAGACATTTTAACCTTACAATAACACTGTGAAGTATAAAAGGAAGGAAAAGGCAGGTTTTTGTCACCTTTAGGACTAACCAATTACTAAGACTGCATCTGCACTGCAGAAACAATCCAGTTCAAGAGCACTTTAACTGCCATGGATCAATGTTTTATGATTCTGGGAATTATAGTTTTGTGAGATATTTAGCCTTCTGTGTTAGAGAGCTTTGGTGCCACAACAAACTACAAAAACCAAAATACCACAGAATTGAGCCATGGCAGTTAAAAAGGTGTCAAACTAGATTATTTCTGCAGTATGGATGGGGTAATTGAATTTATTAGTCTTCAGTGTGCTTTATCATTTTTCCATCTGAGATACACACACACACACACACACACACACACACACACACACACATACATGCGCGCACACACACACACATACTGAAACAGACTGGCACAGCTATGTCTTTAAAAATGGTGGGCTGGATTACTCTTAAGTCTTAAAGTGGTAATGGACTGGATGAGGAAAAACAGACTAAAGATGAATCCAGACAAGATGGAGGTACTCCTTGTAGAGACCCCCTACTCCAGGTATGAAGATATGTCAACTGATCCTGGACGGGGTCACACTAAAATATGGTGTTCACAGCTTGGGAATGTTCCTGGATTTGTCCTTACAGATACCAACCCAGATAGATGTGATGGCCAGGAGTGCTTGTTATCAGCTTCTTCTGATACGCCAGCTGTGGCCCTTCCTGGAGCCAGGGGACCTGGAACATGTGTTGGTAAACTCATGACTCGGCTTCTGTAATATGCTCTACATGGGGCTACCCTTGTGCCTAGTTCGGAAACTTCAATTAGTTCAAAATATGGCAGCCAGATTGGTCACCGGGAATCTGGTCACTGGGATCAGATAACACCGATACTAAAATCCCTTCACTGACTGCCTTTGAGTTTCCCAGCACAGTACTGTACAAGGTATTGGTAATGATTTTTAAAGCCCTACATGGCTTGGGCCCAGCTTACTTACAGGAATGCCTTCTTCCGTATAATCCACTCCATACGCTTAGGTTCTCTGGGAAAAACTTATTACAGCCAATGAAGACCAGGCTGGCTACAGTCTCCCAGACGGCCTTCTCATCTGCTGCTCCTAAATTAAGGAATGGCTCTGACAGGGCTTTCCTGATTAACTAACCCAACTTTGTGATACAGACTATCCCAAAGATTGCCCATGATGTCTTGCTTCAGTTATGAAGGTTTTAATGTTAATGTTCTTAATTTTATCTATAGTTTTACTGTATTATAATTGTGTGGATTGTTTTATGAAAGAGGGTAATGGAATATAATTTACTATGTTTTGCTATTGTATACCACCTCGATCCTTGGAAGAAGCAG